>NC_139515.1:14208168-14805668 GCF_947247035.1 Vipera ursinii | reverse complement strand
TAAAAAGGTGCCAGAACGCCATTCTGAGTGTTCTATGAGAAAAAAAGCCCTGTACATACACATACACATACCAGATTCCAATCCTTTCTAATGCATAGAAATTAGTTGGATGACATTGACCCACTCATGTCCTCTCAGCCTTCATTAAGCATCAGATTTTCTAACAAACTGGCTGAGAAGCAGAAATCTGTGTCACATCACACTTTGCAGGGGACCTTAAGTGAGCATAGTGGAAAACAAGTTGACTGCAACCAAGAGAGACAATGCTAGGAACAACACCATACCCACACAAAAAATGTATCTCACACAGTTATATATACAAGTAATAGGCTATACAGTGTGTGCTTATGAGCATTATTGTGTTCTAATTTTTATTGATGTCCTTAAGTGTGTGTGTGTGTGTGTGTGTGTGTGTACAGTGCTTTTTTGTAAGAAAAAAGGTGCTGAAACTCAGCCGTCCCCCCCTCCCTGGCCAGGCCATTTCTTGATCAGCAACCTTTCACTCCCCTCCAGAGCTGGACTGCTATGCTAAGGTGGATGGGATGGGTGGGGTAGGCCTGGTTCCCCTCCACCGTTTCAGAGCCAGGGGGGAGTAACAGTGAACGGTTCCACTGCCGCAGTGCACTGCTGGAGGGGCTTTCTTTATCTGTCTGAACATTTATTAAGTGACCTGTTGTATCTCAAGGACTACCTTTATTTCACATCTAAATTGTAGCAAATAATTTGTTCCCTGTAAAGCATATACAGTATGACTATTCAATGAACATTTCTTCTAAAGGCACATGGTTATGTTTTTCATTGTACTGTTGGAAGTCAGCCCCTCCCCCAGTGAAATAAATATTTTGGGGAATATTAAAAGATGTAATATTATATTTCCCCAAATGAATAATGAAACATCTTAGGCAAAGACAGCCCCAAGTCTGCCTCCCACAAGCAGAAACCAAGCAGGCCAGCTTTTAGAAATGCAGATTTGATAATCCTTTCAAAAAGACTGGAGCCAGGAAGCTTAGAGCTGATGTGATTAGAAAGATAAAGATCCCTAGAACCAACAACCCCTCACCCAAAAAATCCAACACAGGACATAGCCATCAGCCATAGCCCCAGGGAAGCAGGATATGACCCACCACCGTCTGAATACCAAAAAAAAGGACACACTCAAAAGCTCAGAACAAAGTTCATGCTACAGGAACAGAAAACAACTCCAAACACAACAGCCCAAGAAGGTATAAAAACCCAGCACTCCCAGCAACATGTGTTCAGCTTCCCCAGAGCCACATTTTTGTCTGGCTCTGCTCTTTAATAAATACAACCTGCTTTCTAAAGTAGACTCCATTTTGTTTATTCCCAGCTTGGACTCGACCCTAATGAAGATTTTTCTTTCAACAGTACTCATTCTTTTTCCGACAAATTTTTTCCCCTAATATTGTCTAGATGTACATTTAAAAAAAATATCAAGGGACCATACAGTTCCATCTTACTGGTATCTTACTGGTACAATAAAGCCACAGCACAGAAAGGACCAAAAAACTCAATAAATTCTTTTGCATGCAATGAAGGTTTTATGAATGTATACAAGACTGGGCATTTATTACTTAATTGAATAGCTATGTCAAAATAGCAGAAGCAGGAAAGCAGGAAATTAAATGTTCACTGGTTATCTTACTAAAATTTAAATTCTTCAAACTTTATTGCAGAAAACATGGTAGAAATTTCAGAACACCATTATGATCCAGGGATTTTAATACAGCTCCTCTGCCCAACAACTGAAAGATGAAATTACTTCAATAAAACTGCAGGTGGAGACGCCAATATAATACCTTTTATGCCCATGTCCCAAGTGGTACTTGAAGGTAAATACATCTGGATGACACCGGAGCATCCACTCCTACTTTAACATGATCTCTCCTGATTATGTTTACTAATCAGCAGCCACACTTTATGCTTCCTGGGCAGGGCTTTTTAACCAGTGGTATGGATACCACCTGTGGTACATTGGCACCTGGTAGGTGGTACAGGACCATCCTAGAAAAGTGGTAGCGGGGGAGGGGAATGAGCTGAACCGATGGCAGCACCACACAAGCCTAAGCGAGAGATGGCTGGAGCTGCAAGGCTGTCAGGACTCAGCAAAAGCACCAGGATCAGCATTTCTTCGGGGCTGTCAGGGCTCAGTGGAAGCGCCAGGATCAGCGCCAGGCTCCAGCTAGAGCTCAGCACTGATCCTGGTGCTTCTGCTGAGCCCAGAAGAAGCACCAATCAGCTGGAATGTTGCAGCATCTCCAGGGTCTTGTGATTTACATTCAGATGCTTGGCAACTGATTCATATTTATGATGGTCACAGTGTCCCAGGGTCATGTGAAGTGACCAAAACCTGTTGCAACCACCCAGCAGGGGGGGGATAAAAACCAAACAGCCACCCCACCCCAACCCCAATGTCAATCCTCAACAGATATGCTCACAACAATGAAAACCTCGGACAGGAGGAAGAGTGCAGCCGGGCAGGCAGGCAGGGGTCTTGCTCGGCTGTGGCTTGGGGGGGCACTTTTTTCAGTGCCATAGTGACTTCAAACAGTCACTAAGTGAACTATTGTAAGTCAAGGATTACCTGTACTTCATCACTTTTTTCCTTTTTTTTTTTTTGGTCATCAAGTTTTTGACACCTTGCTAGGCAACTGATGGTACTCGGATATTGCCATACCCTAAAGGTGGTACAATGGGTGAAAAGGTTGAAAAGCCCTGCTCTAGGGTCATGTTTCAGCTAGGCAGCCTAATTTGCACTTGCTACAGTATTAGTACAAGTGTGACTACACAGCTGCAGGTTGAACAAAAGACATTTCTCTGTCAATGCTGATCCTCAAAAGCAGTATTCCAATAACCTGTAGATGCTAATCTGTAGGTCCTTGCAGGAAGCAAAGCAATAGGTCAGTCTCATGACTGGACAGCTCGTCACCTTACCTGATTTATCACATATTTGAGAGCTGTTCTAGTAAGCCTGGACTCTCCGGTGTATTGAAACATGCCAAGAAATGTTACAGCCACACTTGGATGGCATAGTAACAAGGCAACCTTGGGGACAGAGCGGCAGGCATCACGCTCTTGGAGAAAGGGAGATGGAGAAAAATTAGAATTCGAAACAGAACTGAGAAGTCATCATATATTATAGAGAAAAAAGAGACTGTGTCAAGAGAAAAGGGGTGGCATGATAAGCAGTGGGGATCTGAGGCTGAGATGAGCAGAAATTCAATGAGAACTGTGGTCAGAAAATCAAGCAGGCTAGCTGGTCAAAGAGATGTAATTTGAATTAAGACGTTTATTTTTTGCAAGATAATTAAGAATAGGATTATCATTATAGTATTCATGATTCTTTTGGAAAAAAGGCAATGCTTTCTTAAAACATATCTACCAATGCTTGGGAAATGCTTTACAAAGGTTCAAAGATGGATGACATTGATTTCAGTTTAACTTCTTAACCAAAGCTGATGGACTAATAAACACCATGAGCTCAGTTTATTCATTATATCTTTTAAAGGAGCTGGATTATTCCTGTGAGTGACCCAAGATGCTGGCACTTTAAACTGGATTTTAGATGCCGTCATGTTGTTAAATTTCAGTTGTTACATAGCTCTGTGAGATTCATTAAATAGTACATGATTACTCATGTACTACTATCCATATGACTACTTAAATCATATAAAACCATTGTGAAGAAGGGACTTGCCCAAACCTTAGCAGTTAGAGGAATGATTGGCAGCAAACAGAATTAAGAAAATGAGAATATTCCCACTAAGACTAGTATTTATAGAATAGTGCAGTTCTAATTTGAACTTGAGAAATATGATGGAAACTTTTTTTTAGAAACATTGATGTGTACAGGTCCTGCAGACTGAAAGATAGAAGAAAATCTGCAAACTTTCCCTTTAAGCAAAGTGGCATGTTATGATGAACTGTTGTCAGCTCAAGTAGATAACAAACATCGTAGTCAACCGAAGAAAAATGTAATTGTCACTGTACGTATTCTCTCTGTTTTCTTACAAAAACTCTATAAGCATGGCTTTATTGAATTTTCAGATTTTTAAAAACCTTACATTTGTTAATTCTGTATTTAAATTACAGAATTGTAAAACTGGAAAGGGTCATTTGGCACATCAAGTCATGCCTTTCTGCTAGAATATAGATTAAAGGACTCCTTGCCAGATGATTCTTTAATCTTTCCTTAAATACAACCAGTGAAGTAAAGTCTTTTCTCAGTAACTGGTTCCTTCAGCTTTTTAGGCTAGGATTTTTCTTCTAGTATTCAAATAGCTTTCAGGCTTCCTTAAATCCATTATTCTTTATGATGGTCTCTGAATGATAGATTACTGACTCCTTTCCTGTGTGACAACATTTCTAGTATATGAAGAGAACTATTATGTACCCATTCAGTATCTTCTCAGGCTAAATATTCTCAGTTTCTTCCATATTTTTATAAGAACTTTTGAACAACTTAAATATCTTGTGTTCAACCAGTTCCAGTTTATCTAGTTTCAGATTAGACACAATGCTTGAGATGTGGTGTAATCAATGCAAAATAATATAGAACTAGTCATCTGGAAACAATGTTTATACTGATATAGTAAAAATGAAATTCACTTGTTTTACAACCATATCCCATTGCTGACTTACATTCTGTTCCCATCTACTATTCCAAAAATGTTTTTACTAATTCTATTTCCAAACCAGATTTCCTTTATCCTACAGCTATCTCCCCTTCATGGATTACTGCCTTGTTGTGGCGGAGGGACTTGCGTAATTCAATGAAGCTATGAGCTATGCCGTGGAGGGCCACCCAAGACAGACAGGTCATAGCAGAGAGTTCTGACAAAATGTGATCCACTGGAGAAAGAAATGGCAACCCACTCCAGTGTCTTTGCCATGAAAACCCGATGGACAGTACCAAAAGGCAAAAAGATATGACGCTGGAAGATGAGCCCCTCAGGTCGGAAGGCATCCGATATGCTAATGGAGAAGAGCAGAGGGCTAGTACTAGTGGCACCAGAAAGAATGAAGCAACTGGGCCAAAGCTGAAAGGACACTCAGCTGTGGATGTATCTGGTGGTGAAAGGAAAGTCCGATGCTATAAAGATTTTTTCTCCATAGGAATCTGGAATGTAAGATCCATGAATCAAGGCAAGCTGAACATGGTCAAACAAGAGATGACAGAGAATGAGGTGGCTGGATGGAGTCACTGAAGCAGTAAGCATGAGCTTAAATGGACTCCAGAAGATGGTAGAGGACAGGAAGGCCTGGAGGAATGTTGTCCATGGGGTCACGATGGGTCGGACACAACTTCGCAACTAACAACAATAACAGCTATCTATTTAATCTGTTTGCAAGTATAGAACTTTGCATTCATCTACATGCATATTTAATGTAACTCAAGCTTTTTCAAATTTGTTGAGAAACAATTTATGGCCATGCTTTGAATATAATTTTGAAATCAGTGTAGTATCCACTTAATTATCATCCCATCTAACAATACTTTGTTAGCTTGCTTATCAGAATATCCTGAAATATTTTGAAAAATTCTTTGTTTAAATTAAGGTATATTAAGTTTTCAGAATTCCCACAATCTATTGAGAGTACCTAATCAAGAAATTAAATAAGGTAGGTCTGTCAAGACTTGTTCTTGATGATGCTAGCTTTTCTTAATTACTATAACATTTTCAAACTTCTTGGGAGTTTGCAGGATCTCTTTTTGAGCTGTTGAAGGATCAGAGTCAGTGTCATACTGATCTGCAGTTGTCTCAAGATGTTTATTCCCACCTTTTGGGAGATAGGGAAAATATTTATCTGCCTCAAAGGTTTATGCACTTTATCACTTCCTGAAGATTTTGAAAAAAGTAATACAAAAACGTTCAACCCAGACCCTCATTAAATTCCTTCCATATGATTAATGTATATTGCATGGAGCTCATTGCTTTTATCTTTTACTACTGTTAGAACCAAGTACTTTGATACAATATGGATATAATAAAGTATAGAAAAACACAGGAAAGACCTGTATCTTGTTAAATAAGACATCAAGAATTGCTATACACCAATGCACAGAGTATGAACAGTAAGCAGGGTGAACTAGAAATTCAGGTAAATGAGGGTGGATATGATATTGTTGCCATTATGGAAACATGGTGGGACGAAACCCACAAATGGAACATACAACTAGAGGGATTTACATTATTTAAAAGGATCAGATTAAACAAAAGAGGAGGTGGAGTTGCTCTCTATATAAGAAATAACTTTATCTCTACAGAAATAGAGCACAACAATGATGAAAACTGTAAACTTGAATGTATTTGGGTCAATATAAAAGGGGAGAAAAATGACATTGCCATAGGTGTACACTATAGGCCGCCCAACCAAGCAGAGGAAATAGATGAACTTTTTGCTAGTCAGTTAACTAAGGTATGTAGGAAGCGCATCACAATAGTAATGGGGGACTTTAATTACCCTGATATCAACTGGGAGACAAATTGTGCACCAAGTGGAAGATCTAAGAGATTCCTGACAAACCTAGCAGACAACTTTCTCTCCCAAAAAGTAGAAAAGGGAACTAGGGGATTAGCCATATTGTATTTAATTCTCACTAACAGAGATGAAATGATAGAAAGTGTTGAAGCCACAGGAACCTTGGGGGGAAGTGATCATCCAATATTGGAATTCAACACTATGGAAGCACAAGCAATAGAATACAGCCAAACTAGAGTCTTGGACTTTAAAAGAGCTAATTTCAATAAGCTTGGAGAGACCTTGGGAAGAATTCCATGGATGAGAATCCTAAAGGGGAAAACAACTCAAGAAGCTTGGGAAATTTTGAAAAGTGAGATAATAAAGGCCCAGTCTAGAACAATACCAAAAAAGAAGAAAAATAACAGCTTTCAAAAGAAACCAGCATGGCTGCATAAAGAACTCTCTGATAAACTGAAAGATAAAAAGGACAAGTATAAGAAGTGGAAAGAGGGGCACATAACTAAGGCAGAATATCAGCAAACAGCCCGTGCCTGCAAAGATGAAGTGAGGGAAGCTAAGGCTCAAAATGAACTAAGGCTTGCGACCAAAGTCAACAATAACAAAAAAAGCTTCTTTCAACATATAAGAAACAAGAAAAAAGTTAAGGAAATGATTGGTCCATTACTGGGGGAAAGTGGCAAGAAGGTGACTAGCAACAGGGAGAAAGCAGAACTATTTAACTCATTTTTTGCATCTGTCTTTACACAAAGGGAAAAAACAGTCCAACCTACCCAAACCAGCGCCATAAAAAACAGAATAGAAACACAAGTTAAGATAGGCAAGAAAATGGTAAGTGAGCACCTGTCCAGCCTAGATGAGTTCAAATCACCAGGACCAGATGGATTACACCCCAAGGTTCTCAAGGAACTGGCAGACGTGATCTCAGAACCACTGAACTATATTTTTCAAAGATCCTGGAGCACTGGGGAACTACCAGAGGACTGGAAGAGAGCTGATGTAGTTCCAATCTTCAAAAAAGGGGGAAAAATAGATCCAGGAAACTACAGACCTATCAGCCTGACCTCAATAACTGGGAAGATTCTGGAAAAGATAATAAAACAACAAAACAGCGAACACCTTGATGCGAACAAAGTTATCACTAAAAGCCAACATGGGTTTGTCAAAAACAGATCATGCCAGACAAATCTTATTGCATTCTTTGACCAAGTGACAAAACTAGTGGACCAGAGGAATGCTGTAGATATAATATAGTTGGACTTCAGTAAGGCATTTGATAAAGTAGATCACAACCTACTACTTGATAAGATAGAAAAATGTGGGTTAAATAGCATCACCACCAGATGGATTCATAGCTGGCTGACAAGCCGTATTCAACGGAACTGCATCTACATGGAAGGAAGTGTGTAGTGGGGTGCCCCAGGGCTCTGTTCTGGGCCCAGTGCTCTTCAACATCTTCATCAACGATTTGGATGAGGGGATAGATGGGGAACTCATCAAATTTGCAGATGACACCAAGATGGTAGGAATAGCCAATTCTCCAGAAGACAGGCTTAAGATACAGGAGGATCTCGACAGACTCGAACACTGGGCACTATCTAACAAAATGAAATTCAATTGTGAAAAAAGTAAGGTTCTACATTTAGGCAGGAAAAATCAAATGCACAGGTATAGTATAGGTGGTACCTTGCTCAATAGTAGCAACTGTGAGAGAGATCTTGGCAGTCCTGCAGCTGCCAAAAAAGCCAACACAGTGCTAGGCTGCATTAACAGAGGGATAGAATCAAGATTGCGTGAAGTACTAATACCACTTTACAATGCCTTGGTAAGGCCACACCTGGAATACTGCATCCACTTTTGGTCACTACGATGTAAAAAAGATGTCGAGACTCTAGAAAGAGTACAGAGAAGAGCAACAAAGATGATTGGGGGACTGGAAGCTAAACATATAGGGAACGGTTGCTGGAATTGGGTATGTGTAGTTTAATGAAGAGAAGGGTGAGGGGTGACATGATAGCAGTGTTCCAATATCTCAGGGGCTGCCACAAAGAAGAGGGAGTCAAGCTATTCTCCAAAGCAGCTGAAAGCAGGACAAGAAGCAATGGATGGAAACTAGTCAAGGAGAGAAGCAACCTAGAACTAAGGAGAAACTTCCTGACAGTTAGAACAATTAACCAGTGGAACAACCTGCCTCCAGAAGTGGTGAATGCTCCAACACTGGAAGTTTTTAAAAAGAGACTGGCCAGCCACTTTTCTGAAATGGTATAGGGTTTCCTGCCTGAGCAGGGGGTTGGACTAGATGACCTCCAAGGTCCCTTCCAACTTCAACTTCTTCTTCTTCTTCTTCTTCTTCTTCTTCTTCTTCTTCTTCTTCTTCTTCTTCTTCTTCTTCTTCTTATTATTATTATTATTATTATTATTATTATTATTATTATTATTATTATTATTATTATTATTATTATTAAATTCTGATGTCCCAACAAACAGCAAAAAGTCCAGGTGAGTTGAAGAAGTGTCTTAACCAAGATGGGGAGAAGAAGAACATGAATGCTAAAAGCAGGAGAAAACCGTTTATCTATCTCTAAGTAGAGTCCCCTTTTATTAATTCTCAAAACCCTCGGCATTTAATTGCAAATCACTTATTTTCAACAACACAATTGTTCACATTTTTTAAAAAAATAATGAGTATAAAAAATAATTCAGACTACAGAAAATACTAAAAGGGGCCAACTTTCAACCCCATTGCTCTGAGAATGCCATCCACTCTTCCCTAATATCTTGAGAAGGAAAAAAAATGCATAAAGGAAGACTCCAGCCCACAAAGATGTTTTCATCCTTTGATCTATTTAGGAGTTACAGCTTTGATTTGATTTTGTTTTTTTAAAAAATGAAGGGCAGTATCTTATAGCTATGTCCACATGAAGGTCCAAATGGACAAGATGATACCTATGGTGTTGCAATTGTAGCCTCTCCCCTTTGTATACAAATACTTTGTCAGTGCATGTGCAAAACAGGAGACTTGGATTATTCTATGGCTACCATTCTATATGTTTTGATATTCCCATCTCCACTAATAGCAATGGGCTACTAGAAGCAACATATTCCTACTATGCTCACAAAATTGTGTGAAATATTCTCAGATCATCCATTGAACTTTGGTTCTAAGCTTTCCTCTAGGGCTTCAATCTTGGCAACTTGAAGATGTGTGGAACCAACTCATTTCTTGGAGATGAAGTCCACACATCTTCAAGTTGCCACAGTTGGGAAATGCTTCCCTGGTTTCCCTTAAAAATATCCCTGAAAGATACATGGTGGCCTCCCCAGAATCCTAGTTTCCAGGGTGCTGAACTGGCACACAGAATCCAAGATCAAGAAACATTGGATTGGGTGGTGAAAAGGTGCTGAGCCCCAACAAAGCAGGATTAAAAAATAATGTAACCAACGACATTATGTTCACACTACTATTATAACTATTTGAGTATTTTAGCAGGGTTACTGCACACAATATTTTATTTGCAGATTCCATGCTGTTCTCCTGCTGCACAATTATAGCTTTCAAGCTGCTCTATGATGAGTGGCATACAGTTGAATTTTCCTATACTAACAGGTTGTAAGTCACACATAGAGCTGTAGAAATCTAAAACATTTTAAAAGAACAGAATCAACTGCTGAGACAATGAGTTCCTTTGTTCTAATTGGATTAATTGGTTTTATTTAGAAGTGAGATCATCAAATATTTTCAGCGAATGATTTCATAACAGAGATTATGTATTAGAGAGAGGAATAGAAAATTACATGGAGACCAAACTTGGGTTGCAACAACAGATGGAATTGATTTTTTTTATCTGCATGTATTTGAAATTATTGCTATTTGGAACAACTAAAGTGAAGCATCATAGTATCATAGAGTCAGAAAAGATTTTAAAGTTTATCTAGTTAAACCCCTGTTCAGTGTAGAATTTATTAGGAGATTTCTGACAGATATTTATCCAGACTCTGAAGAACTCCAACTAAAAAGAATTCATCACATCATGTGATAATCTGTTTGATTGACATTCAGAAGTTCCTGCTGAAGGCTAGTCTGAACATATTTCCTTGTAATTTTAACACCTTGGAACTGGTCCTGCACTCTGGTTCCCTTTTCTTTTTTTATAATATTTTATAAATTTTCTCATTTTACAATTGAGTATTTAAAAAGCAGTGTGATGACTGGGTTAATCAATAGTTCAACAGCATACACAAATCTTTAGTATAAACCTCATGTGACAACATCAGATATTTCATCTCTTTTTCCCTTAATATCTATTATCTCATATTAAGCTAATAAAGTTATTATTATTATCAACTAAATAAAAACATCTTTGTTACAATTATCAATAGTGTTTAGCTTATACATATCTTAATTGCATTTGCATTCAATCCTTATATACAATCAATGTTCTATTATTGCTTTTCCCCCCAAGCTTTAATTTCCCATCAACATTCAAATTAACACTTGTTATTTATGATTTCCAAGTGTTTTATATTTAGGTACCAAAGTTTCCCTTATCTCAGCTTATTCCTTTTTCCATTTTCATAACAAAGTCTAATATTCTAAATACACATCTTATCTATTTGATTATAGTCTTGTTTTGTTTTCTAAAAGTTATCTATTTTCCCCCATGTTAAACCATCTAATTAATAATGTTGTATCCCCTCTAATAAGTCAAAAACATTATATGTGTTACCTGGTTTAACCAATAATTCAGTAATATACATAAGTATCTCATATTGGGCAAACAAAACTCTTATTTTCAACTAAGTAAAAACATTCTTCTTACTTTTATCAATACTTTTTAGCCTATACATAAACTTTAATTTCCCATCAATATTCAAAGAAAAAAAAAACCACACTGCTATTTATGATTTCCAAATATTTTGTGTTACATGATCAAAATTCCCCTTATCTCAACTTCTCCCTTTTTCCCTTTTCATACCAAAGCTTAATAGTCTTGTTATACATCTTAGCTATTCAATTATAATGTTACTTTGTTTTCTAAAAGTTATCTATTTTCCACCATATTCAACCCTCTAATTAGTAATATAATATCCCCTCTAATAAATCAAAGCCATTATTTTCTTCAGCCTTACTCTTGCTTTCTTCCTTTGCCAGCTAACCTTCCATGTCAGTGCCTTTGAATCATCAAATAGTTCTCCCTTTATTATTATATATATTATTTGGAATAAGAAAGACCATTTGATTGAAGTTTTTTTGGAAGAACGAGCCCATTTGTATTCATTAGATCACCTCTCTATTACTCCAATTTCCCACAATTGTCCTGATAGGTTTATCTTCCATTCAGTCTGTTCTTCTTCCTTTTCCTCAAATTTCTTCGGATTTCTGTAAAAAGTCTTTTCCATTTTCAATGTTGTCACTCCCTGTTCTGATTTTCACATTGGCTGGGTCTGTTGATAAATTGGGTCCTGTATCTTGGTGTTTAGTTATTTCAATTTTCCTGTTATTTCCTGCATTGTTAGTTCTTTGATTGTAGTCAAGATTTGGGTTTGTATATTTAAGCTGGCATCTTGTTCCTTTATGTTGCTTCTTATTTCATCACAAGCTGAAAGGATGGTTTCATGTATTGATTTCAACATGGAAAGGATTTTTTCCTGGTCTTCATCCATATTCTCTTAATAGTTTGTTAAGTTGCAGACTTTAGAATCAAATGTAAAAAAATAGTTTTTTTGTCTTTTGTAGCTGGGTATGGGACATCTATTTTACTTGTTTGTCAAGTAAAAGTTTATAGTCCAAAGTGTTCCATCATCTCATATAATAACATATGCTTCTCATGTAAAGAAATAGGAAAGCAATTCCCCAAGTATAGCTCTGAGAGTCAGTAAAAGTTTACATTCATAGTTCAAGCAGGCCAGTTATGCCACCCAGACATTCTCTTTACAGCTGAGTTTCTCACAGGTGGTCTCAAGGTCAAAAGAGTCTTATCTAAAGTCTCAGCTTCAAGCCAAGTCTCTTTTAAGCAATAACAAATTATAATACTATACTTCTCCACAAGATGTCACCAACGCCATTTTAAGCTTTTTAAATCCAAAATTTATACGGTGTTTTTTCAAGTCTTATTTTTTAAAAATAAAATAAAAACAAATGTCTCCAATGAGAAAAGGAAAACTTTTAGTCCCCAAGTTTCAAAAGAATATACATCCAATTAGATTAAAATTGTTCTTATAGTTGCTCTGTTTCCCCTGGGTAGTTTGTCGCCACTTTTCTTAGAGGGTGGGGTAAAAATTCCCTTCCCACTCTCCTCACGGGGGAAAAATACTTTGAGCAGCTTTTACAGGAAAAATACTTAAAATCTTAAAGAGAGGATCAGGTCTCACCCAGTTTCATCCGCATTGCTTTAATGTTGCTTGGTGGTGATTTTGACTTCAGCTGTCAGCAGCTTAGTGACAAGCCATATTGGTATGGCTGGTCTTTCCCCCGCCGGTTTTGAGGGCTTCCCCAGATCAAAAACAAGGGCCTCTGCCCTCCCATGATAAAACGGGGGTCCCCTCCTTGTTCAGGGTGACAGGGTGACTTTCAACCCTTTCCAGTGTCCCCCAGCAGAATGAATTTGGATGCGGAAGATGGAGCTCGCCTTCCTGCGTCTGCGGCGCCGCGATGGCAAACTGGAAGTCTCTCTGGTTCCCTTTTCTGTGTGATCATCCTTTATATACTGTATTTCAAGACTCTTATTATTACATTAGTATTTCTTTAGTATTTTCTGCTGTGGGCTAAATAGACCAAGATCCTTTAACTATTCCTCATAGACTTTCAGACTCAGTCTCTTAATGATGGTCCTCTGAACTCACTCCAGTGAGGCAATGAATGGTAGACTCCAAACTGGGAATAGTATTTCAAGGGGGGAGGGTCCGAGCATGGCACTGACCCCAAAATCTGGATGGCCCCCACTCTACCACTCTCTGGCTAAGGAGCTATGGCAAGGCCTCACATAGCTGCTCGGAGGCCAGTTATAACGAATACAGCCACTGAGCTTAGGTTTTGAGAGAGACATGGAATTTAGACAAGAGACATTTCATTGTGTTCCTCCTGGCCTTGGGACCCTGGAAAACCAGGATTTTTCAGGATTTGATCTTTGGCTAAGGAACTATGGCAAGGCCCCATGTAGCTGCTTGGAGGTGGGCTATCGCGAATTCAGCCACTAAGACCCCAAAATCTGGATGGCCTCCACTCTGCTGTTGTTTAAAAAGCCTTGATGACCTGGTTCTTCACCCAGGCCTTCAGCAAGGGAGAGGCTTTGTGCTTGTCATCTTTTATCTTTGTTTTATTTATTTCATTGTAATTGCTTTTATTATTGTCAGCCATCCACAGTTGTTGAGAGTCAAGCGGTATACATAAATAACATGCATTTTTATCTACCTATTGACTCCTTCCCCAAGGACCTAGGATAGGAAGAAGTGGTTTGAAGGTATTAATGCAGCATGTAAGCTGCCACCTTTTGCAGTTGACTGATGGGGATTTTGTCAATGCCAATGGTGTTCAACTGGTGTTCCAGTTCTTTCTCTTCTATTCTGCTATCTCCAGGTTCTGCAACTTCCATTATCAAGACTTTTTTTGCCTTTCTTATCAAGAATGTTAAGCCTGGGGTGTTATGTGGCAGATCCTTGCCTGTTTGAATTCTAAAGTTCCAGAACATTTTAGCTTCTTCATTTTCAATCTGTTTCAAACATTGTCTATTTTATGGTCTCACAGTTATTGCTTGCAGCAAATGGTATTTCTTGCAAATCTTCCAATGAACCATTTTTCTTACTTTCTCAAGCTGTTGTTTGTAGTCAGTCTGTGCAATTTTCTTGCAGCAGCTAACTAGGTTTCTTCAGCTTCTGGAGAATGCTGGGTCAGTTTAGCCTACAGCAGAAAGCACTAAAGAGAGATATGGAGGATAGCCAGACAGGTATAGATGAAAGACAATCGTATAATCATGCAGGAGAGACACTGATTTTTTTCAAGGACAATGGCAGCTTTTGAGAACTGAATGGCTCTTGCCAGCCAACAGAATGGAGTAATTGTTTCATCTTTTAAAAAGCATTGTTTTGATTTATTTCCACAAGTGTAGCTCAGTCTTAGTGATTAACACTATACAGTTTTTGAAGTGGTATGCATTTTATACAACACAAAGCACATAAGTTTTAAGATAGGTCCAATCTGAGGCATCAGCAAAAGAGCACAATAATTAAATTAATTTATGGAAAACCCACATGATGGACTAATTTGTTATAGACAAAATAAAGTATTTGATTGCAACTTGCATTTTCCAAAGCCCATTGCAATGGGGAACTGTTTTTCAAATGTGCCTTTTATAGAACTGAAAAGTGTTGCTCTTCCAGTTGCATCTCAGACTTTGGTTGAGAAGAGAACAAGTCACTTGTAATTTATTACAGGAAATTAATACATTTACATATGACCTTCTCGGGGGCTTTTCCTCTGACATTTGCTTATGCAACCAAAAAGAAAATGGATGAAGACAAGACAGCAGTAGGAAAGCTGACAAAGAATTTAAAGGGAGACTGATATGCATTTCAAACTTATTTGTTCTCATCAGTCAGCCATACCCTTCTGAGATTCGAACCTGGGCTAATTGCACATTAGGCAATTGTTTTAACCCCTAGGCCACAGGCTCTCTCTCTCTCTTTGTTAGCTAGATGTCTAGATGTCCTCCTTTAAATTTAGTCCATCTTTTCTTCTAAATAACCTTTTGTGGTTTTATTCCTATGCTCTTTTCTTCATGTAGTGTCATGTAGTGAATTATTATGTGACAAAGCATTTCACTTACAATGTAAAATAGTGAAGTCCCTTTTATCACATGAGCCCTGGTGGCACAATGATTAGAATGCAGTATTGCAGGCTAACTCTGCCCACAGCCAAGAATTTAATCCTGACCAGCTCAGAGTTGCCTCAGCCTTCCAACTACTGGCTTTGCATCTTAATGAGACAGTTGCAGGGAAACAGGGCTCTGCCTCCCGTGCTCAATTTTGTAATGTTGGGGGCTTGAAAAGGGCCTAAAATTGCCCCAGAGAGGCCTGGGTCTGGGGTATTTGAGGGAACACCTGCTGCCGGCATTAAACGCCCTTTGCCCAGTGCGCTCCCACAGGGAGGGTCTGCTCAGGGTCCCGCCGGTAAGAGATTGCCGGTGGGTGACACCCAGGGATAGGGCCTTCTCAGTGGGGGTGCCTGCCCTCTGGAACCAGCTGCCGGTGGAGCTGAGGACTGCTCCCGACCTTCGATCATTCCGCCGGGGCCTGAAGACCTGGCTCTTTGAGCTCTCGGGCCCAGGCTGAGGAGACATTCATTTTAATTGGGGTTTTTAATAGTACAGGGTTGATTTAATATTTTTTAAATTGGGTTTTAACTTTTGTATGGTTGATTTTTAACTCCCTGTAAACCGCCCTGAGTCCTCAGGGAAAGGGCGGTATATAAATGCAATAAAATAAAATAAATAAATAAATGAAGAAGAAGGGGACACTCATAGATCAATTTGTTTGATCCAAGGAAGCTCTCTGAACCAGCAGGTGAAAGTCTGGCTGCAGAAGCTACTGACAGCCAGGGGAAAAAGCACCAACCAGCAAAGTTTAAGCAATGTGTTTAGAACTGGGTGAGAGTATTTTTCCTGCTCTATTTTAAAAAATTTCCCTGGAGAAAAGAATCCCCAAAAGCAAAGCTCCAGAAGCAAGGGGGGAGTGTTCCTTGGTGCCCCTCCCCCACTAATATGGTTAAAAGTATAGATAACCCTTAGACACAAAAGATTACTATACTTAGAAGGACACACTTTTCTATGGTATGGGAAGAATAAAATTCATAAATACTTTCAAAATCACTATGTAAGACATGCCTTGCTTTTAATATGGCAAAAGATAAAACAAATTATATGAAAATACCAGGATGGATCTCGACAATGGAAGTGTTTGTTCACCCAAATTTAATCAACTATGAGAAACTTGTGATGTATAGAGACATTTTGAATATTGAAGGGAAATTACAAACTAAACAAGAATGGGAAGAACAGGGCATTGAGCTATCATGGTGGCCACACTGGCAAATGTAACTGAGATACGAAAAAGTTCCCAAAAGATGTGGATTTTATAAAGTGTTTGACCAGATACTATTGTCATCAGATGAAAAATTGATTAAAAAAACTCTATAAATTTTTGTTAAACTTGAAGATGGAAGATGAACAAGTCAAAGAAACAATGATAACTTTGGGCAAAAAACTTTGGGCACAATGTAGAATTAGAAAAATGGCAAAACTTGTGGGAAAGAAACTCTAAAATAACAAGGGCAGCTACTTATAAAGAAAATTTATATAAAATGTTTTATAGATGGCATCTTCCACCTGCAAAATTAGCAAAAAATGTTTAAAAATATGTCTAGTAATTGTTGGAAATGTAGGCAAAAGCTAGGTACATACTATCAACTTTGGTGGACATGCCCGGAAGCAAAACAATTCTGATCAAAAATACATATGTGGTTAGAGAAAATGCTAAGAAAACATGTAGATTTTAAGCCAGAGCTATTTCTTTTAGGTATAATCATAGAAAACTATGATAAAAATGTATATTTTTAATATTACATGTAATAATAGCAGCAAGAATTGCATTTGCACAGCATTGGAAAAATGAAGAAACACCAACAGAAGAAGACATAATTAGGAAAATTTTGGACTGTGCAGAAATGGATAGGCTTACATTGAAAATGAAAGGGAAAGAAGACACCGAATATTTTCAAACATGGGATAATTTTTACAAATGACTAGAAAAATGGAGTTTTGTTGGCTTGTAGAATTTGCCACTGGGAGAGAATTAATATCCAGAGTCATCCCATCTGACTCCCATGTCTAAGGGAAAACTGGAACCTGGGTTCCCCCAACCCTCTCCAGCACATTAATACTACATTAGCTACCAGCAATGCACCATGTATTCCCAAATGACTGTAACTCTGCATTTGCTATTTATATGGTTACTGTGATTTATATTTCCTAAAGCTTTCCCTCCTTTTGCAAAGTAAACAGTGCTTCAAATATATACTTCTGCACATTTCACAGAAACTCATTTATTTGGATGATAACTAGTTGGATGGACACAAGCACCAGCTCATGCAGCTGCAAAGCAGGACTCTAGGTGAAACAGACACATTAAATTTGCTTTCAACAACTGACAAGCATAGTAAGCAGCATAATATAATTAATGCCTTAATAAAAGACCTTAGATCAGTAGATGTCCAGCTTGGAGAGAATATTGAGACATTCAGTACTTAGCAATCTCAGAAATCCATATTTAGTTCTCTGCCTATGTTAAACATTTTCTTGAAATGTTTAGAAAAGCCAGTTTTGCCTTCATTGTACAACTCAAAAGTAAACATGTGGAAAGCTACAGGGAATATGCCACTGAGGATAACAGAAACTCTGCTAACATCAGATGAGTCCCATTACTAATATGGCTAACAAACCTCATTTGTAAAGTGATCCGACTAACTCTGGATATCCATACTACTTTTAGATCAGAACATTGCTATCTTTCGGAATGAATCTTCCTCAAAGTCTCAGCTTTAAAACTAATGACCCAAAATGTGCATATAAAGGTGGTTACTTGCAAAAACTACAACTATTAGAAAAGATGTAGGCCAAAATGCAAATTGTAGAGAAAGATGCATACATAACACATAGGCTAAACAAAGCTCGGTGTGAAAAGAATTTAATGGCAGCCTTTAAAAAAAAGTGAACATTGTTAATGAAACATATTGTAACTGAATACATGTAAAAATAACCTGATCCAGATATAGAGGATCTAATGTTTTTAGAGAACATTCCTATCCATGTTGATTTAAAAATATCTATGAGCTACATCAGTGTCAAAATCATTTACTCTTTGAATCCCATTTGTTAAAATTCTCAGAAGGATCAGCCATAAAGAGAACTAGTTGGTTCATGGAATTCCCTGCCTGTTAGTGGAGATAATTATTTTAAACTGGTTTGTAGGATTGATAATTGGAAACAGAGTGAAACCTGACGTCACATGGAAGCACTCTAGGACAGAAGCACCCAATCTTGGCAACTTTAAAACATGTAGATTTGCTGGTGGGAAAATTCTGGGTGTTGAAGTCTATATGTCTTAAAAATTGACAAGATTAGGAACCCCTGCCCTAGGGCAAAATAAGAAATATAGAGGAAGATGAAAGCTATAATCTGCATTCACTTTCAAGGAATGTTCTAAAGTGGACTGTTGGAATACATGTTCATGTATTGTATGCAAAACTACAACCAAGCAGTAGATGGCAGTGTTTATCAGTTTGCATCTATGTTATATACTTATGTCTTTTTGTTCTGAGTAAAGTTTCCTATTGCAGTTTAGCAGTAAAGCACACAGTAACCATGCATTTTGTTTGTTCAGTAGGGTATATAAACAGAATTTCTAACATGGACCATCCAAATCAATGAGAAAAAGGCATTATTATTTTTCTAAAATGGTAGAATGCCAGATGACTGGGAGAGGACAAATGTCCCAATCTTCAAAAATGTAAACCAGAAGGCTCTAGGGCAGTGTTTCTCAACCTGAGCACCTATGAGATAGATGGACTCAAAGTGGTTGAGGAATTTTAACAGTTGGAGTCCATACATCTTAAATGTACTTGGTTTGAGAAACACTGGCTGAGGGTACTACAGAGCAATAATTCTGATAAATACCTAGGAGAAGAGATTGATCTAGAAGCCTATTGAAAGGAATGTGGAAATTACAATGGATTGTGAACAAAGCCCAAATTACCAATTCACTTTAGCACTTTTAGTCTTTAAAGCAGCAAAATCTAATTATCTTTCCAGTTTACCACAGTCCTACTGTAGATTGTCATCACTCTGTATTATTTTACTTTTTTCTGTCCTCTCCAAGAATTTCATTTAAGCCTCAGATTTGAATTGGTAAATCAATAACAAGCATCTATTCCATTTCTACTGCTCTTTAACAACAGCTGAATTTGAAAGTCTAACACCCTTGCAAATTACTCCAACAAGCTCTTAAAAGGTTATACATTGCTCTGAAAGCTCTTTTCCCCTGTTGTTAAGCAAAGTTAAATAGAATAGAGCTGGAAGGGACCTTGGAGGTCTTCTAGTCCAGCCCCCTGCTCAAGCAGGAGAACCTATACCATTTCAGACAAGTGACTGTCTAGCCTCACTGGTTATTCCACTGGTTAATTGTCCTCACTGTCAGGACATTTCTCCTTAATTCCAAGTTGCTTCTCTCTTTGATCAGTTTCCAAACATTGTTTCTTGTCTTGCCCTCTGGTGCTTTGTTGAATAATGTGACCCCCCTCTTCTTTGTGGCAGCCCCTCAAATACTGGAATACTGCTATCATGTCTCCCCTATTTTTTCTTTTCTTTAGACTAGCCAAACCCAAGTCCTGCAGCCATTCTTCTTATGTTTTAGTCTCCAGGCCTTTGATCATCTTAGTTGCTCTTCTCTGAATTTTTTCCAAACTCTCAACATCTTTTTTGTGATATGGTGACCAAAATTGGCTGCAGTATTCCAGGTATGGTCTTACTATGGTTTTATAAAGTAGTACTAATACATCACGTGATCTTGATTCTATGCCTCTGTTTATACAACCCAGGATTGTATTAGCTTTTTTGGCTGCTGCTGCTGGTTAAGTGATTGTCCTCTAGGACTCCAAGGTCCCTCTCACAGTTACTGTTTTTAAGCTAGGTCTTGCCCAATCTGTACTTGTTCCTTTGATTTTTTTTCCTAGCTAAATATAAAACTTTGCTTTTCTCCACACTGAAACTCATTTAGTTGGATATGTCCCATTGTCCAGGTTTGTCAAGATCTTTTTGGATCCTGAGTTTGTCTTCTGGGGTATTGGCTACTCCTGCTAGTTTGATGTCATCTGCAAATTTGATGAGTTCCCCTTCAATTCCTCTAAGTCATTGATGAAGATATTGAAGAGTACTGGGCCTAAGATGGAACCTTGTGGTACCCCACTGCTTGCTTCTCTCCACGTGGATGTAGTGCTGTTGAGGACTACTCATTGAGTTTGATTTGCCAGCCAGCTACCAATCCATCTGGTAGTGATGTTGTCTATTCCACCTTTTTCTAGCTTACCAAGGAGTAGGTTGTGGTCTACTTTATCAAATGCCTTACTGAAGTCTAAGTATACTACATCCATAGTATTTCACTGGTCTATTAGTTTAGTCACTTTGTTGAAGAATGAAATAAGATTGGTTTGGCATGATCTGTTTTTAACAAACCCATGCTGGCTACTAGTTATAACTTTGTGTGCTTCTAGTTGTTTGCAGATCTGTTTTTTTATTATCTTTTCTAGGATCTTCCCAGGTATTGATGTTAAACTGATTGGTCTGTAGTTTCCTAAGTCTGTTCCCCCACACACACTTTCTTAAAGATGGGAACCACATCAGCCCATTTCCAATCCTCAGGTACTTTCCAGGATTTTTGAAAGATGTGGTGCAATGGTTCTGAGATAACATCTGCCAGCTCCTTCAGAACTCTGGCACGTAATCTGTCAGGCCCTGGTGATTTATATTCATCAAGGTCAGATAGGTGTTCTCTTAACATTTTCTGGCTTATTTTAATTTTTGTTTCTAGTTTGTCTTTTGCAGGGGATTTTCGGTATGTTGGGCTGTAGTTTCTTTTTGTGTGAAGATCGATGCAAAGAACGAGTTAAGCAGCTCTGCTTTCTCCCTGTTGCCTTTTATTTCCTTGCCATCTTCTCTCTTTTAGTGGACCTACAGTTTCCTTGACTTTTTTCTTGTTGTATATATATTGGAAGAATTTTTTTTTATTATCCATGATTTCTGTTGCAAGTCTTTGTTCCTTCTGAGCCTTTGCTTTCCTGACTTCATGTTTGCATGTTCTGGCTGTCTGCTGATAATCAGCCTTAGTTATGTGCCCCTCTTTCCATTTTTTGTATTTGTCCTTTTTGTCTTTCAGTTTGTCAAAGAGATCTTTGTGCAGCCATACTGGTTTCTTCTTGAATTTCTTGTTTTTCTTTTTCAGTGGTATTGTGCTGGCATGGGCTTTTATGATTGCATTTTTTCAGAGATTCAGAGTTTCCCATGCTTTAGGATTTTCATCCATGGGATCTTTCCTAGGTTCTCTCTGAATTTGTTAAAGTCAGCTCTTTTGAAGTTCAAGACACTGGTTGGATTGTTTTCTGTTACTAGTGTTTGCATTATATTAAATTCCAGTATGACATGGTCACTTTTGCCCAAGGTTCCGGCAACTTCAACTCCCTCTATCACTTCTTCTCTATTAGTTAAAATGAAGTTCAATATGGCTTTATGTCTAGTTCCCTCCTCCACCTTTTGGATGACAAAGTTGTCAGCTAGGTTGGTTAGGAATGTGTTTGATCTCGCTGCAGAGTTTGTCTCCCAGTTGATATCTGGGTAGTTGAAGTCTTCCATTACTACTGTGGTATGCTTCCTATACATTTGTTATCTGGTTGCCAAAGAGTTCATCTATTTCTTCTGATTGTTTGGGTGGCCTGTAATATACACCTATGATAAACTCACTTTTTTTCTCTTTTATATTGACTCATATACATTCTGGAGAGATTTTAACTTGGATCATGTGCATTTCTGTAGATACGTATTGTTCTCTTATATATAGTTCAACTCCCCCTCCTCTTTTTGTAGACCTGTTTCTTTTGAACAATTTGTATCCATCCATCAGTCCATTCCATTCATGGGTTTTGTCCCATCAGGTTTCTGTAATGCCAACTATGTCATACCCTCCCTCATGTACTCTTGCTTCTAGTTCACCCTGTTTGTTCCCTAAGCTTTCAGCATTTGTATATAAGCAAATGTTTCCTGCATCGCCTGATTGTTGTTTGGATTTTTCTTTTTTTTCTCATATCTGCCTGCCTCATTGTTTGATTTGTTTTCTTGGGATTTATGATTGGTTTTGGGTTCTAGAGATTCTAAAGATTGTTCACTCTCCCCCCTCAATTTTAGTTTAAAGCCCTCCTGATGAGTTGGGCCAGTTTTTTTCCTGAGTACATTTTCCTCTGTTTTTGTGAGGTGCAGCCCATCCCTTGCCAGGAGTCCTTTGCATAGGAAATGCAGTCCATGATCCAGGAAACCAAAGTTTTCTTGGTAACACCAACCCTTTAACCAATGGTTTATTTGTAGAATTCTTTTTTCTCCTCAATGGGTGTTGGCCTTTCGTTGGGAGTACGGATGAGAACACTAGTTGTGCTCCTAGCTTCTTAACTTTATTGCCTAGTTCACTGGTCGGCAACCCGCGGCTCTGGAGCCGCATGCAGCTCTTTGAGCCGTCTGCTGCGGCTCCCAGCCACCCGGTGCGCGCGCACCTCCCCAAACCTTTGGAGAGGTGCGCGCATACCTCCGCGCGAACGGGCAGAGGTGCCGCTCTTTGAGGAAGCCGTCTCCGAAGCTGCCACTTTCGGCAGCTTTGCAGACGGGCCGCGGCAGCTTCCCCAAAGAGCAGCGCCCCTGCCCATTCTGAGAGGTGCACGCGCACCTCTCCGAACGACCGGAAGTGCGCGCGCACCTCCCCATACCTTTGGAGAGGTGCGCGCGTACCTCCGCGCGAACGGGCAGGGGCGTTGCTCTTTGAGGAAGCTGTAGCGGCCCGTCTGCGAAGCTGCCGAAAGCAGCAGCTTCGGAGACGGGCCACTACAGCTTCCTCAAAGAGCAGCGCCCCTGCCCATTCTGAGAGGTGCGCGCGCACCTCTCTGAACGACCGGAGGTGCGCGCGCACCTCCCCAAAACTTTGGAGAGGTGCGCGCGTACCTCCGCGCGAACGGGCAGGGGCGCTGCTCTTTGAGGAAGCTGCCGCGGCCCGTCTGCAAAGCTGCTGAAAGCGGCAGCTTTGCAGACGGGCCATCGCCGTCGGGCAACCGGGAACCGGTTCCATCTCACTTTTTTAAAAAATGGCAACCGCGTGAGTCCGTGCATGCGCAAAAAACCGTTTTGCGCATGCGCAAAACTTTTTTTGCGCATGCGTGTGCATGGACACATGCACGCGGCTCCCACTTTTTTTAATTTGTGATGGAACCGGTTCCCAGTGGCTCTTTTCCTTTTTTAGGTTGCCGACCCCTGGCCTAGTTGCTTCTAATCTCTCACTATTGTACTCAGGTTCTTTGTTGTGTCATTCGTTCCAGTGTGGAGGAGGAGGAAAGGATAGTAATCAGTAGACCTAAATATTGTGGATAGGTTCTCAGCCACATCTTTGATTTTGGTTCCAGGGAGACAACATACCTCCCTGGATTGTATGTCCAGTCTGCAGATGGATGATTCTGTTCCTTTGAGGATAGAATCTCCTATTACCAACACTTGCCTTCCTTTCTGGGGGCTGCAGTCTGGGGTGCTTTTCTGTTTATCTTTGGTGTATTTATTGATGTGACTTTTTAAGGGATATTTGAAGTTGTTTCTTTGCTAGGTGTCTGCATGTTTTGTTTGAGGGGGAGGTTGTGGGTCTGTGTGTTTCCATCTAAGGCACAGGTCTGCAACCCGTGGCTCCAGAGCTGCATGCGGCTCTTTCAGCTGTCTCCTACGGCTCCCAGTCCTCTCCATGTGCAGTCCAAAAAAAAAAGTGGGACTAAAAAAGTTCAACCAATCAATTCAAATATGCAGGGTAGGTGTATATGTCACCTTGGCTCCACTCTTCAGTCAAACCCTGTTCTGCACATGTGTGCATGTACGCACATGCGCACACATTTTTTGCGGCTCCCAGTTTTTCCTTTTGTGAGGGAACCGGTTCCGAGTTGGCTCTTTCACTGTTTCAGGTTGCTGAGCCCTGGTCTAAGGGAAGAAATCAATTGCTCAGTTTTAGTGGACTGTTTCTGGTTAGGTTGGATTGGGGAGAAGAGATTTGTTAGTTGTATGCTGCTTCTTTCTTTGAGTATTGTGTTTCCTACCATGTGTGATATACCTCCATTTGTCTTCCTCCAAGGGTTTGTCAGTAGGGTCAAATCCCCTGGGAGTTATTTGTTCATTAATTGGTTTGGTTTGTGTATAGCTTTCTTTCGTAAGTTGGGGTTTGGCTAGAGTTGCCTCTAAGTTCCTTACTTTTCCCTCCAGTAGTTTATATAGTTTACATCTAATACATGTATAGTTTGGCTGTTCTTTGGGCATAAGCACATACATGGAATATGTATTGTGTACCACAATAGTATCAGCCACCTCTTCCATGAGTTTGTTGTTTGAAAATCTCTCTTTTTGGTTTTTTACCATCTGCAGGCCCTGGTCTACTGCTATCCATAGTACTTGGTCTGCTGCCGTGTGTAGGCCCTGGTCTACCACCATCTGTAGCACCTGGTCTGCTGTTTTCTGTGGGCCCTGGTCTATTGTGCTGCAGCATTCCACCACCCCCAGCAACCATTAGCAATTATCATTAGCTACTATAATAAACCTACAATGAAGGTTATGGAATTGAATTTAGCAATTTATTATAATTAGTGATTTTGTTGCTATTACTGAAGTGCCAAGATATGAGCCAAAACCCCGTAATCTATTCATAGAGAGCACCGTGCTATTCACATCAGGACTGCATGATACACGTGCTACATCTTATTTCTACAATGCTGAAAAAATTCTTCATTGATTAAACAAACTCTCGCACAAAATTGCAAATGTCACACTCACTCTTCATTATATCCAGGAACAAGAAGCTATTTCACCGATGTATATTTTCTGCCTGCAAATTCTTCCAAGAAGACCATGATGTACTGTATACACGTTCTAAAATATTTTTAAAAATGAGGAGAAAAGAGGGAAAGAAAATGGCACATTGGGGCAGTTGAACTGCCAGCTTGACTACCCCAAAATACTGTAGGACCAGTCTGCCATTATGGTTTGTTTGGTGTGTTGTGGTGAGTCTTGCTTTACCATTTAGGGGAGATGGCTATTTTATTCTCTCAACACATCTCAAACTATGTGGGCAAGATGCATGAAGAAATTTGGACAAATGTCTGTATTCCTTATCCATCATAGTAATTTGTTTCAATTGTTTTGGATAGATCTAAAAATGATTTAGGTCTTTTATTAAAATGATAACAAAGAAGCAACATAGAAATTGGTAAAGGAAACCAACCATCCCTTCACCACCACCATCTGCCTTGAAAAAGACCGCTTCTTTAAAAATGCTTTTTGGCCCTTATAGATGTAAGAAATATAGCCACAAGTATTTCTTTTCTCAACAAAATATGTAAGGACATATGACAGATCATCTTCAGATACTCTTGAAGGTCTTCAAATATTCTTGAAGACCAATTTCAGTCCAGTTTCAGATCATATTTTGGTTACATTTGGGTTACCTGATTGATAGTGTTTGCTAAAAAGAAAATGCCATGATTTTCTCTAAAAAAGAATACACGTGAAATCTTGAGTCAGTGGATATGTTATGGCTTTGATAACCCAGAATACTATTGACAAGTTTCAATGCATTCACAAAGCTTCCTCCTTCTAGACTGGAACAGTTTAATTAATCGTGCTTTGAAAATTGTGCACTTTTGCTGCAGCCAGTATTTTGGGTGCAGTTTTATTTCTCAAGATAGAGGATAGGTTAAACTTTTTTTTTCCTCTAGAACAATTAATAATAACTCAACTCTCTAAAGTTCCTAACTTTCTTGGTAGAAATGTATAATTTGCTTTTTCTTTACTACAACCAATATGGCTGCAAGAGGTGGCAAACAGAAGAGAAGATATATTTTATTAAGAAAACAATCAATCTAATCATTTCTAGGATAACAAAACTCTTGGTTTCACATTGAGCCATATAATTGTCCCCATGTAGGAAGGAATAAGGTACTGGATATACAGCCTGATACAACTCATTTCTTAATTATGGACTTCAGTCAATATTTCAGTCAATAATAAGAGCTCCTACAGCTGACCTGTGCCAACAGTCCAAGAAATGAAAGTGCTTCTGTTAGCCTGGTACTAGTTAAGATAAACCAAAAACATGTCCCTCAGAAGGAAATGAAACTTAAGCCAGCTGTATGAGTAGTAGGGAAGAAAGGAAGAAAAAAAATCAATATAATGCGTAAGCTTTTTTCATCTTCTACATAAAACTTTGCAACAAAGAAAATCACGTCTACAGTTGTACAGCAAAAGTAGATTTTGTAATCAGATTTTGTAATCTGAATCATTTATGCAGCTAAAACAAGGCCCTATCCAGGATGGATGACAGCAACTTTGAAAAATGGCATTTCCCACTGATCATCACCACGGGGGGGGGGGGAGGGTAAGCAGATGCCCTAGAATGATACAGCTTTGCAAACTGGGGGAAAATAACATAGTGCCCATCAGATATGAGCACTGATGCATGTTCCATTGCTGTATCCATAATCGCATGAAATAAAAGCATGAAATAAAAGCATGAAAAACAAACCCCTGAGTAGTAAAATGAAAGAAATGCAAATGAACTAAACAGATGCAAATAATGGAATGTAAAACAACCTAAACTTTGACCAGTAAATTGAATTTTAATTTTAATGCCAAAGCAAAGAAAATCTTGCATGCCCATAACAAAAAAATATGTTTATTTGAAATAAGCATTCCTGGGCTGTGTTTATGCTTTGTCCTGTTTTTTTCACATTATGGTCTAAAAGGAGATTTCAAGTACTATACAACCATACATGATGGGCACGGTGTTATTTGGTGGGCTGAGGTTTTTTTTTGTTTTCAATTTGCTAAATAGCATCCCTTTTTTCATAAATGGAATGGAAAGGACTGGAAATTTCCAAAACAAACACATGATAGATTGCTAAATTATCAGATTTATCTAGTGATAACAGGACATGAATAAATAAAGTGCAGAATCTGTCATGAGTTCAGGATAGGATATACTTGCATTTTGATAGAAAATTACCATTTTATGCAACATATGTTATCATAAGGAGCAATATTCTTGCTTCCAAGAATAAACCTGCTTCCTACCAATTTTTCTTTCAGGCACCTTCAAATAGAAGAGGCGCTTCCCATTTCTGCTGCATCACTCTATTCAGGTTCCGGGTCATTCTAGGATGCCTTCGCTATGGTAGATATGGAGCCTTGGTGGAGCAGTGGGCTAATGCCTCCTTAAGTAACACCAGCTGCCTGCAATTAGTGCAGGTTCGAGTCCCACCAGGCTCAAGGTTGACTCAGCCTTCCATCCTTCCGAGGTAGGTAAAATGAGGACCCAGATTGTTGGGGGCAATTAAGCTGACTTTGTAATAATGCCGCTTGGGTGTGTGTGTGAAAGCCCTAATAAGCAGGCATATACATAGAATGAAGGCTACTGCTAAGCTTGTAAGCCGCCCTGAGTCTTCGGAGAAGGGCGGGATATAAATGGAATTTTTAAAAAAAACTGTAGGAAAGGTAGCTTCTGAAGTGCTGTGGGTCTGCAAAGGTTTTAAGTAGTCATTTGTCTTGTTCTGTACCGCTTTTATTGTCTCATTGGTGGGAATTCACATCTTACTTTGCCTTTTTTGGTTCACTCTGATGTTCCAAGGTTTACTTTAGCAGGTTTTTTTTAGGAATTGGTTGTGGAAACGCTGATAAAATGGAAGTGCCTTTCCCCCAAATTGTCCTTATTTCTTTTCTTTGCTAGAACTGCTCACTTCCTTTCCAGCTCTTCCAAACAGACCAACTATTTTCCTTTACTCTTGTATCAATCACCTATTTCTTCCTCTATCCTCTTGTAACTAGATAGATTTTGCCAGATATATTTTTTTCTGTTACAACAGAGAAATAAACTCAACCACCTCTCTGAAAATGTGAAAGAATATCTCTGTGTACAAAACATTCCCTTGCTCCTCACACACATGTATTTAGTGTCAGTTCCACCAGGGTTGTAGTATATAGTTCAGGCAGCTCCATTAGTGTAAGTCAGCCTTCAATTCCCATTATGTTACATGATGTCTCTAATCTAGAACTTCTAATAGAATTGCATCAGTTGTATCAGTCAGGGAAAAATCTGAATTTGGTTTGAAACTAGCACCAGAATAATGGCAAAAAATACCCATAAGTACTTAGTAACTGATTTTTATCTTCCAATCTAGCATTTTATCCAAATACTATCTGTTGTAGTTTACTTGACTGTAAAATCAAAGATATTTTTCCCTCTGTATATTATTCATATTTTATTTATTCGTATCCCAAACTTATTATTTTTACAAATAACGCAATGCAGCGAACATATCCAGAACACCTTCTTCCTCCTATTTTTCCCCATAACAACAACCCTGTGAGGTGAGTTGGGCTGAGAAAGAGTGACTGCGTCAAGGTCATCCAGATGGCCATTCAGGGTGACATTGTACATTTTATCTCTGTTAGGGCAGGGATCTTCTAACTTGGCTGAGGAATTCTGGGAGTTGAAGTCCACAAGTCATAAAAGGGCCAAGTTTGAAGACCCCTGGTGTAGGGATATAAATAAGTGTACTACAACTAAAAAAAATGATAAAGCTGATTTTGGTATCTCTCCATTATTTTGAAATTTGGCATAGTTCCATTGATTCCATTGTCTCAAAAAATATTCCAGTCCCTTAAAATGTTATATTCTTAAAATTCTTAATTAGCTTTAGATTCAATCTAGTCTTAATTAGTGTCAAAGAAAAGACAACCACGCATCCTACAAAGAAAAGCATCCGACAAAAATGTCTGTACATTTTTCATGCAAATCTTTTGAAATTTGCAATCTGGAAAAATAAAGGGAGATCAAACTTGTCAGATTCCTCTGATGTTGGTTCCCTAGAGAAAGAGAATCTTTGAATCCAGGTTTGTCTTTTCTATTTCTTTTCTGTTCACAAACTATTTTGACATTTGAATCACAGATCTAAACTTACACAGTAAGTTTCATGAAAAATAGACTGTCTAGCTACAGTTAGATAAGTACTGTATATACTTACAATTAGGTTAATTACAGTATGGCTGTTCAACTACTTAAAGAAAGTACTCAAGTATATTGTATATGTCTATATTTTGTCTTAGTTATGACAACACATAATCAACCAGATTGCATGATGATGTTAGTTTTACAGAACTTCCATCTATCGTAATTAAAGGAATTTGGATAAATAGTCTCCACTTGTTCGATCTCTAGTATCCAGAGTGCCTCTCTCTATAAAAAGGTAAAGGTTCCCCCACACATGCGTGCTAGTCATTTCCAACTGTAGGGGCCGGTGCTCATCTCCATTTCAAAGCCAAAGAGCCAGCGCTTGTCCGAGGACGTCTCCGTGGTCATGTGGCCGGCATGACTAGATGCCAAAGGAACACGGAATGCTGTTACCTTCCCACCGCAGTGGTCCCTATTTTTCTACTTGCATTTTTATGTGCTTTCAAACTGCTAGGTTGGCAGAAGCTGGGACGAGTAACAGCCACTCACTCTGTTACGCGGCACTCGGGATTCAACCTGCCAAACTGCCGACCTTCTGATCGACAAGCTCAGCGTCCTAACCCACTGAGCCACCGCGTCCCTCCTCTCTCTATATATATTTATATATATTAGTGGGATTCAAAGTGAGAAATTAGAAGTAGTGGTATGTATCATCTCTGCTGGCACAATGCATAAGAAGATTGGCAGAATGAAAGGCCAATAGGCCTGAGGGACCATTTTTTTAAAAAAAATAAAGTTGGCCATCTTCATTTTTCAGCACAATTTCAGAGCCTCTTCCTATGAATGTTCATTATGAATGACCATGAGGATTGATTTAAAGTGATCCTTGAAAATAAACATTTTTGACTAGTTGTACAAGAAGTTAGCAGTCCTGCCAGTTTTTTTCAAAGCTGGCAGGACTGTGCCTATTATTTTAACTAGCCAATGATTTCAGTGCCACTCAGCAATCATAAATGCATTTGGACTTGCAGATGTCTGTTTATTACTGTAATCCCATTTCTTCAGAGCAAAGCACTCAGAAAGATTGTTGTGTTTTGCTTCCATTGCATTGTATGAATATTACCAGCAAATTGCTTTGCTTTGAAACTATTCTTTAGCTTGAAAAAATCTCTACTTTCTCTCTAATATATTTCTAACACTGTGCAGATATCCAAAGATGATATCTTATTAAGTCATGCAATTCTCTGCTTTAAGAAAAGAAGCATCTATTTATAGTAAAAATAAAATAGAAATAGAAATAAATTTGGGGGTAGAAGGGCCATGAAGATAAAAATGCCATCAGATCTGTAATATGTTTATAGCTTTTTTAAACAAGCATTCCAGGTACAATTGCTCCTTGTGAGAGACTAGACAAAATCTAATTAGGAATTCATAGGTTTGTTCTACACTGCAAATAAAAACTCCTTACGTCTCTACACAGGATTCAAAACAATGAAATCCAAAATGAAGATTTTATGCATAGATGCAATACTGTTTGAAGAGGATGTCAGTACAGCTGGTAACCAATTTTGTAAATAATTGCTTTTTGTGGAAACTACAGAAGAATTTCAATGTCTGATGAATTAAACAAGCCACATTTTAAAAAATCTCTGTAAAGTAATATTTTAAAACATTGTTTGTTTCCCTGATCCTGTCCACAGTGAGTCCTGATCATGATTCCCAGTGTCTCATACTGTTTCATATCACTGATCCTGCTCTACCAGGGGTTGATTCAACCCAAATTTTAATAATGATAAGCAATAAAACAGAAATTACAGTGAGAGGATCTTTTTTTCTAACTCAAAATAAGGAAACCATGTTTTGTCTTAGCATGAAAAGTCAGCCAAAGCTGAAAAGGAGAAAAAATAGTTGATAGATGCACGAGCCACAGCAAAATTTGGGCACAGGATTGTCTCTCTTTCAATTACATTGCATCTAAACTGGGGGATTTTGGTTCAGTTAGTTTAAGCAGGGGGAAAAACAGAATGTGATCATTCTTTATTTGAACTCATTAGAGTTCAAAACAACTTCCCACATCTATGAGTTAGATGTAGGTGGAAACTTTGGTTAATTTCAAATTGAAAGCAGTGGCTTTCAAATAGCAGACATTTTGCTAAATCTTTGTCTCCTGTTTTGATGTCATTGAGCAAATAATATTTTGTTGCAAGGAATGAAGACTACTTTAGGAGGGAGTTTAACTCCTGAATTTTTCCCCATACAGTTGTCTGGCAACAATAAAAAAGAATTGCTTTCTCTGGAGAGATAGATAGATAGATAGATAGATAGATAGATAGATAGATAGATAGATAGATAGATAGATAGATAGATAGATAGATAGATGATAGATACATAGATGATAGATAGATAGATAGATAGATAGATAGATAGATAGATAGATAGATACATAGATACATAGATACATAGATACATAGATAGATACATACATAGATGATAGATAGATAGATAGATAGATAGATAGATAGATAGATAGATAGATAGATAGATACATACATACATACATACATAGATGATAGATAGATAGATAGATAGATAACCTTTATTGTCGTTCTTTTACTGTGGGCACAATGGCACACATCAAAAATGAAATTTAGCTGCCCGCTCTCAAAGTGAAACACATACATGACACACATCTAAACATACTATATACAATGTATGTATAGACACACACCCCTACATATACATAACAAATAAATATTAAATACACTCCATCTTGAATATATAATGGAAGGAGGAAGCTTGAGAGTTCACAAGATTAATGCTGTATGGAATGAAACTATGGCTGAATCTGGATGTTCTGCTCCGGATAGCACAAAGCCTCCTCCCAGAAGGTAACAAGGAAAACAGGTTGTGAAGAGGATGTGTAGTGTCCCAGATAATCTTACGACCCTGCTCAAGCAAAGCTTCTGTGCTATGTCCTGGATGGAGGGGAGGGAACTGCCAATGATCTTTTCTGCCATCCTCACCACTCTCTGCACCACCTTCCTGTCTGAAGCAGGGATGCTTCCAAACCAGACTGTGATGTTGTATGACAAGATGCTCTCGATCGTCCCCCTGTAGAAAGTGGTAAGGATAGAAGGGAGATATGCTTTTCTCATGCGATGCAGAAAATGCAGACGCTGCTGTGCCTCCTTCACCAGTGTCTCACTGTTGAGCGACCAAGCCAGCCTACTTGTTAACTGCACACCCAGGAATTTGATGCTGGTAACCATCTCCACTGGTGAATCGGTAATGCACAGAAGAGTGTAGCTGTGCCTGCTTTTTCTGAAATTGACAGTGATGGGGTCAAATATATCATACTTGTGGTGATAACATTGTTGTTGAAGAGCAACCTTTCCAGTAGGGAGGAGGGATCAAGCAGGGAATTAGTCTGGATTCATTGCATAAACCACAAGAGGACTAGGTTCAACACACACACACACACTCCTTTGAATGCCTTACAGCAGAGTTCCCCAATGTTTCTGGCTTTGTAGACTGGTGTGTGTGTGGGGAATGGTTTGTGCATGTGGTTGGCAAGCACGCATGCACAGCTCCATTTGTGCAAGCAGCATGCACGGGTGCCTGATGCTCATGCAAATGGAGCGTGGATGCACCTGCTTGCCCACTGCTCATGCAAGTGAGGATGCATGCACTCATACTTGCAGGCCACTTCTGTGGCCCAGTTGCAAACCCCTCATGGCCCACTTCTGGGCAGTGGCCCATAGGTTGGGGACCCCTGCACTAGAGCCTTATCTGGTTGTTTCCAGACAAAACCTGCCAGTTGGGGAAATTCTTGTATCTCTACAGAGAACAATAAAGTAGCTACTCTGAACACTACACATGTGTGTCTGGTTGTTCATGCCTGACAATGTGCAGATATTGTTAATTATAGGCAAGTCATGTCATGTGGTAGAATCTGTAGCTGAAGTGAGGGGTGGATTTAAAAGACTGGCCAGCCTGGATTTGCCATAAGGAAGGCAGAACGCAAAGAATTCATGCTTTCAAATTGAGGTGCTAAAGAAGACTCTTGAAAGTCCCTTGGACTGCGAGGAGACCCATTTGGTCAGTCCTAAAGGAAATCAAACCTGTCTGTCCTTTGGAAGGACAGATATTAAAGCTGGAGCTGAAGGACTTTGGCCACCAAATGAGAAGAGAGCAAGAACTCCTTAGAGAAGACCCCAATGTTGTGAAAGATGGAAGGCCAAAGGAGAAGGGGATGGCAGAGGAGGAGATGGTTAGATAAGGTCATCAACACAATTAATGTTGGTCTGGGCAAACTCTGGGAGACAGTGGAGGACAGGGAGGCCTGGTGTGCTGTGGTCCAGGCTGTGGTTCATGGGGTTGCAAAGAGTTGGACGTGACTTTTAGTGACTGAACAATAACAAAAGCCTGGAACTGCTGGGAAGAAAGAAGCACAAGAGATAACAGACTCTCCCTAAACCTAGGAATACTTATCTAATTGTTCTGCAGGACAGGGGTTCCCAAGTCCTGGGTCGTGGACCAGTACTGATCTGTGGCCTGTTGGGAACTGGGCCACATGGAGAAAATGCAGACGCTGCTGTGCCCACCTCACCAGTGTCTCACTTTGAGTGACCAAGCCAGTCTATTCGTTAGCTGCACACCCAAGAATTTGATGCTGGTAACCATCTCCACAGGTGAATCATTAATGCACAGAGAAGTGTGGATGTGCCTTTCTGAAATTGACAATGATCTCTTTGGTTTTTCTGGTATTTAAAACTAGGCTGTTTTCCTTACACCAGTTCACCCACCCCTCAACTTCCTTGCAGTAAGCTTTCACATTGTCATCATGATTAAGGCCCACTACTGTTGTATCATCTGCGAACTTCACAATATGGTTGGTGGCAAACATCGCACAACAGTCATGGGTCAACAGGGTGAACAGCAGCAGACTTAGTTCGCAGCCCTGAGGAGAACCTGTGCTCAAGAAAATGGTATTAGAGGTATTTGTTCCAACACGCACATATTGGGGCCTGTTAGTAAGAAAATCAAGAATTCAGTTGTACAAAGGAGTGTTTAAGCCTAAAAGGCCCAGTTTGTCTACTAGATGCTGGGGAATGATTGTGTTAAACGCCGAACTGAAGTCGGCAAACAACAAGCACACATGAGTACTTGTTTCCTCTAATTGCTTCAACCTCAGATGGAGAACAGAAGAAATAGCATCCTCCGCAGCACAATTTGGTCGGTAGGCAAACTGCAGTGGGTAAAATGCTGGTGGGAGGCTAGATACAATAGTGTCCTTTTATCAGCTTCTTAAAGCATTTCATAATGGTGGATATCAGTGCAACCAAACAGTAATCATTGAGGCCTGTAATTGTGGACTTTTTGGCACTGGCAAGATGATGGCCATCTTAAAACACGATGGAACCACTGCTTGCTGCAATTAGAGATTGAAAATATCTGTGAGAATACAAGCCAGCTCATCTGCACATTCCCTAAGGACACGTCCAGGGATGTTATCTGGGCCTGCTGTTTTCCGAATGTTAACTTTCTGCAATGTTTTCCAGACAGAGGTGACATCAAAGCTTAGCACTTGCTCATCAGGATGAGGCACAGCTTTCCTAGCAGGAGTGCTGTTTTATGCCTCAGATCTACCAAAAAATGTATTCAGTTTGTTTAGGAAGTCTGTGTCATCCTTGCATCTCGATGGAGTCACCTTGTAATCCGTAATGGCCTGGATCCCTTGCCACATTCGCCTGGTGTTTGTTGGGTCCTGAAAAAAATTCTGAATTTTCTGGCAGTGGGCTTGCTTTGCACCTTTTATGGCTTTTCAGATTTGCTCTGGCTGTTCTAAGTGCCAGCATGTCACTGGATTTAAAAGTCACATTCCGTGCTTTCAGCATCTTGCAGACCTCATAAGTCATCCACGGTTTTTCATTCGCCCTCACAACAATGCTTTTCAGGACACAGACATCTTCTATGCACTTTTGGATATATGCAGACACCGTGGTGGCATACTCCTCAACATTTGTATGTTGGTTATCAGTAGCTGCTTCCTTAAACATGCCTCAATCTGTGCACTCAAAGCAGTCTTGTAATGCTTCTATAGCTCCTTCTGTGCAAACCCTCACCTGCTTTACTGTAGGTTTCACTCTGACTAATAAAGGTTTATATGCTGGAATAAGCAGCACTGAGAAATGGTCAGAGGGACCCAGGTGAGGGCAGGGGTTTGCTTTGAAAGCCTTCTTGATGTTGGAATAAGCAAGATTCAGTGTATTGTCCCCTCTGGTTGCAAAGCCCACATATGGATGGAAATGTGGCAGGGTAGCTTTCAAATCCACTTAGTTAAAGTCTCCAACTGCAATAAATGCACCCTCTGGGTGAGTAGTTTGTAAGTCGTTGATGCTATGACAGAGAGCCTTCAGGGCCTCTTCTCTGTTTGCATCAGGGGGAATATACACAGCTGTGATAATGGTAACAGAGAATTCTCTAGGCAGAGAGAAGGGTCTGCATTTGATGGTCAGAAGCTCCACATCTGGAGAGAACAGACTTGAAACCACCTTGGCATTTTTACATCTGTCATTTATATAAAAACAGAGACACACACACCCCACCCCACCCCACCCCCACCCCGGGATTTGCCACTAAGAGCAAAACTCTGAAATGTTGAAAATCCCATCAAGCTAACAGCACTATCTGGGAACTTTTAAATTTTACTTTTAAATCCACAGTCCAGCCTAAAAATAGATTTCATGGTCTTCCACCCATCCACTAACTACCACTTTTGTTGTGCTTCATATAATATTATGCTTCAGCTTTGATGAATAGATGGAAGAAAGATGCGAAAACTGTTGTTCATTGGCTGATGAAGCTTGCAAGATCTCCTTTGCAGTCCTTAGAGCCCTACCATAGTAGATAGAGCCAGTGGTGGGATTCAGCCAGTTCGCACCACTTCAGCAGAACCAGTAGCTAATTTTTTGTTGCCCAGGTCCAGAATGGACTTCCAGAAATGGCATCCATACAGAGAACCGGTTGTTCACATATTTGAATCCCACCACTGGATAGGAGCCCAACGTAACCCTTTTTGGATTGTGGGGTTGTTTTGTGGTTTTAAGAAACAAAGGTGGCATATATAAAGGGACATTTTATCATGCCTGGTGGACATATAAAAAAGCTAAAACAATGTGGATACAAATACATACATTAATTCAAAACATTTTTAAAGGCTTAAATGCAATTGAAAGCAGAGACCTTTCTTTTGGGCTAATGGATAAGCAACTAGAAAAAAGGCATGGAACTTTGTTTTTATACAGAGTTGTTTTCAAAACTGGAAAAGTTTTATAATATTCACAACAGAGAAATAATGGAACTCACAGAGATGGTTAAATTAACTTCCTTGGTTAGAAAGAAAACAATATCTACATTTATGACTGACTAGAAAACCTTTTTAGACCTTTGGTATAAAATGTAATGAGAATATATTTATGATTTGTGGTTTTGATGATTAGAAAAATAAATCCAGCCCTAAACTCTTCTATGGCCCTTAAGACAAGACCATTATTGCAATGTTAGCTCCAGTCTTAGTAAGCTACTGTGATAATCAGCTATGAATTTTCTATCTGCATGACTCTAATATTACTGTGGAAGTGGTGAGTTACTAAATGTTATCATTAGCACAAGAACTCTGATGGCAGATTCTTATTAATGATTTTAATTATATTCAGTGCTTTTTTTGTAAAAGAAAAAGGTGCCAGAACTCACACATGTCATACAACCCGCCTTGCCTACCCTACAAGGTTCTATCCAAAAAAGGTGCCGGAACTCCGTTCTGAGCGTTCTATGAGAAAAAAAAAAGCCCTGATTATATTTGTTTAGCTTGTGTAGTCAGTCCACTAATAAGTACTGATTGATTGACTTAATGGGAGGAAGAAGAAGGAAAATATGTTTTTCTTCTTCTTCTTCCAAGTCAGACATGTGTGAATGTGTGATTTGGAGAATCAGTAAGCTCTCGCAAAAACTTCCTTAGTTTTTACTAATGAAGAGTGCAACTTAGCCCATCTTAAGAACATACGGTTGGGCAGAAGTCCTATGCTTCAAGATTTTAGCATGCCGTTGAAGGTGAACTGTAGAAATGGAGACTGAGCAATCAAAACCTAGCCTAACAAGCTGTTATCGGCATATTGTCTTTCTTAGTTAGCAATGTCAGAGGAGGAGAGCACAGCTGACTTATTCGATCATCCCATACTCAAAAGGATCAAATTAATCCGGCCAGATGCCCCACCCAGCCTTCCAGAAATACACTTTTTTACAAAGCATCAGCCTGTCTGGGAACTTCAGAGTACCTGAAAACCAGTATTTAGTTAAAGCTAAGTTAAATAAACTTATTATTAAAGCTTTTAGGGCTAATGCCAGTGATAAGCATGGATTTGCTCCCGAACATGTCTGGCACTATGTAGCTTGGGAACACTTAATTCTATATAATGCATCTGTTTAGCTCACTTGTTTTTGTCTTGAAATTAACAGGGTAGAGCTGCATTTTATCTGAGTGCCTTTCCATAAAGATAGCAGCAGCAGCATCTGCATTTTATATCACCAGTCTGGATCTGTGTAGTTTTGAATTGCATCTGTTGGCAGGCTGGCAGGCCAGTTGCGCTCCCTCCCAGCAGCTAATAGGACATAAAGCCTTTTCATACTCTTTCTGTGATTAAGATAGTCTCCTTCCTTCTGCCAATTTGGAGCCTCCATCAGGCTCAGAATTCTAAAACTCTGCACCTGTCAATTGTGCTCCTACACAATCCCCTTCCTTTAGCCTATTTTATTGGCACTGTATTGAAAGCATTCTTTATCTCAAATCATTTTCCTATTTTATTTTATTTTTGTTCTTTGTTCTAGCTCCATTATTGAGGATGGTGCATTTGAGGATGCACATGACTTTCCTTATTTCAAATCTCTTAGATAAGGAAAATAGTGCTGTTTAGAGATTCTGTGGATTCACTGGTCTGCAAAATTGCTGTTGATTTGCTTTCTGGATCCTCGCATTCATGTGATCAAAATTCGGGTATTTGGCAACTGGCATGTATTTATGACAATTGCACTGTCATGGGGTCATATGATCACCATCTGCAACCTTCCCAGCCAGTTTACAACAAGCAAAGTCAATGGGGGAAGACAGATTTGCTTAATAACCACAATTCATTTGTCAACTGCTGTGATTTGCTTAACAACTATGGCAAGAAAGGTTGCAAAATGGGACAAACGTCACTGTCTTGAAAATTTGGGATCATTTGTGGTGGTATCTCAGGGACTACCTGTAATCGTACATATTCATTGGTAATGAATCTCAGGTCACTAATGTATACATGTTCGTAGAGAGAGTAATACTGTAAACAAGTGAGCTTCAGATTACTTTAGTGTGAGTGGTCCTTGGTGCTCTCTGAGCTTGCTTGTTTTCTTGCAGACGTTTCATTAACCTAACTAGGTAACATCATCAGTGCTAGTCTTAATTACTTCAGTGTGCCTGTTTTCTGCCAAACACCCTAAAGGCAATAAAGCAATAAAACATTAAAATAGGAAGGGAAGCATCTCCCATGAATTAAGAGGAGGTTTAGGAATGTCAGCAACAAAAAAAAAACAATATTACCCGTTGCAAATGTATGGGATAATATAACAGAATTTCACCTTATACCTATGTTTATCAACTTGCTTTAATCAATTCCACTTATAGAACTCATTTCCCCTGTACAATAATAGGATCACATTTCTGTACACTCCTACATGGTCACCCACTTCAGGAAATTAAGCAAGTGGCATCAGAAGTGCCATGGTGTCTTATCTCTCAAAGCATCATCGTGACCTCACCTGTGTCTATGGATCTGATCTTCTAGATGTGATGGGACTTCAGTTTCTTCCACATCAATCACTGACAACAGTATAAATTGATGAAAATGCAGTAGCATCTGAAAAACCACAGTTCTCCACCATCACTACCATAAAGGATTAAAATTTCACTACATCGTTTAAAGTGAACTGGTATAATATTTGGCCAAATTAATTAATTAATGAACACCCCTAGTGTTCATTAGACTAGACAGATCTAGACTTCTGGTCCTGTGCAGTAGCAATCTAGACTTTCGCCCTGCCTGGAGACCCTAATGTGTCCAAGCCACCCCGGAGAGGTAGCGAAGAAAGAAGGGTGCCCCAGCGACTCTGGAATAATGGTGGTCATCCCGTTCATCTTGGGGAAAGCCTTCTAACCCAACAGGAGAAAAGCTGTATTTTATTGATCAGCCCAAGCTACTTGCAACCAGAGTCCAAAAGAACTAACCAGCACTACAGTAAACAGCGTGCTTAAAACTGGGTGAGGAATCTGATTTTCCCTTTTCTATTCTACACTTAATTTCCTGGAAAAGATCCCCAAGAAGCAAAATACATCCAAAAGTGAAGGAGGGGGACTTTCGCTCCATCATTACACTAACGGAACCAGTGAATTAAAATTTCTATGGAGGATCAAAATATATGGTAGTGAAATAAATTTATAACCTTGAAAGCTAAAATTTAACTTTGGACAAGTTTACGATTGTTGAATGGTTAAGACTCTCATTTTAAAGGCCATTGCTCATATTAAAAATTAAATAGAAGCTGACAGCTAGTGGTGGATGAAGATTATGACAGCTATGATTTCCAAAACCTGGGAAAAGCTAATCTGTGTTAGTGACCTTCAAAGCTTTAATTATAAAGAACAGCTGTGACCAAAAAAAGACAACAATCTGGGCTGCAGACAAAGAGAAAATTATAAACTTTAGGGGGGAAAATCTTTTTTTAACTCTTTGGATTACAAATATCTATTTAACCAGGATTCTAAAGCTATTTGCAGATAAGAAGGAAAACTCCAACTTTTGGCCATCTTGGATCAGAGACATGTAGAAAGAACACACCAAGAAAACATAAATACCTTTCAGGAGGAGATATATAGTATACTGCAATTAATTCAAATAACACTGAGTTCAAATCACAAAGAAATCCAAAATAACTTTGAAAATAGAAATCAATCTATCTCTAAGTTAACTTTACAACAAAAAAACTTCCAGGAAACAACAACAAAGAAGGAGCATACAAAACAAGTAAGTGGACATAAAATTGAAAATAGAGACTCAAAGATGGAACTTAACAAAGCAAGAAAACATGATTTAATCCTAGTGGGAACAAATTTACAAGAAATGGAAAAAAACAACTCATCCCTTAAGTCTACAAAATGAATCTGAGGACAAAAAACATTATTGGATAAAATGGAATGTAGAGATGTTGAAAACATCAGAGAGAAAGGAAGTGATAAGAGAAGCAAAGAAGGAGAAAGAGAAAAACATTTTCAAGAAACATGGAAAGGCAAAAGCCTCACGTAAAGACACTTTATTTGATTTACATTTTATACCTAGAGCAACAGTCATGAATATATGGAAAAACTTTTTGATTCAGCAAAACACATTGATCAAGAAAGATACTGGTCAAAGGAAAAAGATCAAAGTGAAAATTAAGAAAATAGATGATGGAATCTACCAGAGAGAATATTTAAAAAAGAAAAATTTGTTTGAATATGGTTAAAGAAATAGAAAAGATTCTTAATACATATATCATTCTAAGAGAGATGAATTCCTTAAATAATACTTTTTCCCCCTTTTTATTTTATTTCTTGATATACCGTAGGTAAAATAATACTCCTGAAATGGTCTAGAGGAAGGAAATGTTTTAGATAATTAAATGTGTCTGAATTTAGGGAAATTATAATGTATAAAAAAGAAAAAAATGTTTTGAATAAGAGTTAAAGGATTAGATGACTAGGCACATTAAATGGAATATTTAAAGATTAAATATTTTTTTAATCATGGTTAAAAAGAATAAGAAATTTTGGGAATGAATATATATTAGCTTAGGAGGAGTATAAATTTTAAGTAGTATTTTACTTTTTATGGTTCTTTATTCTTTCTCTCTTTTCCTTTTCTTTACTATTTTTACCTATTAAGAAATGTAAAAGTGTTGAGATGGTTTATATGGGGAAAATGGATTTAAATCTTTAAATGTAATTAACTGTTGAGAAAATCTTAACCAGCAAGAATACTTTGAACTTCATGGGAGAAACAAATCTAAATAAGGACTGTAAGAGGATATAAGATGAGGCAACCAAAATGATTAGATAGAAAAGAAAAATTATATTGATGTGATCATTATTTCTAGCAATATTGGGAAAAATCATATATGTAACTGTTATTTGTCAAAACAATAAGAACTGTTTTATTTCAAGGTTTGCAAAGAAGACATTTTGGGGAAAAGGGGAAATCAACTAAATGTACTAGGTGGATTATGGATTGTAGAAACCAATTGTTAATGATTTTTCTTTACAAATGTAAACCCAGCAAACACACTGTTTACCAACCATTAAGTGATTTATGTTTTTTAAAAAAAATCAATAAAATATATAGAGTAGATAGATCTAATCAGTGGTGGGATTCAGATATGTGAACAACTGGTTCTCTGTGTGGATGCTGTTTCTGGAAGTTCATTCTGGATCTGGGAAACAAAAAATTAGCTACCAGTTCTGCCAAAGTGGTGTAAACTGGCAGAATCCCACCACTGATCTAATTCTTGCAACTGTTCATTATATGGTTTAGCCTCCATCTTCGTGGCTCTTCTCTGCACTCTTTCTAGAGCCCAACATCTTTTTTGTATCTTGATGACCAGAACTGAATGCAATATTCCAAGTATGCCTGCAGTTTCCTGGATTCATTTTTCATCTTTTTGAAAATTGGAACAACAACAGCCTTTTTCCAGTCCTATAGTAGTTCCTCTATGCCACTAGAGCAGGGGTGTCAAACTTGCAACATCATGTGATGAGTCATGACATATCGTGACTTTTTTGCCATTGCTGGCAATGGGATGGGCACGGTTTCGCTATGATGCATCCAGCCTGTGGGCCGGCAGTTTGACACCCTGGCACTAGAGCTTTGAAAGATTTTGCTCAATGGTTTCCAGAGCATGTCTGGACCAATAATTTCCTTATTTTTTTCTTGTTCTTTACATATTGGAAGAAGCTTTTTTATTATTTTTGACATTTTAGTTCACTCCTAGCCTTAGCCTTTCTGATTCTATCCTGCCAAATTTAGGATTTGCTGGTATTCTAGTTATGTGGCTTTTTCCATTTCTTATACTAATCTTTTTTGTCTTTCAGTTTATCAGAGAGTTCTTTATGCAATCATGCTGATTTCGTCTGGAGCCTCTTATTTTTCTTTCTCAGTGGTACTGTGTTAGATTGGGCTTTTATAATCTCATTTTTCCTAGTTTCCCAAATATCTTGAGTTCTTTTCACCTTTAAGATTTCCATCTATGGAATCCTTTCCTAATCTCTCTCTAATTTTGTTAAAGTTAGCTTTCTCAAAGTTTAAGACACTCTTTTGTATGATTAAAAACAAAGATCAAGAACACCGTCTTGACCTTTTCAATTCCATCTAAATATATTGTAGGAAAATAGCAGGCTGAACTGGAAGGTGAAGTTAAACATGTCACCAGTTTGGAGTCATTGCATTGCCACAAGAGACCATAGTCTAGCCCCCATGAATTCCATTGACCCCTAGCTAGCATAATTTAGGTTTGACCATTAGTTGACTATATTTTTGTGTATAGGTAGCAATAATAAACTCTCCTGTGCTTTGAACTCAATGAATCTTATTGGTTATTTGCACTTGATATATAGCTATAATATATCATTTTTTTCTTTTGCAAGTTTGCAGTCCACAAAGACTCCTAAGAGTCTCTTATCCAGACACTAATTGTACATCTTCCACCATGTTAATTGACAGCTTCTCCGAACTGTTTGCTGGGCCAATCAAATAAATCATCATAATCAAGGGATAACTAGGACCAAGTGCATCCTGCACAGAGTTCAGCCAATTGCACAGATGTCATATTTAATGCTTATGACATGAACCTTAATAACTCTCAAAAGAAACCATCCATCACATCCCACTCATTCAAGTGCACAAGTCCACTCATTCAAGTGAATTATGCCTCAGTTATTTCTTTCCTATTTCCTTCTTCCTGGAAAGCATGTTGATGTTTACAGGAGCATGGGCAAGCTTGCCTTACAGTGACATTAGAATAGCCCAAATGTATAGCAGGTAATTGTTTCTCAGTAAACACTTGAACTCTTTATTGTCATATTGTTTAAATCAAGGTACAGAGAAAGCAGAAGACTATATCCTGGGGCTCTCGTTCTAAGTATACAAGTTGTTCAAATGCTTTGATCCAAGCACAAGCCTATCTTTTTTTGCTAAGGAAGTTTGCTTTGAGCAAAATTTGATCATAATACTGATTAGCTTTTTTTTCTAAATTGAGATGTCAGATTTTTAAACATTTATGTTTTCAATATGCACTCTATCTTTCCTCTGCTCAAGGCAGCCAGTCGATGAAACAAAACAAACATATAATAAAGTTAAAATCCAGTAAAAACCATCCTTAACCCAGCTCAAAGGCTAACTGGGGGCAACTCTTTTGGCTGATTTTCTTAAAGACAATGAATCCTGGCTCAGTGCTAAACTTTAGGAAAAGACATTTCACTATTTGGAACCAAGACTAATTTCTTAAGGTTCTTCACCAAAATATGAGGCATCTAAATTATTTGATAATCCACACACTAAAGAGTAAGAAGAAAGGGTCTGTATTACCATTTTTTCACTAATATATAATATTACTGCAAGTTAATTTATGTGATAATCCATCCATGCTCACCAAGTCTCCTCTTTTGATTCAACCATCTTTCCCCTTCTTGTCTGTCTGTCTGTCTGTCTGTCTGTGTATCTATCTATCATAGAGTGTGGGTGTGGAGTCCTTGATGCTCTCTGAGCTTGGTGATTTGCTTGCATACATTTCATAACTCAAATAGGTAACATCATTAATGTGAGTAAGTGTGAGGTTTGGATTTGCTCTCTGGTTATATACAATATTTTGCCTTGCCTTTGGTGGAAGTGTGGCTTTCTCCTTGTTAGTTCCTTGATTAGGGTATGTAAACCCCATACTTACTTACAATGTTACCTAGTTGGGCAAACATCTGCAGGTAAACAACCAAGTTCATAGAGTACCAAAAATTCCACAATTCAACCCTGGGTTACATATATTCTCTTCTATTAAATTGTGGGGGATGAAGGGAAAACTCCAGCCTCCTTGAGATTAAGCTTCATAACAGAATTAGTATTTTCAGACTCGGGGCCTACTGAGCCTAAAGGCTGTGAGAAGAAGGCTTTTGGAGAGCAGAATGTTAACAATGGTGAACAAAAACAGAAAGGAGAGAGAGAACAAAAGAAGTTACTCTCTTCAGACCTGCGAAATATTTCAAGTGGTTCAGAGAAAGTACCTCACTTCCCTGGCAGAAAAGGACTACTAAGAAGAAGACAGGGAGCTTGTTATCATCCAGGCATCTGGAATATGAAGGTAGCATTCCAAATATCTATTATAAAAGGATCTAAATGTCTATTCCTGAAATGGTTCTTCTCTTTGGACATAATTTAATCATTTGAGAAGCTCAAGCTTCAGAGGAGATTGTATTTAATCAGAGGTGCATGGCCACAGCCATGCCCTTTTTTCATATGTTGCCATTGTTATGTGCTCCTGGCTACTTTCCTTCATGACCAGAGGCAAACGTGCCTGTCCAATAACCAGCCAAGACACAGTGAAGGCCTTTAGTTTCATTTATTGCAATAAGCAGGGAGAAAAGCTATCAAAGCTTGGTTCTCTCCAAAGTTCCAACCCAAAATATTCCCTTCTTTATACAGCCCTGTCCCAGCCACCACATCCATCCTCATTCTCCATTCTGAGGTACTATGAAGCTATACTTTTTCTGACTGCCTCCTATATATTTCCTGCTACATACTAAATCATATATCATATGTAGGTTAAAATTAGGAGATAAATTATGCAAGTTGTGTCAAATAATATCAGTTAATCACATATGTCTGTTTCATGTTCTGGGCCCCCTTTGTTTACGACTTCTTAGAAAAATAGGTTCTTTCCTGTTTTTCAGTTTAATCTTCCCTAGCTAGCCGTTTCCTCTTGCCATGGTTTTTACAACTTGTGTTTTTCCTTTCCCAATTCTGGAGACCCAGATAATATTTGCCTTCATGTTTATCTTTCATGCTCCCTTTATGCTACCCTTTCCTGGTTCCCATCCATTGTAGTTTCTTTGGTAAGCTTGTTTGTCTCAGTAGGTTTCCACTACGTAGCAGATTCAATTTTGAAGACCATTCACTTATTCTTACCACCATGAAACACATTCTTGTGGTCACCTTCTTGACTTTTTGGACTTCCTCCCTACAAACACCCCTGTTGTATTTATTTTAAAGCCATGTGCACAAAAAGAAAAAAAAATGGAACCAAACTCCGTACTTCTTTATGTCCAGTATTTGCTTTCATGCAACTTTTGTTCCCACCTTTCTCCATGAAGGAGTCACTGCCACTATAGGTAAAAGGTAAAGGTTCCCCCGCACATGCGTGCTAGTCGTTTCCGACTCTAGGGGCCAGTGCTTATCTCCGTTTCAAAGCCGAAGAGCCAGCGCTTGTCCAAGGACGTCTCCGTGGTCATGTGGCCGGCATGACTGGACGCCAAAGGCACACGGAACGCTGTTACCTTCCCACCGTTTTGGTCCCTATTTTTCTATTTGGATTTTTACATGCTTTCGAACTGCTAGGTTGGCAGAAGCTGGGACGAGTAACAGGTGCTCACTCTGCTACGCGGCACCCAGGATTCGACCCGCCAAACTGCCAACCTTCTGATCGACAAGCTCAGCATCCTAACCCACTGAGCCACTGCATCCCTTCACTGCCACTATGCAAGCATTTAAACCATCTTTTTTTAATGACTATATTCCCACCCAATATGAGCAGTTCAAACACAGCAATTGAAACACAGGAAGGGTGTAACACACTTCCTATAATGTACTATATTTTCTCAATCCAGTGCAGCTGTTGAATGAATAGGATGACCACCTTTACAATGTGTTCAACAGGATGCAGCTAATAAATGAGACAATAAATGGTTAATGGTGTAAATGTCTCCCTGGTACCTTCCTTAATTGGTGCTCTGTCAATCTGATCTCAATATTTTTTTTTAGTTCATCAAGCAGCATCTGGGCTGTTTTGTAGCAACACTGTCCAGGGAGATTAAGTAAAATGACCATAGTAAAGACTTGTAGGGTTGATTGTTAAATTAAAATGATCTCCAAGAGTGTTTTCCTAATTTTTGTCATTCACATTGTCCCTCCTTTGACATCCTTTCTCCAATGATTCTATTCCACTATTTCTTTGATATTAACTGTAACTGTCCTGCGGCAAGTTGTCCTGTGGCGAGTTGGCCATAGTGAATTGTCATAGACCCCTTCCAACTTGCCTACAGAACTTTCCTCACTTGCTTCAATCTTACACTGTAAATCTACAAGCAAATTTCCCCCAAAATGCATTTTTTCCTAATGGGTGGTCAGATTCAATACACTCAACACATAAAATGGTAAGGCCACACTTGGAATACTGCATCCAGTTTTGGTCACCACAATGTAAAAAAGATGACAAGACTCTAGAAAGAATGCAGAGAAGAGCAACAAAGATGATCACTGGACTTGAGGCTAAAACATATAAATAACAGTTGCTGGAATTCGGCATGTCTAGTTTAATGAAGAAAAGGATGAGGGGGGCATGATAGCAGTGTTTCAATATCTCAGGGGCTGCTACAAAGAAGAGGGAGTCAAACTATACTGCAAAGCGCCTGAAGGCAGGACAAGAAGCAATGGATGGAAACTAATCAATGAGAGAAGCAACCTAGAGCTAAGGAGAAATTTCCTGATAGTTAGAACAATTAATCAGTGGAACAATCTGCCTCCAGAAGTTGTGAATGCTCCAACACTGGAAGTTTTAAAGAAGAGATTGGACATCCATTTGTCTGAAATTGTATAAGGTTTCCTGCCTAAGCAGGGGGTTGGACTAGATGACCTCCAAGTTCCCTTCCAACTCTGTTATTCTATTCTATTCTATTCTATTCTGTTCTGTTCTGTTCTGTTCTGTTCTGTTCTGTTCTCATTTTTCCTTTAGCAGAATGCAGGGTATAAATTTTGCTAGACAAAGAAATCTGCAGGCACAATCAGATTACCCTTCCTTATGTATTCAATCATTTCCCTCATTGGTCATGAGTTATAATTTGTCAGAACTTCCAGAAGAGATCTGGTTGCTGGACCCTGAGCTTTGGAGAGGGCCCAGGTGTCAATTAGTTTAAGGAAAAAATCTACTAGGGACAACATTGAAAAAAGTATTAGAAAAGCAAAAAAAGTGCTGGTAGAGATCATTATGAATATGCCAGTCATGATGAGCAATAAATGAGAAATACAAATATGATCTGCCTGAACCATCTGTTCATTTCATTTGTTTAAAAAGATTGAAAAATTGGAGTATTTCTTGTTCAGCAAGGGGAACACAGTCTCCTTATTTGTCCTGTAATGGAAGTACAGATAAAGTAGCTCTAAAGAGGGGAAATATTATTTGTTTTCCATGTAGCAAGCATATGTAGCTTCCTATCCTTGCAATGGATTTGAATTCTTCCATTTGCTTCACCTTATTGCTAAATAAAGTAACCCTAGAAAAGGCCATTTGTCTGTGCAATCCCCAAAGGTAATAAGATTATCTGCAGATGCTTTACAAATGCTAAATGGCCTGCCTGCATTTTGAAATAGATGTAACCAAATTGGACTTTGGTTTGCGTGTTTTATTTATTTTCTGCATCTAAGCTATAAATAAAAATTCTTGGACAGCAATCCATAAACTATACAGGAGAAACCTTACATTGACTCTCATATTTCTCTGCAAGAAGACAAGCCACCTGCCTTTGTCCCTGCCGAAAGACTACACTGCACAGATCTTCAGCTCTTCACTTTGAAAGAGGGAAGCAAAACTGTCTCAAGGTATAGAGACCACTGGAATATGTCCACTGCGCAATGCCTCACCAAACAATTTGCAGGCACCCTATCAAGCCCAGCCTAACCTGGGTGTTTGCATCTCTGTATGATTGTTTGTTTGTTTGGCAGGACCTGTAACTCACCTCAGTCTGAAAGAATTCTGGACAATGGACACCATCAAAGAAAAAGAAAGATGTCCTAATGAATTTCTAAATCCAAATCAAAGTCAAAATCTAAAAAAACAAAAAAAACACCAAAAACCTGGCAGAGATTAAGTGCCCACAATCAGCTGGAAATAAAATCATCTTGAAATGAAGCAGTTTTAATTTGTTTATAGAATTGCAGCAAGGTGGGGGATACATATGCTTTGGTGGGGGCAGGTCCTATTACAAACAGCTGCTATCTCACACACATCCTGAAGTTCTCAAGGGACAAGAACTTTCAGCAAACCTTCTCTTGAAGACCAAAGTGTCAAGCAATAACATTTGATGCTTTAAGACAAACATGTCAAACACAAGGCCCGGGGGCCAGATGCGGCCCGCGAAGTGGTTTCATGTGGCCCGCGAAGCCATCCTGGAAACAGTGAGGGAACGGCCCCCACTGCCTTGGCCCTGGCCCAGAGACCCTCCTTCTGCCAGAGACCCTCAGATCTGTCCCATTCCTGCCCAGGCCCCCATAGGCACCCTTGATGTGAACGATGTAGAACTGGCCACGTCCACCCAGTTGGTCATATGCACTCTAGCCACTCCCACCCAGTAGGCCATGCCCACCCTGGCCATACCCACCCAGCCCCCTGAGGGCAACCACAATGCTGATGCGGCCCTCAATGAAATTGAGTTTGACACCCCTGCTTTAAGAGATTGAGTTTAAAGTTGGGAGGGTGGAAGAGGAGGATTGTACCTTCAAGGCCATCTCTAACTAAAGAAGATAAGACCTTGGTGGGTTTTCTAACGGAAGGGAAACTGATTTTTTAAATTAATTGGACAATATGATTAATGACAAAATTAGAAAGGTGGAGAATTGTGTTTTAATATATTGTGCAAGGGGCGGAGATTTCAGATTCCAGCTTCCTTCGAGCAAGCATTTGCCGGTGTATTAGGCTAATAAAGGACTTTTAAGGTAAACAATGCCTCAGAGTCACTTGAAAAGCCCATAGGTCGGAAACATGACACAAAGTAGACCAGACAAATTCTATTCCAGCACAGCATTCATTCAGTCATAAATTTATTTATTTATTTATTTGATTTATATAGATGCCCATCAGTTTATGATTGAAGAGCATTATCCCATAGGGTGCCACAAGATTCAGTCCTTCTATCTTTTCTTAAGGACATGGTTGAAAAGATGGAAGGAATGTGTATTAGACTTGCAGGTGGGGATATCTAATATCAAAGAACATAGTTATATAAAATCCAAAAGGTTTTTGATAGTTTAGAGAAATGGGCTGAATGTAACAGAAAAACATTTAATTGAAACAAATATGAACCTCTTGACTTAGAAAACAGAAATCAAATGCACAGGTATAAACAGTACTTGTGAAACATATCTGCCGAATATAAGTCAGCAGTGTGATGTGATTTCAAAAAAAAAATGGCAATATAAATTTAAATTTTATTTGCAAAAAAATAGTTGCCATACCATGGAAAATAATCCACTTTATTCCACACTGGTCAGACACAATCTTAAGTGCTGTGTCCAGCTCAGGGTGCTATGCTTTAAAAGAAGATTTTAGACAAAGTGGAATAGATTCAGAGAGAGGAAGTGAGGATGGTGGAGATTAGAAACCAAATCCTATGCAGAGAAATAGAAAAAACTGGAGAATGCTTTGATTTGAGAAGACTGGGAGAAAAAGATAATAATAATAATAATAATAATAATAATAATAATAATAATAATAATAATAATAATAATAATAATAATAATAATAATAATAATAATAATAATAATGAAGAAGGAGAAGGAGAAGGAGAAGGAGAAGAAGAAGAAGAAGAAGAAGAAGAAGAAGAAGAAGAAGAAGAAGAAGAAGAAGAAGAAGAAGAAGAAGAAGAAGAAGAAGAAGAAGAAGAAGAAGAAGTTGGAAGGGACCTTGGAGGTCATCTAGTCCAACCCCCTGCTCAGGCAGGAAACCCTATACCACTTCAGACAAGTCATGACACTGAAGACAGTCAGCATCTGGATTTGGCTATGATGGATTTAAGTTACAAGAAAGCAGATTTTGATGTTAGAAAAATGTAAAAACAGAAATAATTTCCTAGAGAGGGTTTATCCTCCCTTTTGTTGGATGCATTCACGCAGGGACTAAGTGACTGTCAGATGCACAGGCTTGAATTTCATTTCTGAACTGAACAGGATGCTGGATGTTCTAAATCAGAGGTCCCCGACCTATTCTCACCCCCCCCTTCCTGTCACCTTTGCCACAAGGGTTGCATGGGCGGCGGCAGTACCACTAGTATTGCATACCAGGCAGCATTGCCACAAATGGCAGGTGGGCAGTGGCGTGCCACGTGCAGGTGGCATTTCTACAAACCCTGTGTCTGTGGAAGCGGCAAGCAAGCCTTGCAGCAGCGGCAGCATTGCCACGAGCCTGGCGGCACTGGCACCACTGAGAGCTTCGCACTCATGCTCGCAGCCGCGTTTGCGTGGTGCACATGCTCGCAGCCTGACTGTGTGCCCACACACGTGCCAAATTCACGTTTGTGCATGCCCGCGTAAGGCACCTGCCCCTTCCTCTCCCACCAGGCTGCTAACCCAGAAACATTGGGGATCTCTGTTCTAAATAATAGGAGTTATACAATGCTTTATAAATAATTCCAAAAGGAGTTTTGAGGCATGGGAAATATGAATGTGTCAACACCTTTTTAATGCAGCCGCATCTTTTCCCAAGATCAGGTGCAATTCAAAAACATCAGTTCAAATCCAAAACCTTGCATAGCCCTGATAAATTACTCCTTGTAGCTCTATGTTTCTAAGAGTAATTTGTAGGCAGTTCAGGCTGTGTGAAAAATTTCTTGGCCAGGTAGAGATGCATAAATGAAACATATCAAGCCTGGATAAAATTATTCTTGCAATTCATATTTCAGAATGCTACACAACACTAAAGGTAAAAGGTAAAGGTTCCCCCGCACATGCGTGCTAATCGTTTCCGACTCTAGGGGCCGGTGCTCATCTCCGTTTCAAAGCCAAAGAGCCAGCGCTTGTCGGAGGATGTCTCCGTGGTCATGTGGCTGGCATGACTAGACGCCAAAGGCGCACGGAACGCTGTTACCTTCCCACTGCAGTGGTCCCTATTTTTCTACTTGCATTTTTACGTGCTTTCGAACTGCTAGGTTGGCAGAAGCTGGGACGAGTAACAGGCGCTCACTCTGTTACGCGGCACTCGGGATTTGACCTGCCAAACTGCTGAGCTTCTGATCGACAAGCTCAGGGTCCTAACCCACTGAGCCACACAACACTAGGACTATTCTTATTTGTCTTTGTGTAGCAGTTTGCAATGTATTCTGAATACTAGGCTATTAATTTCTAGGCCTAATGAAACTGAAGATGAAAAATCATGAATAACCTTTTCCCCAAACCAAGCAGGCTTATAACAATGTTTTTCAAGTGTAAGAGCTACTTTTTGTGTTATTATCCATGTTAGCAAGGTTTGTGGGAATATGAACACCACATTGGTGGAAGTTGATTGATTGAACAGTAGAGTGTCAATCAATTATCCACCTAGATTATGAGAACGTGATAATCATGCCCATACACAGCTTAGTTGCTGGGGAACAACAATTCTGATAAAAGACATTTCAAAGTATTATGTTTAATAATTTCATTTTAGGAGATTTTTCTGCTTATTCAGATTGCTTTCAAAACTCTTTTGGTTAGCTAGTTTCTTTTTTCCATATAATTTATTATGGCTCTTAAAAAATGAAGAGATAGAGTAAGTAGATCTTTCACAATGTCTGAGAAGCCAGAATGTTGGCTTGCAATTTTGAAATGTGCTGCATTGCTATCACTTTGTGTATTGTTCAAGCAGCCCTATTGCCTCCAGCTAATCAAAAATTGCTGAACAGTCAAACTTACGAGGAAAGACAGAAAGGTACCACTGAAGAAAATAAGTTACAATTATTTTGGCTTTTTAAAAAGTTTGGGCTAACTTTTAATTGCGATGTTGCTGCACAGTATGAAATTCCCCATGACACTCTAGGGAAGGAAAACGTGAACTTTAAAGAGGCAAGAGAGGAAGAGTATTTGTACCTTTGGACTCTGGTGTTGGAGAAGACTCTTGAGAATACTGTGGATGGTTAAGAAAACAAGCAGAGAGATCGTCGACATATCAGTGGAGTGTTCTTATTCAAGGCACAAATGACAAGGATCAAAGTAACCTATCACGGAGGTCCCCAAGCTATGGGCCGTGGCCTCTTGGATACCGGGCTGAGTGAGTAGCTGGGCAGTGCACATGCATGTGTGCATGTGCTCACCAACCTCATGCCACCGTCGCCACAAGTGGTGGCAGCACAGGGGCAGCACAGGAGCATAAGCCCTGTGCCAGTGATGGCATCACTGCAGGCCATGGCACTATCCTCACACAGGGTGGCAGCATAATCCTTGCGCCAGTGGTGGCATCACTGTGAGCCTGGCGGCGCTGGTGCCACTGGGAGCTTTGCATGCATGCTTGCAGCCCTGTTTGTGTGGTGTGCATGTTTGTGGCCTGATTGTGCATGTGCGCACACATGTGGCCACATTCACATTTGCTCATGCACACGTAAGGCACCTGCCCCTCCCTCTCCCACCAGGCCACAAAGCCAGAAAGGTTGGGGACCCCTGTCCTATCAGACTCACTATAGGGAGACCCAGTTCACTGGAAAACATAATGCTGGGAAAGGTAAAAGGAAAAAGAGGAAGATCAGCAGCAAGATGGATTGATTCACTTTCAGTGGCAATAAGTGCACCATTGGGAGATTTCAAAGAACAGGATTGTCCTGGAGAAAGGTTTACCTGGTCCCTAGCAGTCAAAGACACCTTGATGGTACATAATTAATTAACTTTTTAATATAGCTCCAATTCAATTCTTCTCGTGTACTTTGTTGTTGTTGTTAGCCGCGAATTCGTGTCTGACCCTATGGGTCAGACCCTATGGACAATGTTCCTCCAGGCTTTCCTGTCCTCTACCATCTTCTGGAGTCCATTTAAGCTCACGCCTACTGCTTCAGTGACTCCATCTAGCCACCTCATTCTCTGTCATCCCCTTCTACTATTGCCCTCAACCTTTCCCAGCATTAGGCTCTTCTCCAGTGAGTCCTTCCTTCTCATTAGGTGGCCAAAGTATTTGAGTTTTAGCTTCAGGATCTGGCCTTCTAAAGAGCAGTCAGGGTTGATCTCCTCTAGGACTGACCGGTTTGATCGCCTTGCAGTCCAAGGGACTCGCAGGAGTCTTCTCCAGCACCAAGTTCAAAGGCCTCAATTTTTTGGCGCTCAGCCTTTTTTATGGTCCAGCTTTCACTGCCATACATTGCAACTGGGAAGACCATAGCCTTGACTATATGCACTTTTGTTGACAGGGTGGTATCTCTGCTTTTTAGTGTGCTGTCTAGATTTGCCATGGCTTTCCTCCCCAGGAGCAAGCGTCTTTTAATTTCTTGGCTATAGTCCCCATCTGCAGTGATCTTGGAGCCCAGGAAAATAAAATCTGTCACTACCTCCATTTCTTCCCCATCTATTTGCCAGGAATTGAGAGGGCCGGATGCCATGATCTTGGTTTTCTTAATGTTAAGTTTCAACCCAACTTTTGCACTCTCCTTCTTCAACCGCAACAAGAGGCTCTTTAGTTCTTCTTCACTTTCTGCCATTAGAGTGGTATCATCTGCATATCTTAGGTTGTTTATATTTCTTCCGGCAATCTTAATTCCAACTTTTGATTCATCTAGCCCTACCTTTCTCATGATGTGCTCTGCATATAAGTTAAATAGGCAGGGTGACAGTATACAGACTTGCCGGACTCCTTTCCCAATTTTGAACCAATCAGTGGTTCCGTGTCCAGTTCTCACTGTTGCTTCTTGGCCCACATATAGGTTTCTCAAGAGACAAATAAGATGGTCTGGTACGCCCATCTGTTTAAGAACTTGCCAGAGTTTGTTATGATCCACACAATCAAAGGCTTTGGCATAGTCAAAGAAGCAGAAGTAGATGTTTTTCTGGAACTCTCTAGCTTTCTTCATGATCCAGTGTATGTTGGCAATTTGATCTCTAGTTCCTCTGCCTCTTCAAAATCCTGCCTGTACTTCTGGTAGTTCTCGATCCACATACTGCTGGAGTCTAGCTTGTAGGGTTTTAAGCATAACTTTACTAGCATGTGAAATGAGTGCAATGGTGCGATAGTTTGAACATTCTTTGGCACTGCCTTTCTTTGGAATTGGAATGTAAACTGATCTTTTCCAATCCTGTGGCCACTGTTGAGTTTTCCAAATTTGCTGCCAAATTGAGTGTAGCACTTTTACTGCATCATCTTTTAAGATTTTGAATAGCTCAGCTGGAATACTGTCACCTCCAGTATTGTTGCTCAGCTTTTCTAAGGCCCACTTCACTTCACATTCTAAGATGTCTGGCTTGAGGTCAGTGACCACCTCATTGTGATTATCAGGGACATTAAGCTCATTCTTGTATAGTTCTTCTGTGTAATTTTGCCACCTCTTCTTAATCTCTTCTGCCTCTGTTAGGTCCCTGCCATTTTGGTCCTTTATCATGCCCATTTTTGCATGAAACGTTCCCTTCATCTCTCCAATTTTCTTGAAAAGATCTCTGGTCCTCTCTATTCTATTGTTTTCTTCTATTTCTTTGCACTGTTGATTTAAGAAGGTATTCTTATCTCTTCTAGCTATTCTCTGGAATTCTGCATTCAATTGGGCATATCTTTCTTTTTCTCCCTTGCCTTTCGCTTCCCTCCTTTCCTCAGCTATTTGCAAAGCTTCCTCAGACAGCCATTTTGCTTTCTTGCATTTCTTTTTCTTCAGGATGGTTTTGGTTGCTACCTGTTCTACAATGTTGTGAACCTCTGTCCATAGTGTACTACAGGCATTGAAAAGTAATATTTCTTTGAGTTTTAAGAAAGATTTGGCATCTGCCCTCTAAAATATTCTATTTAATTCCATCCCATTGTTGCAAGCTAGTTTTTCATATTATCACAAACAGAGCCTGACTAACACAGGGGGACTTTTCAGAGTGCATTGACCTGAGCACAGCAGCCTTTGTGTCTTCAAAGTATTAAAACAGCTGTATCCTCCAGAAATCAGCTTGGTAGGTTCAAAAGCTGTCCTTGGTTGCCTCTGTATCAAATATCCTAATACTTCATCTACACCAGTCTGTTTGCCTTTTTGAATGTTTTGCACAGCCCCGTTCTAGCCAAAAGGGCTATGCTGCCCTTCTCAACATGTGCATAAAAGTGTCTGACAAGCTTTGGAGCTTAAAGACAGCATTCAACATAATTTTTTTATCTTTTTTTATTTCAAGCCAGTCAGCGGTTGTTAAAGCGAAGAATTTATCACTCACTTCAGAAGTGTCAGATGGCCTTGATATTGGGAGAAACACCGAGCTCACTTTTTACAGTGTGCCCTAAAGTTCTGTAGAAGTTTTCAGAACAGGTTTTAGTTTGCAACAACACGACGTTTCTAGCCCCTCAAGCCTTCAAAGAAATAGAAAGTCATTGCCAATTCAAAATGTTTTTTTTTTCATTCGAGACTTTACCTCTCTCAAAACCCAAACCAGCTTAAGTAATATTATGATATGCACCTGAAATCAGTCACAGCCTGAGTGATATTCTGTGTGAATATTAATTTTGTCACCAAACATTTCCTCTCTCCTAAGGTAAACTCATCTTGACCCAATTAGAAAAAAAATGGTGTATTTTATTCACTGTCATTCTTCATCTAAATTATGCTGTGAAGTGGACACCAGATTAAATTCTGAAAATTAAGTTTGTACTTTATTTTTTCCAGCTAAAGGAATAATACCAAATACTGTTAAGCTGATAGTTCTCAAACTTTTGACTAATGGCTACTTTAAGTCATGGGAGTGGGGAGGTCAATTCACATTTTTTGAGTGCTTAAAATGTTGATCTGAATCTCTCTCTTTAATGTAAATGATCAAGGATATTGCAGTGTATTTTACATTTTATCTCTTTGGCCCAAGACCAGCTGGGCACAAATAGAAGTATTTAATAGGCTTATATTGCACCACAGTGATCTCATCTGAGCTGTGTCCTTCTGACTACATTTTATTACTTCATAGTAAAGTGTCCCTCAGTATAGGAGCTGAAATAAAAACAAGAACCAGCAAAAACAGTTTGTCCTCTTATTCACTTAAAATCCATATTGTATTAATTAGTTTTCCTGTAGCAATCAATGGACAGCCATAAGAATAAAGACCATCCTTTACAGATACTTTCCCTATGAACGGAAGAGGTAGAGCAGGGGTGTCAAACTCAATTTCATTGAGGGCCACATCAGCATTGCGGTTGCCCTCAGGGGGCCATGTGGGTGTGGTCTGGGTGGGCATGGCCTACTGGGTGGGCATGGCTAGAGTGCATATGGCCTACTGGGTGGGCGTGGCCAGCTTTACGTCGTTCGCATCAAGGGTGCCTATGGGGGCCTGCGCAGGAGTGGGACAGATCTGGGGGTCTCTGGCAGAAGGAGGGTCTCTGGGCCAGGGCCAAGGCAGTGGGGGCCGTTCCCTCACTGTTTCCAGGATGGCTTCGCGGGCCACATGAAACCACTTCGTGGGCCGGATCCGGCCCCCGGGCCTTGTGTTTGACATGTCTGAGGTAGAGGATTATGCCCCAGGACAAATGTCCATCTATCTCAATAATATTTACACCAGAGTCTTCTGAACATGGCAACTTGCTTAAACATAGACTACCTTCCAAAATTCTTAAACCAATATTCCTATGTTGGGATTTCTGAGTGTTGAAATCCAAAGATCTGAAAGATGTCAGCATTGAGAAACATGGACTAACAGCGACTCCTGGAATTTTCAAGCATAAAACTTTTTTATTATCTGTCACCTTTACGCTTTTGTCTACTTGGCAGAGGGAAAAGAGAGAGAAAGAAAAAGGGCCAAGCAGATCGGGAATAGGTGTTCCCACTCTCTTTTTGTTCATTAGATGCTATCCAAGAGATATTACTTGATAAATCCATTGTCCATGATTCTGTTACAAAAGCCAGCAAATGGAAACTTTTAAGTACAAAATGCTTATATGCCACATACCATGCCAAGGAATACATTTTTTTTCTCTCCTAACTTAAAGATAATTATTTCTGTAGGTATGCAGGCCATCTCTGAGACTCAGTACTGACATTAAACTCCATACTAAATTAGGCATACTTTAGTTTCTATGGGATTTAAGTGCATATAATATACTAAATGGGAAGTCATTAGGCATTTTTTAAAAAAAACTCTGACTTTCTAACATTTCAAATCTATTCAGGAGCCTTTCCCCAAGACAAAAGATAAAATATTATTTTAAACCTTAAAATTTAGCTGATTATAATTTTGATAAAGTTGCTTGGCTTTGTAAAAGAAATAAGTTTGCATGTTTTCAATTTCTCTTATTACTAGTGAGCCAGAAAGCCTTATAAATCACTAATAACAAATAAATGTTTATATATAGTATATCAGTTGTGGCAACTATTTATCAGTATTGCATTGGCAACTCAATCTGCCATTCTCATTTGCGTCATTCACCATTGATACAAAAGAACCAGATTACTCAGATGTGCATTATTTAGGTCTGCCTGAAGACATGAAAACACCATCATTAACTCCATTCAACCCCATAATTAAAATCTAGAATTATGTTATCTCTAGTTTTTAGCCCAGATTCTACACTTGATAGACACTATGTAGAAATGCAGTATTCATTTCCATGAACCGAAAAAAGGCATTCAGACAAGGTTAAACATTTTGGTCAGTTTTCATGCAGCTTAGGTTTTATCCTTTATGGAATATGTGAACCTGTCGCAATCCACTCTGTGAATATATGTTCATAAATCCCATTGGTTTTCTGATTTACTGTATGTAAATATCAGCAAAATGTAGCTATAATTGGAAGATGTGCAGTTCAGAGTAATTAAACATAAAGGGGTAATTTAATTTGAAAATATTACCCGTTAATTTGCTTCCCCATCCCTTTTATTATTGCCACCGTAAGGTGTTGACACTTTGAGAAATAGACTTCCCCTAAACCAGGGGTAGACAATCTTGGCTCTTTTATGACTCGTGGACTTCAACTCCCAGAATTCCAGAGGTAGACCAGGGGTAGACAACCTTGGCTCTTTTATGACTCGTGGACTTCAACCCCCAGAATTCCTGAGCCAGCTATGAAGCCCACGAGTCATAAAAGAGCCAAGGTTGCCTCTCCCTGCCCTAAATTCTCAAGAAGATTGTAACTCCAGACATGGCATTATCTGGTCTATTTTAAAATGGCTTTTTGTTAGGACAAGTCAGCCTTCATCATCTTGATAGTTGGCCTTCTGCTAAAAGTGGGTGGGAAAGTGTGGCTCTATTTAATTTGTCAGGAGTTCACAGCAAGTCTCAGTCCCAATAACTAAGGAACCCTTCTATGCAAGATTGTAGTAGTCCAAACAGAAGATATGCTTGGGAATCTAGTATTCATCTTCATGGCCTCTGCTGTTTAGTGTCCCAGAAGATGCTACTTTGTGCTTTATTTTAATATTTATAGGAAACCTTTAACTTGCTTACCAAGGAGATCTGATGTGGTGGGTCAAGTATCTGACATCTCTAACTTTCTCTAGGAAGAAATTCTTTGCAGCATGGCATAACATCTTGCCATTCTTCTTCTTACTGGGTGGACATTTTAAAAAACATACTTAAATGCACTTGCTCCTGTGACTAGGAGAAATCAAAAGCATCACTTACATACTGATGTCCTTTAATTTGTATAGGGATCTAAAGAACTCATTCATTTCACCTGCCTTGCCACACCTTCCCAAACAAGTAAGTATGTGGCATGCAAAGTTTTTACTTTCTGATTCCAAAGACAACATTACCAATATTCTGGACAAATTATCTGTGGCAGCAGAAAGACATATAAACAAATATTGTATTCCTGATTACCATATATTAATTTGCTTTTATAAGCTTCTCTATCTGATTGTGTATGGATCATTGATTGCAATAAATATTATATATGCAGGAAGCCTTTAGGACTATAATATCCTGCAGGCAAACGTTTCTATTGCTATTGGGTTCCAGTAACAAGGAAATGCTCAATATCTCTGAATCTTTCCAAAGTCTGAATGAAGGTAAATAAACTACGATTAAATTTTAAAAAGACTAGAGCATTGCCTGTGTAGGGGGAAGGGTTTAATTTCTTCTGAATTTTTAACTCCCGTCATGGGAACACAGAAGGATTAACAGATTTACATTATATTTCCTTTTTTTAATAAAGCTTTTTATTAGTTCTTTTTTCCTTACATACATATGTTAGTTTTTCAACCAGCGTGCATTCTGGGTTCAAAAGCGCTACTACATATTCAAGTCCTAATCTTTGGTTCTTTCCTCTAGCCATTTGTAGCATGACTCCCAGATTTGGTAGTATTCTGTTTCTTCTTTATCTTCCAATCTCATAGTTAATCTGTCCATCTCTGTGCATTCCAATATTTTTTTAATTACTTCTTCCTCTGGTAATATTCCTTCATTTTTCCAGTACATTCATATTTCCTATGACATCCATGAACTTCATCTAACTGAGCCTGGTTGAGCCTCAGGGTTAAGCAGGACCTGTCTGATTAGGATTTAGATAGGGAATCACCTGAACATTCCAGGACCGCTAACTAGCTAGATTGAAAAATTAAAACAAAAATTAGAAGAAGACAATAAAGACAATAAACTTCTATAAAGTTGTTAAAGGGGTTTGGGACTTCCCCCATGAAGTCACCAAGAGTCAACATGAAGTCAAAAGAGTCATTATAGTCACACCTATGTTACCAGAGGTTAACTAGCAAATCCTCCCTGCTAATTATTCTAATTTTGTATATGACAAAATAATTTAATCATATAGCTCATTCAGCTAGTTCAAACCAACTTACTTATTATGATATTCATTGAAATGATTAATGAAAGAACATCCATTCACTTGATTATCTATTCAGATACAGAAATCATCTATATTCTAAGGTTTTGTGTATTATTACAATATTAGAGGCAGGCTTTCTTTGTATCATAAGATAAAGTATAATCTTTGTAATAAGCAAGGAGGCCACACTGATAGCAATTGATGTAGCTCAGCTATTTATACTATGTGGATAAATGTGGATAATAGTGCCATGTACACATATTTGCTTTCCCTAATCCAACTGAATTAAATTAATTTTTCACTCCTAATCTTTCATCATCATTTTGCTTGCATTGCCATATGAAAACCTCATATACCATAAGTATCTAATACAAGAGCTGTACTGAGAAAGACTACCAGGAACAGAATATTATATGTATAATAGCTAGATATATTTGATTTTGTGTGAAAGTGATAAGAGGAAAATATTGAAATATTTGTCTTTTTATATCCTGTGATTTGCTCACATAGCTCACATAGCTGCACTGCTCTAAAAGCAATATTCATTAAAGTTTAGCTTGTCAATGTAAGAGTATGCTGGAAATCTGACGTGAATAAGCAAGCTACCACATCAGCAGAGATCCAACTTCAGGAAGAATTGAAAATGCACATTACTAATATGAGATAGGTAGACATTCTCAGCAGTTGGATGGATCTTCTGATGCACAATTCATTGTGAAACAGAATTATTTCTGCCTTTTCTGATTCAGGCATAGCTAAACCATTTATTTCTTTAAATGGATCAAGGCAAACACATGAAGCATCTAGAAAGCTGCAGACCTCTTAGGGCAGTTCCTCAAAATCAATAGAATTCCTAGGTCTGCCATTCTGAGATTGAGATGTGCCATCTGACATTGGATTATCCTCCCAACCAACTTCCCTAGTTAATGGTTTTCCAGGAATGGAAAACTCTGCAAGCAAGAAGAGAAAGGCTCAGGGAAGACATGACACCAGTCTTCCAATTCTTAAAGGGCTTTCCTAGGGAAGAAGATATAAACTGATCTCCATAGCAAGACAAGAAGCAATGGGTGGAAAGCCTTCAGAGGGACATCTAACCTGGAAATAAGAAGAAATTTCCTTTTAAAAAAGTTTTATTAAGTTATATTATAGTTTTATTAAGTTATATTATTTATTAAGTTATAATATTAGGGACGCGGTGGCTCAGTGGGTTAGGACGCTGAGCTTGTCGATCAGAAGGTCAGCAGTTTGGCGGGTCGAATCCCAAGTGCCGTGTAACAGAGTGAGCGCCTGTTACTCGTCCCAGCTTCTGCCAACCTAGCAGTTCGAAAGCACGTAAAAATGCAAGGAGAAAAATAGGGACCACAACGGTGGGAAGGTAACAGCGTTCCATGCACCTTTGGTGTCTAGTTATGCCGGCCACATGTCCATGGAGATGTCCTCGGACAAGTGCTGGCTCTTCGGCTTTGAAACGGAGGTGAGCACTGGCCCCTAGAGTTGGAAACAACTAGCACACATGTGCGGGGGAACCTTTACCTTTACCTTTATTATAGCAATACAAATGTAAATATTTTTTAAAGGGAGGTACGGGATGAAACAGAAAAAAAAAGGAGAGAAGGAAAAAAGTGTTGACTTCCGTCTCTTTCCAACACTGTAAAATATTAATGCAGTTATGATCTCAATTTTTTATATTACCTATGATTATTACAGGCCAGTTCTATAACTACATAATTATTAAATCTTCAATTTAAATTCAAAATTTCATTTTTTTTTACTTCAAGTCTAAAAACCAGAAGCAATATCCCAATAGAAACAAGATCAAATAAAATCTATGTTTAAAACAGTTTACCTCATCAATTTAACCAAATCCATTTTTCCCCTGTTATGGGAAGTGATATACATTTCCATTTATACTTATTTATCTTTCTAAACTATCATCACTTATATTAAGAAAAATCTTTTAAATTATTTAACCTTAAAGGTAAAAGAGTTGTGCAATGGTTAGAATGCAGTATTGTAGGCTAATTCTGCCAGCTGCCAGAAGTTCGATTCTGAATGGCTCAAGTTTGACTCAGCCTTCCATCTTTCCAAGGTTAGTAAAATGAGGAGCCATATTGTTGGGGCCAATATGCTGACTCTGTAAACTGCTTAGAGAGGGATGTAAAGCACTGTGAAGCAGTATATAAATCTAGGTTCTATTGCTATTGTTAAAACCTTATATATTCATTTTAAGAAACTAAACATTTATTTAAAAATTTCATCTTTATAACTAAAATCAGTTAATTCTAATGCATGTATTTTAAGGTCCTTTTAACATACATTCCAATTCATTTTCAAAAATATTTTGCAAACTTTAGGAATTATTCAGGCATTATATATATAAAAAAGAAAAAAACCAAATCCACTTTATATGCACAAGATGACCAAAAAATGCATTGGAACTTTATGTTAATTACATATGTCAAAACAGAAAATCCATCCTAGGTCCAATTAATTTAGTAAATTTAAGTCACTCCCTCCTGTTTGTTCTTATAAAACAAAATCTTGTTCTTCTTCAAAATATCTATTAAATAAATATAAACTTCTCTTTTTCTCAAGACATTCTCCAGTATAATTTAAAGCAGATATGTCAACATTGTCCATTTCCATTTCAGTTTTGAAAGAGATCCCAAGCTTGTAAATTTACTTGCAATTCTTCTTTTTTCAGGGGCACCTGAATCCTGTAGCCTGCAATTTTTTTCTGGAAATAAGTTCCAGAAAATTTCCAGGGGAAAAAAATCATTTCCAGAAGATTTCTAGTAAAAATTTAGTTATATAATCTTTTTCCACAATTGCATGGCTGCTGAAATCTCAACAAAGGACATGCTCAGTGTTTGCTTTCAAGTCCAGATTACCATACCATCATTACATAGAGCCCATCTATATAAAATTAATAACAATCTGTGAGGACAAAATTTTCTCCATTCTATTCGTCATTCTTTGGCTGTTTTACATATTTTTCTTATGTGAGACTATAATTTACTGTATTTCTGAATTTAATTTCAGAATTAGAGCATCTATATGCGACTGTAGAGCATCCTGGGTACTGTACAGTTATGAAATACTGCAAAATATTAACTTTATGTGCATTGTTTTGCTGATGCACATACTATATATAAAAGGTTATCTTATGTAAGTTGGCATTTTTTTTATTTGTGTCTTGGTTAATTGATACATATTACACAAATAAACAAAAGGAATTGGAAGCCCTAACATCCTGCCCATCCGTTATACTTTATAAAAATCTGGAAATTAAAAAAAAAATAACAGAACAAGTGAAAATATCTAATAGATTGGTTTAACTTCAGAAACACTATTGACCAAATCATAATTCTTGACTCTAAAGAGTCATTTGGATGACACATTGTTTCTTCATCTTTTGCTTAAGATCAAGTGTGTGTAGAAATATTCTTAAAACCTTTATCCTTAAAACTTATAACATCCAAGAAGTAGTTATTTCACCTTTGAGGACTTTGAAGAAGCAAGATAAAAGGAGTATTGCTGCTTTTGATCTTTGGTGTTGGATAAAACTCCTGAGAAAATCATTGACAAATGGATCATTGAACAAAACAGAGTTCTCATTTGAGGCACCAATGACTAAATCTTCAGATCTGGACACATTATACAAAGACCTAAACCCCTGGAGAAGTCTAAACTGCTAGAAAAGGTGGGGGGGAGAAGAACAGGGTAATTGGCACCAAGATGGATCAACTCAATTACAGTGGCAATGGAGATACCTCTGGAAGACTTAAAGGAGCAGGTTTGGGACAGATCATCATGGTAAAAACAGCCACTAACAGTCAATACTGAATTGATAGTTCTAAATAGATCAAGCAATGAATTAACTCTCACATCTTTGTCCTGATTCTGCACACATTTCACAGTTTAATGCCATCACATTATCTCAAAGGCTGTACCCAGAGCATTGTTTGGGATCTCTACATTCTTTAAAATGTTTAAAGAATGGACATTAAAACAAGTTAGAAAATCCTACTATCAGTCTTTCTCAATTCTTCTTCTGCTCTTTGTGCAAAGAGGATTAAAAAGATCAGCTTTTTCAGGTCAGTTCAACGCTTGGGAACTCCATGTGGGATAGCAATAGCACTTAGATTTGTATACCACTTCATAATGCTTTACAGTGCTCTCTGAATATTTTACAATGTCAACACTTTGCCTTCAACAATCTGAGTCCACATTTTGCCAATCTCGGAATGATGGAAGGCTGAGTCAACCTTGAGCTGATCAGGATCAAACTGCTGGCAGTAGGCAGAGTTAGCTTGCAATACTGCATTCTAATCATTGTGCCACTATGGCTCTCTTTATAAAAAGAGAATAAAACCCATGGAGGGTTAAATAATATATATAATATTGTATGATCTGAACAATAAAAAAATCCTTTAGAAAATCTTAAATCTTATCACAAATTCAATGCAAGTCTCCTTAAAATGTGGAATAATTACTATACTTTTGTCCTAACTATAGTGAAGTCTTTAATTTTCTACCTCAAAATATGGTGGAAAGTCACTAATATTCTGGTATAAATTAAAATAAGCATAAATGTGCATCTACAGTGTATTTCCACCTAACTTAATTTGAAATTAGTACAAAACATGCACATTACATAAAAAATGCTAATTTCCCAATATTTCCAAATTGCAATTGGTTATGAATAAATGCTACTGATGACATTCTACTTCCTCCATTTGTTTTCTATCACACATTCACAAGACAATAGACTGTTGAGCAAAAGGGCCAAACAAGAGAGTTAGTTTGTTTCATTTGCTCCCTTTTGCAATATCTTTCTCAACCAGACATTCACAACTTTTCATAAACATTCATCTTCAAGCAAAGACCAAAGCTGGAAATGAAAACTTAAAAAGATTTAAGAGCAACTACATTGCCAAGAATTGCCTAAACTGCTTATTATAGGAAGCTGGTGTTGAATGAGGAGTGTGATGGATTACTGTATTACCACCCTGTGACTTCTTATTCATGTCTTCTGAAGTCTCCAGTACTGGCCACCATCAGAGGTGGTATATTGAACTGGCTAGAGTTGAGCTCACCCAGAATGGCAGTATTTCGAGTATCTTCTTAGTCAGTCCAACACAAGGTTGCCTACTGTACTTTAAGGGTTACTTAATAGGCAATATTGCTTTAACTTGGGTAAAAGCACATTCCCATTCCACAAATTAATTGCAAGCTTAACTATGCCTGACTCCAATACTGCACCTTTTCTACTACAAGCCACAAATTACAGGAGTTATTAATAGCCACCATAACCAGATGTCACTGAATGAGGAAGGTGATTATAACTTCCTATTAAGTTATATATGAACCATGAAAATAAGGATAACATGTTCTTTATTCACTTGAAAATTATGGAAAGGTAGGAAGAGCATAAAAGTTGGAGACATAGTTTCAAAAACATTGATATGTTTTGCATCTTATATTTTCTGAACAATTTGAAGTAACAATGGCAAACAAGAGATTCCTTCTTTCTTTTTCTCTTTGCTCGCAGCTCAGTCATTATACCCACATTTCAGCTTATGAGCACCAGGCATAAGGGTGAAAAATGTCAGGGCAAGCAAAACCAGCTTCTTCAGCACAGACACTGCCTTGCATTCATTCTATTTTCATTCATCTCAGGTGAATTAAACATTGATTAAAACTATTCAAATCCAACCATACTACATGGCTTCTTGCAGGCCATCTGCAATACTGTATGCTCAGAGGAAAAAGACAATATTAGTTTAAACAGCCACTGATCTCTCTAGCACTGAAGCTTCCTTCTGTGAAAATGTATGCGAAGCATCTAATTTTGAGTTGGCTTCTTCATGGCTGAGGAGAGGCACTCAAACAAAGTCATTTCTTTTCGGTAAGAGGGACAGTATAGGAAAAGCATCATTTTTAAAAAGAAACAACCCTGATCAATCAGAATATTAAAGCTCTGCCTTATTGAATTTGCACTATAATGTTTTATCATTAGCTTTTAGGTGACCCTGTTATGAAATCATGAAATTTTGTGGGTGGACAATTCATGGGTCTTATATAATGTTGATCCCTGCCATTCTTTCTGTGCTTCTTGATGGATTTTTCTTAGTATGTATTTATATGGATTTCATCCATAGGAAAAGATTCTCAGACCAGGAATGCAGAGAATGTAAACAAGCAACATGCAATAGTTATTAATGGCTTAGCGTGCCAGAACCAGAGGGCAAGAAATGCAAAAAAAAAAAGAGGATCCTAGGTTTGATGTAGAAGACATAACATAATCAGCTTCACACTATTCAGTGATGGTCTACTGCTTCTGAATTTTCTGATTTTAGATATCGTTCTTAGCCATCTTGTTTAAGTCCCTGTGAAGTTTCTGTTGTGTAGCGGGTTCTTCGGCGCAGGAATGAAGACAAGGCAAGTGAGTTCAGGAAAACTCATGGTTTATTGCTTGCAAGATCTGAACTGAACTGAGAATTGGGCTGTAACTAGCCGCAATATATAGTCTAGCCCAGGGGTCAGCAACCTGAAACAGTGAAAGAGCCACTCGGAACCGGTTCCCTCACAAAAGGAAAAACTGGGAGCCACAAAAAATGTGTGCACATGCGCGTACATGCATACATGTGCAGAACAGGGTTTGACTGAAGAGTGGAGCCAAGGCGAGATATGCACCAACCCTGCATATTTGAATTGATTGGTTGAACTTTTTTAGTCCCACTTTTTTTTTGGACTGCACATGGCAGAGGACTGGGAGCCGCAGGAGACGGCTGAAAGAGCCACATGCAGCTCCGGAGCTGCGGGTTGCAGACCTGTGGTCTAGCCCCTAGGTGGCAGCCAGTAGGTTTGAAGCAACTATTGCCGCCTAGGGACAGCCAATAGCAGCACTGGAGACTTGTAGTCTGGGTTGCTGGAGAGCCATTAGCTGCTTCAGCAACCCACGTGGTATTTCCATTGAGCCCAATACATAACACCCCTCCCCTCTTAGATCAGACAATATTGTGACACAATTTAGATTCATTATCAAAACAATCCTAAATAATTGTAATAGAAAATAAACCCATATAGGTTACAAGGTTAACTTACAGCATCTGAATGAATAGGCTTTATTGACAGCACACTAAACAGTTAACATCATAACTCCCAGTTTCTGTAGTATAGTGGCAAGTTGCAATACCACAGCATTATAGATCTTTATTTTACAATGTAATCAGCAAGATATGAAGGAGGCTTGTGTGCCCTAGTGGAATGCCTCGGAGTTTCAGTCACTTTGTGGTCTACCAGCTTACCCAGTGGGCTGGGTAGACCCATGTTCCTTGTTGCTCCTGAGTCAAGGGGATTAGATGCTCTCTGGCTGGCCTCTCCAGGTTGGCCCACCCCAGAGTCAGACTGATCAGCAGAGTAGGCACAGTGGTTGCTGAAGTCTGGTTGGCTTGCTCCTTCAGAGGATCCATGTTACATTCCTAGACTCCCCACTTCTCCATCTGGTTCCTCATCGGTTATGAAGGAAAAGTCCTGAGAGTCCAAGTGAGGACTAGCTTGGCCACAAGTTTGAGGACCTTGGGAGGGACTTATGATGCAGTCCTCACTTAGTGGCCATTCTGGAAACCGTTTTCTGAGTTGATCAATGTGGCGTCTGACAACTCGCCCTCCCTCCAGCCCCACTTCATAAGATAGGGGCCCAGATGCTTTGGTAATTTTACCAAGAACCCACAGATTCCATGACCATAGTTCCTGGCCCAAACCCAATCGCAATTGCTGATTGGACTTGTGCCTCAATGTCCTTGTCAAGGCCAGGCCACCAAATGTAGCTTCTTGCTAAAGCTTTCATTCTGACAATGCCTGGATGGTCTTCATGTAATGATTGTAAGACCCTGTCTCTTAGGGAAGAGGGAATTATGACTCTGTTTCCCAATAAAATTCACCCTTTGTGGGCAGAAAGCTCATGTCCTCTGACAAAATAATTCTGAAATTCAGAACCTGGGCTTTTATCCAACCACCCTGTGTATACCCATGAAAGTACTATACTAAGTGTTCTATCTGTAGCTGTTTCAGCAGCAATGTCCCCAGCATGGAGGGGAAATTCAGGCAGGTCCTGTATGGACAGAATTCTGGCAGCAGAAGCTGGATCTGGTTCCATTAGTGGCAGTGGTAGTCTGCTGAGGCCATCAGCATGGCCCATTTCTTTGCCCGGTTTGTGAATCAATTTAAAATTGTATGCAGATAGGAAAATAGACCATCTCAACATTCTTGGGGACAGTATGTGGGGGTTTTGTTTGTCTGTTGTGAAAAGTCCCAACAGTGGCTTGTGGTCTGTAAAGACTGTGAAGTCCCTGCCATATAAATAGTCATGGAATTTTTTTATTCCAACAATGATGGCTAGGTCCTCTTTGTCAATTTGAGCATAGTTGTGCTCAGCAGAGGACAACGTCCTTGAGTAGAATGCTATAGGAACCTGTGTTCCATTCTTTTCTAAGTGACTTAAAACTTCCCCCACCCCATAGGGAGATGCATCACATGCAAGACATACTGGTTTAGACTCTTTGTAATGAGTTACAGTGGACTTTTCTGACAATCATGCTTTTAAGTCCTGGAATTTTTTTTCATGTAAATTAGTCCATTTCCATGGAGCTTTCTTATCTAAAAGCCTGTGCAAAGGCTCTGCTAATGCTGCCTTATGAGGTAGACAGGTGTGATAGAAGTTAAGGAGACCCAAGAATGCTTGTAGCTCACCTTTGGATTCGGGCCTAGGAGCCATTTTAATGGCCTTCACTTTAGATTCAGCAGGGTGAATGCCGTTAGCATCAATTCTGAATCCCCAGAATTCTGTTGAAGGAACCCCAATACTACACTTGCTCTTTTTTTAATTTGAGGCCTGCTTCATGAAGCCTCTGCAAAACAGCCCTGAGCCTCCTGGCTAACACTTCTGGGGATTCCCCAGCAATAAGAACATCATCAAAATAAGGGCAGATGCCCTGAATGCCCTTAAGTGTGCATTCCATTATTCCCTGGAAAATGCCTGGGGCAACACTGACTCCAAACTGTAAGTGTTTTACTTTGAAAGCCCCCCTGTGAGTCATGATCATCTGAGCCACAGCTGTGGCCTCATCAATTGGCAATTGCTGATAGGCCTGTGCTAAATCAAGTTTAGCAAAAATAGTACCCCCTTGCAAGGAGGCTAAAATGTGGTTGACCACTGGAACTGGGTACGCGTGTTGCTTGAGGGCTTTATTTAGAGTGCATTTATAATCAGCACAAATGTGAATTTCCCGGTTGGCTTTAAGTGGGGTGACTATAGGAGTTTCCCACTCCCCCCCGCGTCAACTGGCTGTAAAACACCCTGTTCTACAAGCTTGTCAAGTTCAGAATCAATTTTATGTTTTAAGGCAAAGGGGACCCTTCGAGGCTTAACCCTAATTGGAACTACATTGGGGTCTACCTTGAATGAGAGAGGCGGGCCTGTGTATGTTCCTAGGGCAGAATCAAAAATGTCATCATAGTCCTCACATACTGACAAGAGGTTTGCAGTTTGTGTCCGGTTGATACCAGTAATCTGAATACCTAAGGCATCAAACCAATCGAGTCCAATGAGACTCATTCTCTGGCCCCCTACTACTATTACATCCAGGTGTCCATAAAACCCCTTAAATTTTACTGTCAAGGTGGCTTCTCCCTTAACTTTAACTTGAGCATTTTGAAAGACAGTTAGAATTATGTCTGAACTCCTTGTAGCTCTACCAGGAGTCTGAGTTTAGGTTTGAGGGGGCGTTGGGCCCCAGTGCAGCACACGCTTCTACAGCTTCTGAAAAACCCCACACTAACCAGACCCTGGGCCCTGTACCTCTCCTAGTCGATTCTTCCGACTGGTGTTTGGGTGGCCGGTCCCTCTGGCAGGCTCTGCAAACCACTGTGATGTGGCCTGTCCAGCCGCAAGTTCTGCACGTGGCTGACTGGAATCTGCAATCGGTGCAAAAATGGCTACCGCCGCACCCTTTACATCTAGGTAAGAGAACTGCCTTGTACGTGTTCCCTTGCTGCTGGCTGTTACAGTGTTGCACATTGGGCTGCTTTTGAAGTTTGTTGATTTCTGGTTCTTCCTCCTAGGAGAACTCTTTGGGGCGTTTGGCATCCTCGTGGTGGACCGTTTCTTCATGCTTTGTCATTTTGGCGGGCTGGACTGCTTGAACTGCACACCCAGTGGCTTCATCGACCAAAACTTCATCTTGTGCTTCTGAAAACATTACATTCGGTCTGGCAAAGAGTCTTTGTTGAAGCATTTGGTTCCATAGGCCACAAATGAGCCGATCTCATAGTCTCTCTTCTAAGTTCGAAAATTTGCAAAGGCGTGCAGCCTGCCTCAGGCCCACAATATATTCTGAAGCTGATTCACCGGGTTGCCGCACTCTCTGGTCAAACTTGAAGTGCCAGGCCATTTCAGACAACCCATGTGGTATTACCATTGAGCCCAATACATAACAGTTTCCATCTATCTGAATTTACATTGAGTGACAAGGGAGAGGCAATTGACAAAAGGAGCATTGCAGCAAGTCACTGTCCTTTTGTACACCCAATGCAATGTCAGTGAACACTCTAAAGGGGAGGATCAGATGACACAATACCATAACTCTGTTTTTGTCATTCAGCAGAAACAGTAAGATTCTAAGGGTGCCTCTAGTCCAGTTTGACAAATTTATATTTATATTCTTTTGGTATCTACCCCTTATTTCAAGGAAAACAGTGTACTGCAGGTTCAGAGAAAGTCCTAGGCAATTTGATAATGTTCCTAAATAGTAGCTGTGAGGTCTCTGAAGACTGTAGGCCTTTGCAGCTGACATTAGAGGAAAACTTTTCATAGCAATTTCTGAAAGTCTCTCTGCAATGCGGTGGATGAAACAACTCATGGACAGGGAGTGAAATGAATGTTTCTTCCCATCCATTTGTGTCAAGCTTAAATGAATTAGTCTTAAATGATCAGACATAATAGATAAATCAATGGATGGATAACTTTGCCATGTTTATTTATTGAATGCTTTCACAAGCTGTAAAGAATCTTGCAAGCTGCTTTTTGATTTTGCAGTAACTTTTCAACACATTGCTCGATTCCATCATTATTTCATCAATGAAAATAGGAAGATATCTGAACTTGGCATACTTACTTCTTCAGCAGAAAAGCACAGGATTACCCTGGGGAGACAGTGGAAGTAGTAACTGGGTAGTAGAGTAGAAAGTAGAAATGTGCCAAACATCTTGCATTGGGTTTACATCTAACATGCTCCCAATCAATTATTAGATCAGATCAGGCCAAGCACACATACCACACAGAACAGCTAGTAAAACATAGCTTGGTTTGCAAATATTAAAACCAATTTATTGGCAAAAATGGGGTGGAAAGGTCAGAAAAAGCAAGAAGTGAGAGACATGGACAAGAAGAGATAAACAATATCTATCATCTATCTCGAGAGTATGGAATTTTCCATAGGTACTGGAAACAATAGGTAAATGTAAAGGTAAAGGTTCCCCCGCACATGCGTGCTAGTCGTTTCCAACTCTAGGGGCCAGTGCTCATCTCTATTTCAAAGCCAAAGAGCCAGCGCTTGTCCGAGGATGTCTCCGTGGTCATGTGGCCAGCATGGCTAGATGCCAAAGGCGCACAGAACGCTGTTACCTTCCCACCGGAGTGGTCCCTATTTTTCTACTTGCATTTTTATGTGCTTTCGAACTGCTAGGTCGGCACAAACTGGAACGAGTAACAGGTGCTCACTCTGTTATGCGGCACTCGGGATTTGACCCGCCAAACTGCCGACCTTCTGATCGACAAGCTCAGCGTCCTAACCCACTGAGCCACAGCGTCCACAATACTGTGGATAATTAGCACAGACGGTTCTGAAGAGAGCGGCCTTTAGTTCTTCCAGCCTTAAGCCTTTTTTTGTACCTAGGAGCAAAAACAGATGGAAATTGGATACCAAGTAATCCTTCCTCAATTCTGCATCTTAAGAAACAATTTTGTAGGCAGGGATGATACCTGCAGCAAAAAGCAGGATAGTTTTCTTTCCAGAACTTTTTAAAAAAATATGAGCTGTAGATGTTGGTACTGCAGGCCTTTTTTTTTTAGTGAAAGTGGTGGCATACTTTTGAACCAGAGAAAGGTCAAATCATATATTACAAAATACAACTACCTATTAAATTTGGAGTTAACTTCCTGGGCAATCCCCTGTCGGATATGGATCATATAAATACTGACTCAATTGTTTATCTGCCCTAAAAAAATGTTTTTGCAGAATTCCCTGTTCACTGAGAGTAAAGCTCAGTGCTTTTGTGAGATAAGTACACTTTCTGATGTCCAGAATATACGTGGATGTTTTTGGGAAGGGCTGAAGCGTGGTAATATTTTATTGAAATTATTATTCTTGGTGAGTGAATAGTTACCTACATAGATTTAATTAATAGCAGCAGCAGCCAGGTATTTGGGGTTTGAGCACCTTGGGGCAAATTGCTAATCAGAACGACAGGCCCACTGGAGAGAAGTGAAAGCATGGAAAATGATGAGAGCTTTCTCTTCAATGAGCAAAAGCGAGCTTCATTAACCAATTTCATATGTAATCAATTTGCAAATAAGCTACAGCTTTGAAGCCCAGCGGGCTAGCACCTAAATACTCACCATTACATGATGGCAAATGAGTTATTGAAAGGACTGCAGTAACCATTATTTTATCCATGATTGTGAAGAAGAAAAAGAAAGAAAAGGAATTTCCACTGGTCAAGGTCACAGGCCAGGGGACAAAGCCTCTGCAATCAATAATGAAACAGCAGCCAGCATAAATTAACCATTTTCACATTCAATCAAAGATAAGAGTTAGGAAGCTTTGACATATGCATGCCATTTCTTTAGCTTTTGCCCTCCCTTTATGAAGCTTTGTATTGTATCAGGGTAAACACTGGAGGTCTGGTCCAGGAGACCCCAATTGATAAAAGTTGGAAACTGGCAACTTGAAGATTAGTCAGTCAACATTATATCTTACTTTGGGACATAGCTTTATATAATGAATAATATATATATATGTTGAGCTTTGCAAGACCTATAATACAATGATTAGGCATAAAACTGAAGGTTTTCAGATGTGATTCCATACTATGTTAATAGATGATACATAGGGCTATGACAAGGTTCGAAAGAGATCTTCAATTCAACTAGCCTTCAATCAAATCATCCCATCTAAACTTCTATCAAAGTAAATAAGAACAAGTCCTTTCCAAGTGACGCCAAGCTTGCCAACCATCTACTGGATGTCCATCCTTCTGGCATCTCCAAACACCCAGTGATGAAACTCTGACATGGCATTTGTCCACTAGAACAAGTCAGCACTCATCGGTGTCATTCAAAACAGCACATTGAAAAATAACTTAATTTTTAAGTTTTTATTTATTTATTTATTTCAATTTGGAGTAGGACCCCTTGAATTTCAGTTCTGCACAATCTGGGTTGTTCTGTTGGACAATTTGAAAATTGCTGTCCTAGCCTTTCTATTACTCTGTAGAGATACAAAGAGAATATTTTAAAAATACTGTGAAATCCTTCAAAGTAATTAGAATACACAGGGCCAGTGTATTCTAAAGGATCTACCCTCTGCTGTATTCAATCCAATCTGACCCAATGTGAAATAGTTACAAGATTTTGATAGTTTCTCTCTATAAACTATAGACAACGGGAAGGGGTTTTTTTCCCAAATCCAATTTTAGTGTACTTTGAATAAAACCAACTAGTTGTCAAATTATAAATCTCAATGAAATATTTCCATCCTTAAATCTCATGTCTCCAATTCAGATCAGATCACAGTTTATTTACCCAGATTTTTCAATTATAATCTGTTACAAAAGGAGAAGCATTTAGAATATAATATTTTCATAAGTATTAGAAACCCATAGATAGCATAACCCAGGGCTTTTCAACCAGTGGTACGGGTACCACCTGTGGCATATTGGCATCTGGCAGGTGGTATGTGACCATCCTAGAAAAGTGGTAGTGGGGGAGGGGAATGAGTTGAACAGGTGGCAGCACCGCACAAGCCTGAGCGAGAGATGGCTGGAATTGCAGGGCTGTCAGGGCTCAGCGGAAGCACCAGGATCAGCTCCGGGCTCCAACTGGAGCCCGGCGCCGATCCTGGTGCTTCTGAGCCAAGAAGAAGCGCTGATCAGCTGGAATGTTGTAGCATCTCCAGGGTCTTGTGATTTACATTCAGATGCTTGGCAACTGATTCATATTTATGACGGTCACAGTGTCCCAGGGTCATGTGAAGTGACCAAAACCTGCTGCAACCACCCAGCAGATGGGGAGAATAAAAACCAAACACCCTCATCCCACCCCCAATGCCAATCCTCAACAGAAATGCTCGCAACAATGAAAACCTCAGACAGGAGGAACAGCGTCATCGGGTAGGCAGGCAAGTATCTTGCTCAGCTGTGGCTAGGGGGGCACTTTTTTCAACTTCACTTTTCCCCTTTTTTTGGTCAAGTTTTTGACACCTTGCTTGGCTACTGGTGGTACTCGGATGTTGCCATATCCTAAAAGTGGTACAGTGGGTGAAAAGGTTGAAAAGCCCTGGCATAACCCATCGAAAAACTAAATTCTGACTATGCTTAGATAGCTCATCAAAAAGTAAGAAGGGGACACACAGAATCTAGGTTAAATTGCCACAAAATTTATCAGCAACAGTTTCATAAAAGTGTATTTGGCTGTTATGATTGGAGAGCCAAATGGACACACCTGAACTATCTATCAAGTTAGCTCTGGAAAGTAGCACAAACTGGATCCTGGGAAGATAGGGGACCAAGCATCCTTTAATCATTGCTTCAATCAAGGGAGCATTTATATTGGTTCAATATTGCTTGACAAACATCTCAGCTGTGGATTTTAGTTATTAAGAAGATTAGCAAACAAACCTGTAAATATCCTCTTGAAAATAATTCTTAAGAGCAGAAGAACCTGAACTTGTCCTGTCTTCAATTTGCATGTGCCAAGTGATGGATGGATGGATGGATGGATGGATGGATGGATGGATGGATGGAGCATATCCTCTGCATTTGAAAGAAAATCTGGAAACAACATTTTGCAGGTGACAGATTCTCCAGGAAAGCTCTGGTCACCTTTAAAGCACTTCATGGCATGGGTCCAGGTTATTTGAGGAACCATCTCACCCCACTGAGATTGGTCCATACCACTAGTTCTGGCTGAGGAGGCATGCTGCAGGTCCAGTCATCCTGATTATTCCAGCTGGTGGGGTCCAAGAAGCTGCTGCTCCTGCCCTCTGGAACTTTTTGTCCCCCAATGTGAGGTTGGCCCCAACCCTCCTATCTTTTCATAAGTGCCTAAAGACATGGCTTTGCCAGTCAGCTTGGGGAACCAGTGGGGGAACAAAGCAATGGAAGTGATTGATTGAGTACTAACAGATCCCACCTGCCCCCCACCCTCACCCTCCTCATGTGTCCTTGGTTTAAAAGTTTGATTTTAACTTTTTATGTTTTAGCTTGAATGTAAGTGTAAGCTGCCTATGGTAAGATGGGCGGCCAATAAATTTTACAACTAAATAAAATCATAAAATGAAAATGATCTGAAACGTCTGCAAAACTATACTGTGGTTGTGAATGCTTAATATTCTTTGGGAAGTAGTCAGAGGAGGGGGGAACATTATATTTTGATCACTGGAAAGAGAGTAGAAAGGAAATTATTTAATGTATTAAGCTGAAGGAATGGATCAGCCAAACTGCAGTGCAAAGGTGCTAATGTTCCTTTCAGTTTAATTTGAAATTAAATTTGCAAAATTTCACATTACTGCAATCTGTAATGGTGTTAGCTTGAGGAAAGTTGGCATTCAGAGAAACAAAGAGGCTGAAGCTCTAAATAGAGGCATGGTTTAACATACACCATATTCTTTTTATGCTATAAAGAATCCCATTTAAAAATAAATAATAATTGCATCTTAAGCATAGTCAATGGGTTTAATTTACCAACTGCCACTCTCTAAAACTTGGCAGAATTGTAATTAAATTGTATTTTTCAAATGAAAAGATTGAATAGACCCATCCCTAGCTCACGACTTTCTTCTGATGAATTGTCTATTCCAATGTGAATTACAGAGGGAGATTGGATGAAAGAAGAAGCATTCTTAATATTTTCTCTGCCCTGCTGAACCCAACTGCCAGATACTATTCACTACCAAGGATTACATGGGAGAAAGGAGAGGTGCAAAAGTAGCAATATTGATATTGGATGAAACATGCTTCTATTTGAGGTTTCACCTTTCTTACCTGCCTCCAAACCTTCAGACAGTGTGAGCTAGAAGCCTAAATTATACTTCAACATTATGGAATTAGATTATAGTGTGCTGACCTTTTTTGTGATCAACAATAATAGAAATAGCTCAGAGGAATCTGAATCAGCGGTGAAAGCTGTGCTGTTGTGTGTCTGGGGTGCTACCAAGAGAAAAATCAAAGTGAAGAGAGAAAACTTTGTAGGGACCAATGTGAAAAAACAACAACAATGATTTAATAAATTGATTTAATAAATTGCAATGATTTAATAAATTGATAGCACAACATTAAAACACGCCATCAAATATTTTGAAGTTAAAAGTGTTAAATCAGCCATATCTTGCATTCTTTTGCACATTTCCAAATGGGTAACCCTCTGTTTTTCTCATTATGTGCAGAATATACGAAAAGGTGAAGAAGAACCAAATCATGAGTGAAGGAGAAACAAAAATCTTTTCATTAGCTTGACTAAAATATGAAGAAAGTTTGCAGTGCATCAGAGGAAGTTTTGAATGACACCTAATCCAAATGTCTTAATCCGGGACTGCAACTGGCATTATTCCCTATTATGGTCAATACTCTGCTGGGTCAACTGTCAAATAGCTCCTGAGACTCTATTTAGATTACATAAAGCTAAGTCCCAAAGAAATCTGGTAAATCAATAAATGGCATACTTCTGATCTGGCTTCTTTTCTCATAAGTAGTGAACCAGAATTCTTGAATATTTGAGGGTTTCATTCTGTTAATCCTTTTAAGCAAATCTTCCTGGTTTATTTTTCCTAGATCAAAATGTAGATTTGAATGAACTTAAGCAAGTAAAACATCCCAAATCAACATATAAGTGGGTCCACAGTGAGGGGAACAAAAATTCAAGGGGCAACCATAGCCTTTTAGTCAAAGCTACATGTCTTTTTTAAGTACAGCATGCATAGAAACAGTGGGTCTTTGATCTAGTGGTGATGGCTGCCATCTTGACTTTTATGACACCCTTGCAGATTCCCCACATACATATGAACGTAGCTATTTTTTTTCAAATTGCATATGTTTCTGACTATGTTATGATTAATTCTCAAACAAAAAATATTATTGATCAGTTGAATTGTTGGGCTGAGAGAGTAAATAGCCCAATGTTTCTGTGGCTGAGGGTGAATTTAATCCTAGGTCTCTCGAATGTCAGCCCAACAATTTAACTGCTATGCATAATGAAGAAGAAAAAAACCCTTCACATTTTTAATGGAATGTATGTAGTTCAGGAAACAAAACTGGGTAATGGATGAGTTATTGTTAAGTAATTGAAAAAACTTCCAGAAGCACGTTCCATACGCTTTTCCTAAATTTTTGTGTAGATGAATAAGAATGAAATAGGTGATATAGCATAATAGTTTATTATAAATGTAACCATTATATGAGGCCGACATATCTGACATATGAGAACTTTAGAAGGTCTGATATATATAATCCTGTGGCTGGGTTTTGATTAAGAACTGAATTCTCAAGATCCTGCAATCATTTTATAATACAGGTTATTCCTCATTATTCTCTTTCCATATTATGTTATAGGCAGTCCTTGACTTACAACCACAATTGGGAGCAGAACCTCTTTTGCTAAGTTTGATGGTAGTTAAATGCTCAATCACACAGTTGTTAAGCAAATCAAGTTTCACTCATTCATTTTGCTTGTTTATAGCCAGCTGGGAAGGTCATAAATGATGATCATATGACCTCAGGGTGCAACAACCATCGTAAAGATATGCAGGCTGCTAAGTGCCTGAATTTTTAATCACATGGCTGTGAGGTCACATTGACAGTCAGAAGTGAAAGGACAATTATAAGATGCTTTTTTTAGAACTGTTATAACTTCAGTTCTGCTTTGTTAAACAAATGGTGGTATTCTTATATCCCGTAAACTAGTACCACGGGTGTCCTCTTTTGAATGGGGACAAGATCAGCTTTGAGACTTCAGCAACCATCTTTACTTCTTCCAAACTTGTCATCATTCAAGCCTTTGCGATGCTACAATATTTCTCAGCAGTGAACTGATATCAGTAATCCGTGCATATATAGGAATCCATTTAGGAGATTACAGCTGTATTTTAATAGATTTAAAACCAATTTAAAACCAATAGAGGGTTAGTTGGAGTAAAGCAAAAACATTATAACATCTCCATAAACTTGAGGAACTGACACTTAGAGATACTAACAGCACCACATTATGCATTTTTAATCAAATACAATCCCCATGGAGTTCAGTTGGACTTATTCCCAGATAATTGTGTGGGAGATAATTGCAATCCCTCCACAGCTAATTACATTCTAAATATCCAACAGGTAAATATCAGAATTAATGTAAACAGCTTTGAGTTATCTTGCAGTTTTCAATCCAAATTTGCTCACTATAGGTGAACATTTATTATTGCCATGAAGATCTAACATGAGACTCACAGCAATTTACAAAAATAATTCTTTTCTCATTTAATTGGTGCATACCATTAGTAGCTTTAAGCCAACAAACTCTATACATAGCATGGAGTCTTTCTGTATATTTTAAAGGTGTCTCCTAAGAGACATAGGAGCTTCATTCAAGGTTATTTCAGTGACAGCTAGATAAAATAAACAAGACTCAACATAGTGGAGTATTGTATTTGCTGCCCAGTAAAATCTTATAGCTTCTAGCTCTTTATACAGCTAAGATTTATAGTATCTATTTTCACTATGCAGAGTCCCAAGATAATGTTAATAGATGGCTAGTTTCACAAATAAATCCCTCAGGAAGGCAAGAGAAATATCTATTTCAAATGAATTGTTCAGAACTAAATCCACATCCCATTGGTACACAGTACTTAGACTTAAAATGCCCAGATTTAAGAATGTGGAGGCATTTATCTTGACTCCTAGCTAAAGGAAACACCAAGAGAAAAAGAGACCAATGGACTTTTGATGTTTTAGATAATATAGGGCTGAGGTTCCCTTTTCTTCCATGGCATGGCATTTCTTTGTGTAAAGCAACACAGCATTTTTTTTCCAGGGTTTTACAGGCAGGAAGCTAGCAAAATGTACAAGAAGGGGCCTTAGTTGTACAAGAAGACAAAACTTTGATCTGTGAAAACCATTAGTAACATAACAATAGTTTCTTATGTACCAACATGGATTTGTTGGCTTCTGAAAAACATAGGAAGTTGTTTTTTTTAACCAAGTAAAGCCATTGATTTATCTTAATCAGTATGACCTCAACCAAGTGTCCCCCAATTTAATTTTCCCAGTCTTTCTACTATGGAAATCATCCTCCTTAACATTATTCCATGCTAGTTAGGACTGATGGGGACTATAGAATGGACTATAGATGAGGTTACTTTCAAATTTGTGACTCAAGTACTGTGGAATTCTGAAGACCCAGAAAATTACCACCACTGCTAGAACTTCACACCATGAATGAAGCATGAAAAAAGAACAAACCAGTCCAGAATTTCTAGTCCTAGATACCAGTATAATGGCTTAATTCTATATTTAGTTCATTCCACATGCCCAACTGCATTGTTATTACTTTTTAAACAGATGGCTCACACAAAAGCATCTGTCTTAGTATTTGCTCAAACCAAAGAGATAAAAGAAAAAAAGAGGACTAGCTAAATCCATGGTGGAGATGGATAGTTAATACTAATATTTCAAAGTTCAGTTTAAACATAGGTAAATGGACTTATTGTGACCTTAAACTTTTCATAATGATAGTCCTTACTCAAAGTTTATTCATTATGCTTCTATTCTTCTGCAGTGAAATAATTCTCAGGAGCTTACACATTACATAAACAAAAATTAAAATCTTCATGGAGGTATTAAAACCAATCAAAACATTCCTAAAATGATAGCAATAACCATATAAAATGAAAAAAAAATCTGAATGAATCATGTCAGCTATGCATAGAAACATAAGGACAAATAAAGACAAGAATGAAGAATTACATTATGCTTGCTGGGATCTTGAAACTAGACTGGATGCTCATTACATTGCAACTTCATCTATTCCTCTGCCTCCCCTCCCCAACTTTAGAATACTTTAAAATAAATACTTTAGAAATTCCTAATGAAAGAATAATGATAGTTCAAGTCCATAAATATTAAACTATAAATTGAGTTAAAGATTATTTCTATTATCTAGAAAATTAGCTTGATGTAATTAGCAAAAGTGACAGATTAGCAATAATGTCCATTATAAACTGGTCAACAATTTTAAATGGTACAATAACTATATGCAGTACATATAAAATGGGGTAGAGCTTTGATCTCACAGTGCAGCCACCATCTTGGGTTTTTTATGCTTTTCTTACTGATGCTCCTGATTAAATAGTCAACTAGAGGATATATTTTTTCCAATGGAAAACTCACTAGCTTCATGTAATCTTCACAGGAATCCTTGAACAATTATTCTGCTTCAGTTAGAGGTTGGCTAAATACATCAGCCCCTTTTCCAAGTATAATTAGGGATGGCAAGTAATTTGTGCCTACCTATGGCACATTAAGGGCCAGAAAGATTATTTTTACCTACAGGCTCAGATATATACAGATTTACTGCTCTTATTGTTCAGTTCCTCAATTAAAAACTCCACTTATCCACATATCTACACACCATGCATTCTTAGCTGACCCAAAGTGTAACAGATCAAACTATTTTTTTTGTAAAGTTGTAGAATACACTACAAGTCTAAGTGAAACTTCATTTGTGTGGATAGCTGAGACAAAGTCCACATTGTCCAGATAAGGTAGTATACCAGTCTAATCTTGTAAAATGCTCCAGAGCCTTGCTTAGGTCATCAAGAACATTTCCCTTGGACTGATCTCAGCTAGACTGGATTGACTATTCCCATCAGTCACATACTTGATGTAATTGTCTGCACTGAAGCAGCCTACATACAGTAGATAAAACTGTATGGTAGGTCATAAAGGTAGTAGTAGAAATGCTGGCTTTCCTTTTGTGGATGACCCTGGTGGATGCTCAGGGGATTGTGCACAAAGCTTGACTGGGACTTAAATAATTTCTAAATCAAATCCAAGGAACAATCCAACTATGTCTTTAGTTCTTTAGCAAAGTTTGATCCCCATTTAAATAGTTGCAAACGTTGATTCAGAATTATATTTTCCCCTTACCCACAGAACTTCTCCCTTGTCACTACCGGCTCCTAAAACAAGCTCCCAGGTTACACTAGGCTTTACCACTTCTGACTTAACCTGATGTCCCCAAACTCTCAAGGGCTAGAAAAGAAACTGGACTAATTCTAGCAAAGTTACTGGAACTCATAAATCTAACAAGGCAGATGAGGATCAACCCTATCGCCCCACCATAGAGGCAACTCGTAAAAATATGAGTAATGGATCCATGGCCTCAGGACCTCCTTCACCTCCAAAGACTGTAATAACATAGGACCAAGCCAGAACACTGTCCAACTCTTCAACTCTCCAATGAAACTGCCCAAAACATCTCCAAAACAAGGAGAGAAATTCCTGGAGAAAGCTCCTAGTGCCCCCCATAGCAACTGTATCACTAAATCTTTGCAGAAGGCTTGCCTTCTGTCTGCAGAAACCTTGATTTTTATATTGCAGTCATTGAATGAAATTGCCAAGATGGACAGCTTCCAAAAAGCCCTGGACCTACAAATCACCCACAGCAATCAGGGAGTTAATATGACAGTAGAGATCAGCCATATCAGCACTTCAGCAGCTGGTGTATCCAGGCATTGGGAAGCAGTTAATTTAGCCAACCACCGCTATATGGTCCAGAAAAAACAACTCCTCGTAGAAAATCCATAGGAATGGGCATAGATGGAAAAATCGAAGACTTATAGTGACGTCTCTCTTGCCTAGATTCAGCTAAACTTACATGTAAACATCCAACTTTTTTTCAAAGCAGTGGATGGAAAGGTATGGAAGTGAAGGTGCTGTGTATAGAGATGTCCCTACAGGCTAAATCTCAGATTTTTGTTGTTGTTAGCTGTGAAGTTGTGTCTGACTCATCGCGACCCTGTGGACAACGTTCCTCCAGGCCTTTCTGTCCTCTACCATCTTCTGGAGTCCATTTAAGCTCACGCCTACTGCTTCAGTGACTCCATCCAGCCACCTCATTCTCTGTCGTCCCCTTCTTCTATTGCCCTCAATCTTTCCCAGCATTAGGCTCTTCTCCAGTAAGTCCTTCCTTTTCATTAGGTGGCCAAAGTATTTGAGTTTTAGCTTCAGGATCTGGCCTTCTAAAGAGCAGTCAGGGTTGATCTCCTCTAGGACTGACCGGTTTGATCGCCTTGCAGTCCAAGGGACTCGCAGGAGTCTTCTCCAGCACCATAGTTCGAAGGCCTCAATTCTTTGGCGCTCAGCCTTTTTTATGGTCCAGCTTTCACTGCCATAGATTGCAACTGGGAAGACCATAGCCTTGACTATACGCACTTTTGTTGACAGGGTGATGTCTCCGCTTTTTAGTGTGCTGTCTAGATTTGCCATTGCTTTCCTCCCAAGGAGCAAGCGTCTTTTATAACTTCCTGTTAAAAAGCTCTTGGTTCATTCTTGGACAGTGAATTGGGTGTAAGGATGATGGGGCTATAGGGTTATACTGAAGATTTAAGAGATGCTCCTCAGAGTACCAAAGCAATGGTATCTTCTGAAAGATTTGGATGACAGCTTCAAAGATGTCACCTTTGCACAAGTTCAAATGCAAACAGCATTTCTACTAGAACCACTCATGAAAAGTACACAGCCTGAGATAATCTTCAAAGTGTTTTTTTTCCAAATAACTAGCATTTGTGGCTTTCATGAGTTGAGAGGAGAGAGATAGTTTGCCCTCACTAAACTGACTTTGCAAAGCATCTCTTTTGAGTATTCTGAAGAATCCTAAAAATTGTTCCACAACATACCCCCAGCTGCACCCATGCAGAGTAATTGTGTAACAGTAAACAAAGAATGGCATTGCTTTCCAAAATGATTATGGATTTACCTGCTGTGCTATTTCTTTTCTGTTTTTATCGTTCAGTGCTTTATTTAGACATGGAGTGGGGGATCCACAGCTTGTAGCCATGATCGTCATTTAGTCTAATGCCAACAAGCCCTTTTTCCTTCTTCGTATGGGAGTGCAGAGAATGAAGGAGAGAGATGGATGACCCACAGAGAGAGAAAACAGCAAGGTAGCATGGAAAGAGAAGGTGCTATGGGAGCAGATTGGATATCTTTGCATTCTTGACAAGCTGTATGGTAAATCTTTCCACTTTAGTTTCTGCCTTTTCTCACTGTTGACTAGGACCCTTTGAACAGTGATTCCCATGGGTCAATTCTCTCTTACAAATGCAAATGGCTGACACAAAATTCACAGGGAATAGTGAAAGAGTAAGATCTAGAAAATGATGTGAACAATAGAGGTTCAAATGCAATGTGAACGAAATAGAACAATTCATTTTTAAAAAAGCAGTTCTGACTGTACATAGCAGTAATCACCATCAATCCACAAGTACAGTTCACAGAAAGGGTATTGAGCAACACATAAAGGGTTATAATTTCATTGGAGGCCACCTTAATAATAAGTCATTTGACCTGTTCAAGTTACAAGGAGTGAAACGGATGATTAGTGCCACAGGAGATTGAGCTAATAGACTCCATCTGGGAGAAACATGATATAAAACCAAATCAGCGACTCAAAAGAGGAATAGGAGAGGGAAGTTAAGGATGCTAATAGCTGAGACTGTAAGGGCAATAAAAGTCATTTTGGCAGCAGGGTAGGACTGCAATCTAAACGATTTTTTTTTAAAAAATGGAAATATTACAGAATGCCCATATAATGAAAACTTGAAGGATGAGCATGGAAGCTTGTTAAAGAGAGATCCAGCCTAGAATTAAGAATAAATTTCCTGACAGTGACAACAATTAATCGGTGGAACAGCTTGCCTCCCAAAGTTCTGGGTGCTCTATGACTGGAGGTTTTCAAAAATAGGCTGCAAAACCATTGTTGTTACAAAGTCTCCTGCTCTGAGCAGTAGGTTGGACTAGAAGACCTCCGAGGCCCCTTCAAACCCTTACGATTCAATGTTCTTATTATGCAAAAATATCTTTTAGTCATGGATATGTGCAAGATTATATCTGTTCCACATGTTGTCTCTTTGAAAGTTATTTTTGCCATTTCTGTGTCTGAGATGGATGCATTAACAAAGCTGACACTGTAAAAAAAAAAAACCAGACTGCATTCCCTTGCATTTCTGCCATGATAGGAAATTGGAGGAAAGGAAAGATTTCACAAAGGTCACGGCCACCCATATTTCCTGTATGTCAGGAAGATCAGGAAATATTTGCAATAGACTATTTCATTTATTATCCTTTTAGTAAATACAGACTGTATATGGGTAAAAACAGGCATCTAAATGCTGACATTTGATCATTCGTTGTATAACTGATGAACAGTTAACACTTCAAACAAGTTAACTGTAGGCTTTGCTTGCCAATTTTCCATTACAGAAAAAATCTGGTCAGCTCTGATTCAGATTCACAGTCACCAATCCGTATGAAAAACTTGTGAAGCACATCCAGTAATTTTGTTTCATTACTGAGGATAAGATGAAAACTACAGCTTGCTTAAAGCCATCCAGAGAATTCATTGCTCATGTAAGGTTTGAACTACATATGTCCACTTCAGGCTACATATTCCTAACTGCAGCACCAGATGTACCATATAGCTTTACATAAACAGCACCATAAAATAATGTTTAGCTTCCTTGAATCTAGCACAACTTTAATTTAATGGATGCAGCAACAATAAAGAACTGGCTGTTTACTTATCATTTATTTGTTTGACAAATTTTGAAACCACCCACCTCCCTCATAGAGGGACTCTGGGCAGTGTAGGAATGTTACAAATATAAAATATATAGTATAAAAATATAAAGAACAAATAATTGTCCTTGCCTCCTTCCATTTTTCTTTTTCGTATTTTAGCCTAGGAAAGTAAAATTTAAAATTTCATGGTCTCTCATCCAAATAATCACAAGGTCCAGTCCTGTTCGTTCTCCGAGCTCATTATATATCAGCTAGGTATTGCTACTTAGGTGAGTTACCACTTCATACATTATTCTGTATGATCATTCCATGATCAAGAATGAAGAGAAATTTATGTGGATATGAAAAAGAAAATCCCATCACAAATAATTAAAATCAATCATCCCAGTCAGCCACAGGGGTGGTGAACAGGTAAAAAAAAACAAAAGATACTTTCTAATATGACATAAGCGAGACCACAAATTAACTGTTCGATAATGTACACAAAAGGATCCTCTTTGCCCTTTCCCAAACTTCGATGATAACTGCCTTTCTTTTAAGGCATAGGTATCAAACTCGCCACGTCACGTGACGTGTCATGACATATCATGACATTTTTTGCATTGCTGGAGCTGGGGAGGGTGCGGTCTCTATATGATGCAACCAGCCCGTGGGCCAACCATTTGACTGTTTTAAGGGGATATTGCACATTTCCTAGAAGTTTGCATGCAAACTCTAAAATTCTTAAATTACGCAGAAATGTCACAGAAACCATTTCAACTCTCTGGGACTGACAGAGAATGCAAGTGATTTATACCAGTATTGAGAACAAACCATTGTAAGTTATTATTATTTTACAAAGGACAAAACCCTCCTTTTCCATTTAACAAAGTACAGAGGCTCTGATCTTTTCACAGCTGAGTTACTGGTTCATTATTCTAATGAGAGCCACAAGGCTTCTTTTATTCTTAGAAGAGAGAATTATAGGGTTGGAAGGGACCTCAGAGGTCTTCTAGTCTAACCTCCCACTCAAGGTAGGAAACCTTATACCATCCTAGTCAAATGGTTATTTTTGAAAACCTCCAAAGATGGAGCATCCACAACTCCAGGAGGCAAGCTATTCCACTGATAAATTGTTATGAGTGTCAGAAAATGCCTCCTTACTTCTAAGTTAGATCTCTCTTTAACAAGCTTCCACGTATTACTTCTGGTCCTGCCCTCAGGTGCTTTGGGGAATAAGCCAACTGTCTCTTCTCTGTAACAGTCCCTCAACTACTGGGAGATACCTATCATGTTCCCCCTTAATTGTTTCCTTTGATAAGCTAGACATACCTAGTTCTTTCAATTGTTCATCATACAATTTAAACTCCAGACCGCTTATCTCAAAATCTTTTTCATATTTTATTTCTTATTTTATTTTATTTTACCTATGTTCTTTGGCATATATTTCTGAAGCAGGAGGAGGATCCCAAGAGGTTAAAATCCACTGTAGACTCCTCTTCTCTGATAAAAAAAATATATTGCGTTTGGAGTATCTATGGATTACTTTATTCTGCACAAAATATCCCATTATGACTGGCCTAAACCCATCTTCCAAGTGTGTGTAATATTAAATTAGATTAATACATACCCCGAAGGAACCACAATTTCAAAAGAGATAGCTATATTATTGCTTTGAAATTAGATGACAAAAAGGAACACATATCCCTAGGGTGCACCCAAACCCAAAGCCCATTCAAGCTGGAGGCAGCAAACTCCATCTACACTTTGTCTGAATTAGCTTGTCAACAAGAAAATATTCTCTCGCTAACATAAGCTAATTTAATCAACTTGATCTGAAGCCGCTCAGTTTCAGGCTAAACATTTGGAATTTTATTTCCTCAGGTTTTGGGCTTCAATCTGCAGTCCCATTTCATTATCTGAGAAAATTTAACATGCAAACCTACAGAGAGGGAGCACCCACATATTTCCAATTCAATGCAGATTCCTGACAAAACGAAGAAGGCGAATTACTTGGAGATTTTCTTCGTAGACAAGCAGAGCTGGAATTTGAACTGGGAATAAAGTGATGGTCTAAACCTCTTTTCCCACAAGGCCCATTAGAGATAAAGTGAAATCGATGGAAGACACTGGAATGAGATCTGCACGAACACAGTTATAAAGTTTAAGATTCATTTTGCAGGCATGGAGTTCTGAGTGCTTCCCAAGCATAGATTTTCAATTGAGACATCATCAAAAGATCTCTAAATAGCTTTTTGGATGCTTTCTCTTTCTTTGTAAATGTCTATAGAGACATAACTGGAGATTATATCATTATAATCATTCTCATGGTTATTTTAGATTTGAGCCTCATCTTTGTTTCTGCTGCTTAAGGTGACATATGTGGGAATCTTATAAACTGTACTGTGAGTACATTGGGTTGAAAGAAACTGACTGGCTGAAAAAGTCAGATACCCAGGGTGTCTGTATATTCAAAAGGGGTGTGAGTTGATTGCATCCACCATCTCAACCATTTTGACCTCCCCTCTGGACATTTCTAAATTATCCAGTGAATTTCCATGGCTGAGGATAGATCATGGGTGCCTCCAGTCTGGATCTATGCATTGTTGGCTATGGTGAGTTGGTTACAGTAAGTTGGCCATGGTGAGTTGGCCATGGCAAATTGGCCACAGTGATTTGGCTGTGGTGAGTTGTCCCATTCCTCTGCAGTCCCTGGCCAACACTGTAAACACCATCCCAACTGGCAGTCTGTTTCTACACTTCCCAGATATTCTGTAATGAATACAAAAGAAAGTAAAAGAGAATACCCTATTGATAGTACAAAAACATAGGTATGATTTTTGGGTTCCAGTGCTAATGTGAAAAAGGTATCATTTTATGCCTACAGCCACAGCCTGAACTCATGAATTTTATTAACTCTAAGACATATGGGGAAATAATACATTTACTTCAGTATTTTTAATGGATAAAGCTGGAGTGGTGGGCTGTCATTACTACCAACAAACATGTACACAAAAGGCAAGTAAATGGGCTAACCTTCACAGACAGTTCTTTGATAGTTCTTGGAAGATAACATTAAGAATGCAATTTTATATTCAACAGTTGCAAACATTTTTCTTCCAGAAAATTAACCAGGATTGTCATGTCAACAATGTCAGTCTCACACTTTGCATGAATATCATCTTCAATGTACTTGAAGTATTACTCAGGTTATGACAAACTGCCACATCAAATACATTGAGCTTCCTGTTGAGGACTCATTCTGATATTTTCAAGGCATAGCAAGAAGCAGAAAAGTGTCAAGGAGATATTGTAGCTTTGAAATGTTTATTTTAGGATCTCATTAAAAATCTGCTTTAATACCTGTGTTTGCTGACTAAATGTCACCAGAAATTACACAAGTCTTGCTTCTTGCAATAGCTTCTATTATAATTTCCAATACGTCTATAACAAAATGCAAGATAGTATGTCTTTTATAAGCTATTCTGCAACCTTGAAAAATAATTGTGGGCTGCTAACTTGATCACAGCTTCAGTTGTATACTATTAAACAAGCTTAACTGCTATTCATGATATATTTATCAATATATCATGGAATCATTGACTTGGAAGGAACCATAGTGATGATCTCAGTGCAAGATCTACTAAACCACCGGTGATAGATGACCATCCAATAGAAGTCTTCTAATATAGGAAAACCTATCATGTGGCAGTTTCTTCTTCAGACTGAGAACTCACACAGTTGGGAAGCCAAAGAAATTCAAAGTTATCAATGCATCAATTACAAACAACGAATGAAACAGAAACATTAAGGTTTTTTCCCTCTGTATAACCTAGGTCTACTGGGTCATATGTTACTGGATCACATTGACTATAATGTTAATTAAAAGAAAGCTTCAGTCTTTAAAGGCTTAATGAAGGCATACCTTTGGTGATCATCATTGCTAGAAAATTAGAACACTTAAAACATTTTTAAAAGCAAACAAAAGACTGGAATACAATACAAGAACTAAGCAATATACTGTATTTATAAGAACACAACTGAATTCCTATTACCAGGAGGGTTATTGATTACATGTCATATAAAAAGAACAAACAAGGGAAAATAACTACAGATGAGTCAGTTGTTCAGATTTGCCTTTTGAAAAAGGCTTGATTTATTACCTGAGGGAAAAATGACAAAGAAATATGCCAAGAATTCCATTTTCGTAATACAATAAGAGTAACATCAAGTGGTCATTTCAAGTAATCTAAAATCTAATATGCTGCTATTTCAAATAGATCGATCTGAGTAATAATACTGAGTAATTTTAATTATAGCACATTACTATATTATTTTCAGATGCTACCACACATTTCCCTATTTCTTATGTGTGGTTTTTTTTAAAAAAAAATCACTATATTTTCTAAAATAAGCCTTTTTGTATTGGCCTGAACTGCTATTCAGTAACATAATTTTGCAATATTACTCCAGCAAGAGAGAATCAAGAGGAAGTATTATAGAATCAAGCAACAACACAAAATTGTATTAATCAAATGATATACCACTAAGAAAACAAAAGACCACTTGAATGATCCAAACATTCATACGTGGACTTTCTAGAGATGAATTGGATTTTTTCAGTGGTCATCTTGATATTGCTTCTTATGCAATTCAAGTTGCTAACTTTTATAAACTTGGAGGGTCTTTTTATCTGGTCCCAAAGCTTCGTGGGAGAATAATGTTGATGGAAATTTGTGAAATGCAAATCTATTAAAAAGGTCGTGTGGATGCAGAGATGGGAATAGAGGTGGTGAGCTCTTGGCCCACAGCCCTGCTCTCAGTCCAACAGCTGCTCTGCTTTATCATTAACATTCTCAAGAGTGAATTTTCACATTCCTTGCAAAATAAGCCTTCAGAATGTCACCAGCTTCATTATAAGTAATCCTAAGCTAACTTCAATGTAACAGTGAGATTTAAAGCCTTCATAGTCAAATTTTTAAGGGTAATAACCCATCTAAGTTGAATGGGTATTTAGTCTTCCACTTTTATATTTCACCATCTGAAGACTTTTTCTATTGGCCTCCCTGGACCTTAAATGAATCAGCTATGGAGCTTAGACAACTGTTATTGTAGGAGCTTTGTTCCTGCCACAATAAACTGCAATGCCAGGGAATTTTATCTTCATTTGCTTGACAGTTAAAACTGTGCTACTATAAACTATTAATTAAAATGAATGCAAAATTGCATCAGTTATTACATAAGTATCACTGTTCTTCCTAAAAAATGGGTAGGGTAGGCATCACACAATGGAATGCCACATGGTGCTATTTATAGCCAAATAGTCTGCTTTGGCTACATGAGTAGGATAATTAGACTAAATTGACTTTGTAAGTCAGATAACTCCTTAGGAAACCTCTGAGCTAGGTTCATGGAGATTCTCAGTCATTCAGGTCATAGTTATCCCAAAGAGGTTTTTTCACAAGGCAACTGGACTTTCTTGTTTTTCTTTGAAGATGTTTCACTTCTCATCCAAGAAGGTTCTTCAGTTCTTGACTTGATCTAGCTCTCTGAGCTAGGTTCCTGTTTGTCAATATCAGTGCATTCAGATGGGTGAAAAAGTAACTGTTGTACTGCCTTAAATTCTATGTTGTGTTATATATATATGACCAGAGGGAACAGAAATGAGGAGAGATGTATTAAAATGCAAAGTAGGTTATTTATATATTTGCATCCATCTCATGATCCATGCACAGGAGATGATTTACTGTACATACCTGCATACTATCCATCTCATGACCCAAATTCTGATTCAGATCCTTTAGGCTACAGCATCTTGATGCACTTGTCATTTTGATCTCATTGCAATTTGTTATGAACACCAGTGCCTGAGAATACAATTAAAATGATGCAATCTTTCCAGAATGAGTAAATCTAGTCCTTAAGTTTACCTAAACTGAACTATAATATAAGGTGCCCTGACGTAATAGGTAAAAGTGAGATGTACAGTGAATTCAGAGAGCAGCCAATGAAAGAATCTAAAGAGTTATCTCCATTGCTTCAAAGCACCTTTCTGCAAATATACCCAAAGTGCTCCATAGCTCTAGGAGCTACCAATTCAGTGCACATTTGTCTAGGAATAAATTTAATTTAGATCAAGAGAGACGACTTTGAGTAAATATACATAAATTAGAACAAATCAGGTCAACTTGATTAGAATTGGTTTTAAAGACATATGTTCAAGATTGGTTCTATTTAAATACAGAATTAAAAAGATATCCATTCCTTTCTTAACCACCTGTCATTCATCTGCTGATACAGATGTATGCAGTTTGAACCTGGTATTAAAACCTACCAAAGTCAGCTCTAGAAATGGCCCAATTATGGTATTCCAGAGAAGAGTCAAAATTTGCAAGATGGTGGGTGCAGGGTTGCAATCTAGGCCCCTGCCCTTTTGTATTCTGTGGCTGCCTTAGTGCCTGTTTTGACATCTCCCCCTGCGGAAACCCATGAGGTTTTCACTATTGTGAAAAAATATACATATGTTCTTAATGCATGCAATAGTACTCTAATGATTCATAGCATTTCATGGTTCCCCAATATTGAGAATGACTTTTAAATAGTAAACTTTCTATATACTCACTTTCCAAATAAATGAACAAGACAGATGAGACTCATGGAATTGTAATCAGGTGAACATTTAAACTTGGGACAGTTTTTGGAGATTCCCATTTGCACTAAATGTGACTTGTGTCTGAGTCCTACAAACACTTTGATCTTTGAAACAAGATGCTTAACAACATTATGAGCCGTGATGGCACAGTGGTTAGAATGCAGTATTGCAGGCTACTTCTGCTGGCCACTGACTGACTGCAGTTTGGCAATTCAATTCTCACCCACTCAGGGTTGACTCAGCCTTCCATCCTTATGAGGTAGGTAAAATGAGGACTCAGATTGTTGGGGACAATATGCAGACTCTGTAGACTGCTTAGAGAGGGCTGTAAAGCGCTGTAAAGTGGTATATAAGTCTAAGTGCTATTGCTATCTAAAAGTAAACTTTTATTAAAATCCATAAATCTGTCTCATACTATCCTTTTCATTAGAAAATACATCTCAGTTTATTGCTTATCACTTAATGTCCTGTAGAAAGGCTATTCCAAAATCAAGTCGAGAAAGGCTTAAGATGTACTGACATTTCTTTCTAGTATGAAATATAAGATCACTACACAAAACAGAAAATGCATATAGAGCAGATAATTTTCTTCTTATCTGTTTTTGAAATCAAATATAGTGTCTTAGTAATGAACACTGTTGCAACTAACTTCAGTCAGGTTCTACAGCTAATGTCCTTCAAAATTCAACAACAGGCCAAGACTTCACAGCCACTGCCTCTTTATATGTATTGTCATGCTACATTATCATTCTCCTAGAATTAGTGACAAATCAAATTGATGGCATCAGACATCAAACTCCAATATTCTTTTTCACTGTTTTCATGCCAGCGTTAACCAATTCAAATAACAAGCTAGGATAATCTCCCAGTACTGATCTGCAGGAATGAAACAGCAGCAGTGTATGTTTTATAGTGTGAAAGACATAACCTCTCATGGCCAGTGTTAGATACTGGGTTCGTTGCTTGATTGACAAGACGAGGCGAGTGAGTTCAGCAAAGATCATTGTTTATTTGGTTGCAGGAACTGAACTGAGAAACAGGGCTGTGAATGCAGCAATTTGTACCCTGGCCTCTAGGCAGTGGCCAATAGGTTTGAAGCAACCTATTGCCGCCCTAGAGGCAGCCAATGGCGGCGCTGGAAACGGGTTGTCTGAGGAGCTGGGAGCCATTAGCCAGCTTCTCTGCTTAAGCAACCGTCCAGCAATTAACCCCACGTGATATTCCAAAGCAAGACAAAGCCCAATACATTACAGCCAGTTTTGACAGTGGTGGCACAATGCATATCTCTACTATCACTGTACTCCATCAGGTGCCACTTACCAACTTTTCATCTCCCAGTCCTCATAGATGGCACCAAGCAGCTACCAACAGGAATCCTGTAGAAATCTAAGAATTCTGCCAAATGTTGGGTATCAAAGCAATAATCAAAACGTCCCACCTCCCAAGCAAAACTAATTTGACACTCAGCCTTTCTGTAGGTGCTTTTAAGAAAACAGTTTTGAGCATAATTTTTAATTTTAATGGTAAGCAGTCATCTCGAAAATGTTATGAATATATTCCATGTTCAGGTCTTTATAAATGACTTTGACAATAAATGCAAAATTGCTTCCCTGGCAGAATTAATTCCAAATAATTTAATTAGACATTACAGCTTTCCAAGTAGCATTAACCTTCAAGCTACTACTTTCTGACAAAATTTTAGTGCTGGGTAAGAAGAACTTTAACTGAATCATTATGCATCTCATGATGTTCCGCATGACCCATTCTAATATATTTAATTTCTTAATTGACTATACTGTAATTGAAACCTGTGTATATCTTTTCTTCTGAAGATTTTCTTCCAGAAGAGACAAGAATAGAATTATTCCAAGACTAAGTTTAAAATGTAACAATAATCAGATATAATTCAAGATTTGTTATTGTTAGTTGCGAAGTTGTGTCTGACCCATCGCAACCCCATGGACAATGTTCCTCCAGGCCTTCCTGTCCTCTACCATCTTCTGGAGTCCATTTAGGCTCACGCCTACTGCTTCAGTGACTCCATCCAGCCACCTCATTCTCTGTCGTCCCTTTCTTCTATTGCCCTCAACCTTTCCCAGCATTAGGCTCTTCTCCAGTGAGTCCTTCCTTCTCATTAGGTGGCCAAAGTATTTGAGTTTCAACTTCAGGATCTGGCCTTCTAAAGAGCAGTCAGAGTTGATCTCCTCTAGGACTGACCGGTTTGATCGCCTTGCAGTCCAAGGGACTCGCAGGAGTCTTCTCCAGCACCATAGTTCAAAGGCCTCAATTGTTTGGCGTTCAGCTTTTCTTATGGTCCAACTTTCACAGCCATACATTGCAAAAGGGAAGACCATAGCCTTGACTATATGAACTTTTGTTGGCAGGGTGATGTCTCTTTAGTGTGCTGTCTAGATTTGCTATGGCTTTCCTCCCTAGGAGCAAGCGTTTTTTAATTTCTTGGCTACACTCCCCATCTGCAGTGATCTTGGAGCCCAGGAAAATAAAATCTGTCACTACCTCCATTTCTTCCCCATCTATTTGCCAGGAATTGAGAGGGCCAGATGCCATGATCTTGGTTTTCTTAATGTTAAGTTTCAACCCAACTTTTGCACTCTCCTTCTTCAACTTCAACAAGAGGCTCTTTAGTTCCTCTTTCTGCCATTAGAGTGGTATCATCTGCATATCTTAGGTTGTTGATATTTCTCCCGGCAATCTTAATTCCAACTTTTGATTCATCTAGCCCTGCCTTTCTCATGATGTGCTCTGCATACAAGTTAAACAGGAAGGGTGACAGTATATATCCTTGCCGGGCTCCTTTCCCAATTTTGAACCAATCAGTGGTTCCGTGTCCAGTTCTCACTGTTGCTTCTTGACCTGCATATAGGTTTTTCAAGAGACAAATAAGATGGTGTGGTACTCCCATCTCTTTAAGAACTTGCCAGAGTTTGTTGTGATCCACACAATCACATGCTTAATATAATCAATGAAGCAGATGTTTTCCTGGAACTCCCTAGCTTTCTCCATGATCCAGCATACGTTGGCAATTTGATCTCTAGTTCCTTTGCGTCTTCAAAATCCTGCCTGTACTTCTGGTAGTTCTTGATCCACATACTGCTGGAGTCTAGCTTGTAGGATTTTAAGCATAACTTTACTAGCGTGTGAAATGAGGGCAATGGTGTGATAGTTTGAACATTCTTTGGCACTGCCTTTCTTTGGAATTGGAATGTAAACTGATCTTTTCCAATCCTGTGGCCACTGTTGATTTTTCCAATTTTGCTGGCAAATTAAGTGTAGCACTTTACAAATTAAGTGTAGTCTTTTAAGATTTTGAATAGCTCAGCTGGAATACTGTCACCTCCACTAGCTTTGTTGTTGCTCAGCTTTCCTAAGGCCCACTTCACTTCACATTCTAGGATGTCTGGCTCAAGGTCAGTGACCACCTCATTGTGATTATCAGGAATGTTAAGCTCGTTCTTGTATAGTTCTTCTGTGTAATTTTGCCACCTCTTCTTAATCTCTTCTGCCTCTGTTAGGTCCCTGCCATTTTGGTCCTTTATCATTCCCATTTTTTCATGAAACGTTCCCTATATCTCTCCAATTTTCTTGAAGAGACCTCTGGTCCTCCCTATTCTATTGTTTTCTTCTATTTCTTTGCACTGTTCATTTAAGAAGGCATTCTTATCTCTTCTAGCTATTCTCTGGAATTCTGCATTCAATTGGGCGTATCTTTCTTTTTCTCCCTTGCCTTTCGCTTCCCTCCTTTCCTCAGCTATTTGCAAAGCTTCCTCAGATATCCATTTTGCTTTCTTGCATTTCTTTTTCTTTGGGATGGTTTTGGTTGTTACCTCTTGTACAATGTTGCGAACCTCTGTCCATAGTTCTTCAGGCATCCTGTCTATCAGATCTAATTCCTTAAATCTATTTGTCACCTCTACTGTATATTCAACAGGGATATGATTTAATTCATACCTGACTGGCCTAGCACTTTTCCCTACTTTCTTCAGTTTAAGCCTAAACTTTGCAACGAGAAGCTCATGGTCTGAGCCACAGTCAGCTCCTGGTCTTGTTTTTACTGACTGTATAGAGCTTCTCCATCTTTGGCTGCAGAGCATATAGTCAATCTGATTTCTGTGTTGACCGTCTGGTGATGTCCATGTGTAAAGCCGTCTCTTGGGTTGTTGGAAAAGAGTGTTTGCTATGACCATCGTATTCTCTTGACAAAATTCTATCAGCCTGTGCCCTGCTTCATTTTGTACTCCAAGGCCAAACTTGCCTGTTATTCTGCTTATCTTTTGGCTTCCTACTTTAGCATTCCAATCCCCCGTGATGATAAGGACATCATTTTTTGGTGTTAGTTCTATAAGGTGCTGTAGGCTTCATAGAACCAGTCAATTTCATCCTCTTCAGCACTGGTTGGGGCATAGACTTGGACTACTGTGATACTGAATGGTTTGCCTTGGATTCGAATTGAGATCATTCTGTCATTTTGGGGATTGTATCCCAATATTACTTTTCCTACTCTTTTATTGACTATGAAGGCTACTCCATTTCTTCTGAGGAATTCTTGTCCACAGTAGTATACCTGATGGTCATCTGAATTAAATTCACCCATTCCTGTCCATTTTAGTTCGCTGATTCCTAAGATGTCGATGTTTAGTCTTGTCATCTCTTGTTTGACCACGTCCAGCTTGCCTTGATTCATGGATCTCACATTCCAAGTTCCTATGGAGAAAAAATCTTTATAGCATCGGACTTTCCTTTCACCACCAGATACATCCACAGCTGAGCATCCTTTCGGCTTTGGCCCAGTCACTTCATTCTTTCTTGTGCTACTAGTGGTAGCCCTCTGCTCTTCCCCAGTAGCATATTGGACGCCTTCCAACCTGAGGGGCTCATCTTCCAGTGTCATATCATTTTGCCTTTTGGTACTGTCTATGGCAAAGATACTGGAGTGGGTTGCCATTTCCTTCTCCAGTGGCTCACGTTTTGTCAGAACTGTCTGCTATGACCTGTCCATCTTGGGTGACCCTGCATGGCATAGCTGATAGCTTCATTGAATTATGCAAGCCCTTTTGCCATTACAAGGCAGTAATCCATGAAGGTGATAATTCAAGGTATAACCCATTAAAATCCTTTGGTTTGAGGTCTCAGTGTTATGTTGAAACTAATCAACGGAATCCAAAAACTAAATATATATTCTTTATTAATTTGTTTAAAACCAACAAGAAGCCAAAACTTTTCAAGAAGTTTTACAATAGAACACACTAAACAAAACCAGTCTAAATAAAAACATACAATAAAATGCAAAACAAAAACACCATATAAACCAGGCAGCTGTAAGGCAATCACTTAAATATTAAAACAGTATAAATTAATAAAATTTAAAAGGCTGAGAAAATAGAAAGATCTTCTTCACCTGGCACTCAAAAAAGGCTAGAATAGCTGTCATCAAACTCTCTGGAGTGAGAACTACAGAGAATCACTACAGAAAAAGTTTTCCTCCTTGTTGCATTGATATTAATATATTGATATTAATCTCTTTAACAAACCCAAAAGTATTTTAATACTACATTGATAATTTATTGAACTTGGATTGAAAAATCAGCTGAGAAATCATTCATTTCCTGTAAAATGCCATTGTTTTCTCCATGCTCACTATCTATATTTGTGAAATAACTTGTCAGAAGTGAGATTTCCAAAACTGCCCATTTAAATCGTTTAGTTTTAATGTCTCTTTATAAATACATTTCATCCCATTTCAATCTGATGATTAATTCTACTGGGTGAGGAGGAGCAAACATCCTAATTGAATGTACTTTCTAGCTTTTTACTAAAATAATATGAGAATGGTGCCCTTTAGTGTAAACAAAATATAGCGGTATTTTTTTTCTTCCAATGTATTTATCAAAGAAAGAAAGAAAGCACTTGAAAAACAAATTGCAACCTCACAACTTTTATAAATATTCCACACATGCTTCAACTGAAAAGCAATTTTTCTAATTAGATAATTATTTCAATAGGAATTCACAGCTCAGAATTAGATTCTCACCAGCATTTTGTCTCTGTGAAAAGAAAAGCTTTGTGATTTGAATTTTATGAGAAAAACTTTCTATACACTCTGTTATGGATGAGCTTTGAACACTCCGTGCTTGAAGGATAGCAATGCAAGGATACTTTTTATACAGAAAAAGAGCTAACTTTCTATGGTAAGCTGCCAGTTTCTGGCTGAACCAAGATCACATCTTGTCTCTCAGTTGTGTAGCTGACAACATGCATAGAGATATATTTTTAAAGAAAGCCAAGATGGCAGCTGGGAGTGCATGACTGAAGATCCCCTATTTTAATCTGTGTTCAGACCTAGTAGTAAGATTGTAGACACTGTGAGACTATAAGAAATATATCTTAGCATACATAATTCTATGGAGACTATACTATCTGCTCCACTTTCCTAACACAAGTACAGGGATACATTAAGTATGTGATGTACATGCAAAGGATTACATGTTGTCTTAGTTGATAATATTTGAAATTTGACAGTTCCTGAGTTATTCACATAATGAGGAATCCAAGCTAATTCTGCTTTTGGGTCAACATTTGAGGCTCATGTTGACATTCCATATAGATTACGGATAGTAACTTACCTGGATGTTTTTCATTGGGAGACTATGATTTCCTTGTTCCAAAGTCACCCAGTTTGTTCCTATAATTGAAAATAGGATTACTCTAATCCTAATACAGATAAAACCAAGTGAGAAAAAAAATGTGTCTGTGGTATAATTTGTTATTGCAAATTTCTTATTGAAAGATGGAGAACAAATACTCTGACTGAAGATATTCTGTCGCAATTTCTATATGGAGCCATATTTCTGTTTTTGAAATGACATAAATGGTTTGGACACCAGAATATTGTTGGTCACCTTAGAACACAGGTGTCAAACTCGCTGTGTCACATGACATGTCGTGAAGTATCACAACTTTTTTTTTTTTTGCATTGCCAGAGCTGGGGTGGGCATGGCCTCTGCATGATGCAATAGGCCCCCGGGCCCACTGTTTGACATTAAGCTGACTTTGTAATAATGCCACTTGGGGTGTGTGTGAAAGCCCTAATAAGCAGGCATATACATAGGATGAAGGCTACTGCTAAGCTTGTAAGCCGTCCTGAGTCTTCGGAGAAGGGCGGGATATAAATGGAATTAAAATAAAATAAAATAAAATAAAAATAAAATCCCTGCCTTAGAAGATGACTTGCACTGGGGACTGTTGTTTCCCTGGACCTGTGGCTTTTATCGCTATCAACATGGTATCCTTCTGAAGAAATGGAACTGGGAAAAACTGATACTTTTTGACTTCTTGTCCTCATCCTGCTCCTGTTATTCCCATAATGCATGAAAGGTTTGTGTATATATATTTACAGTTTTACATACCTAATCCTCCCATACAACTCTTGATCACATAACCCCAGAAAACTAGGACTTTCCTATCTTCTCTTCCTTTTCCCTTGGGTCAATGGAGTTTAGTGATGAGTGTAAACGGGACAGTGACACTCACGCTGAAGATATTCTACCGCAATTTCTATGTGCAAGTCATATTTCTGTCGTTGAAATTACATAAATGGATACACAAGTTTCTAATACTTTCTTTTCTCCTAAAATTATGATTTTTCTCCAAAAGGGGAAGGGTTTTCCAGGGTTTTCCAATGCCCACCATAAACAGTATTTCCCTTCTTTTTAAACCAAACACTGTCAATTCAGGAGTAGAAATATAATGCTAGATAAACAAGAAGATAATTGACCAAAAACAGATTTTTGTTCCTTCAATATTTTTTTCTTGGTTGTGTAGTTGTTGTTTTTTCTTCTTGTTGGTGCAATTTGCAAAACTTTCCTGTGGTAATCAAGTAAAGCAAGAGTGATGGTAATAGCATAAAAACTTCTAACAAAAATGCTGTTTTACCATGTTGAGATTGGCATTATATAGTCTTGGCTGTTAGCAACTGTCAAATAAAGATTTGTGAGAATAATTCCTGGCTAACAAAGGTTTAGGATTAGACAGGAGAAAACAAAGGGAATCTGTTTCAAACTTAACTAAGATTAATGTTATCATATCTCTCTGTAAATGATTGAAATGGCTTTCATTATCCCATTTAAAGTTACTGTCACTTAGAATTAGTTCTTTTTAGCTTCAGTTTATCCATATAAAGAGTTATATTGAACACAATCATTTCAGTATTATCCGACTTAGTCTATATACTGATATAAAGAAAAATCCAGTCTTACCTACAGAGAAAACAGCAGGATGTGGAAGGAACAAATTTTTGGAAAAATAAATTATGCTAAATGTGACCAGGAAATGAAATTGTATTTTTAATTGAATGCATTTATTTTATGACGTATAGAAAAGGTGTAAGTTAAGAAAGGCAGGAGAAGCTTTGCATAACAAGAAAAATGCCTTGTTAACTATAAACATGTTTTGTTGAGTGCAGTGGTGAACTTTTTAAAAATTTGGGCAAGAATTTAAAAAATGTAAGTACTGCACTAATAAATAATATAAATGGCAAGAAATATTCCTTCATGTGTTTACAGTTGAGGATCACATTTTTAGTGGTGATGGATTCAATATGATGTTATATTGCTATTGGTGTCATATACGTGATATGGGAAGCAATTTATTGTGTGTGTGTGTGTGTGTGTGTGTGTATGTATGTATATATATATTTTTGTGTGTGTATGTATGTATGTATATATATATTTTTTCTCCACCCTGAACCAACCCAGTGATGCCCTCGCCGTGATGTCCTGTTGCCTGGAGGTGGTCCAGGTCTGGATGGGGAGAAACAGGCTTCGTCTCAATCCTGCCAAGACTGAGTGGCTGTGCATACCGGCATCTCGGACTAACCAGCCCATTCCATCTCTAATGATGGGGGGTGAGGTGTTACCCCCCGTCGATAGGGCTCGCAACTTTGGCGTCCTCCTGGATTCGTGGCTCAGTTTTGAAGACCATATAGGAGCCGTGACCAGGGGGGCTTTTGCCCAGGTTCACCTGGTGCGCCAGTTGCGGCCCTACCTGGACCGAGATGCCCTGCGCACAGTCACTCATGCGCTCGTGACCTCCCAATTGGACTACTGCAATGCTCTCTACATGGGGCTGCCCTTGAGGACCACTCGGAGGCTCCAGCTGGTGCAGAATGCAGCCACGCGGGTTGTGATGGGGGTTTCCTGATACTCCCATGTAACACCTCTACTCCGCGTGCTGCATTGGCTTCTGGTTGCCCTCCGGGTGAGATTCAAGGTGCTGGTGATGACCTATAAAGCCCTAAAAGCCCTATAAAGCTTAGGACTGCCCCTGACCTTCGCACATTCCTCCGGGACCTGAAGACATGGCTCTTCGAGCTTTCTGGCCTGGACTGAGAGTATTAACTGGGGTTTTAATTGTATTTTAATTGTAATAGAGGTTTTTAGTTCAAGGTTAGTGTAATCATTTTAATTGTTTTTAATTTTTGTAACTTGTGTATTGTTTTTTAAAAAAAACCTTGTAAACCGCCCTGAGTCCTACAGGAGAAGGGCGGTATATAAGTCTATAAAATTATATATATATATATATATATATATATATATATATATATATATATATATATATATATATATATTTGTTTTCGTAGATTCTCGCGGGTGTCTGTATGTGTAGATCTAGAGTCTCGGGTTTCTTCCCTCGTTCCTTTCATCTTCAGAAAGTTGTGGCGACGTTTCGACGAAATCCCAGCAGGAGGAACACTCCGGCCTGATGATGACGGATGGGATTTCGTCAAAACGTCGCCACAACTTTCTGAAGATGAAAGGAACGCGGGAAGAAACCCGAGACTCTAGATCTACATATATATATATATATATATATATATATATATATATATATATATATATATATATATATATATACAGAAGTCATCATGTAATTAAAGTTGAATTAATACAAAAAGTCCAATAATGCATCAGACGGAAGATTCCAAAACAATATACTAGATTGAAGCTTTTAAAAAAAAATCTGGAAAAAAAGACATGTTAAACATCCTCTGTATTGCTGCCAAGAAAACCACAGGAAGTTGCCAATGAAGTTATCAGATGTTGAGCTGGATTTGAAATTACAATGCTCTATAAACCTGAGTAGGTCATCCTTGATCCTGTCAACATCACTACTAATAACTTGTCTTCAATTACCATCTCAGTGATAGTGTCATTGTTTCAGCAGCATCCATTTGACTTATTCCTTTAATCAGTTTTCTTACTGGGGACCCATAGCACCTTCAGATAGAAGCTGAAGTGGATTGTCTACTTCCCGGTCAATAGCAAGCAGTCTCTATATTTTGCTCAGAAAATTACAGGGAAATTTCAGTGAGGCCTGTAACTGTGAGAAGAGGCTTTACCTCAGATCCATAAAAGGTGAGGCTTAAACAAATATTGAGTGAGACTAGAAATAAAAATGTGTAAAACTTTCTACTTTCTTATTTTCTGACGTCCTCCAACTATCTATTTGCATTCAAAAAGCAGAGATATTTATCTGAAGGTTTAAACTCTCCATTTCTTTAACAGGACTTTTGATGTTTGACAAAGGCCCTTAGTGTGTTAAGGATGCAGCATTTCTGTGTCAGGTTCTGCATACTTACTAAATATATCACAGCTCTACAAAATGTTACAGATGTAAAATGTTCAAAGCCCTTTTTATCAGACCAGTAACAAACTCATTCAAATTCCATTTCACCCATTGACTGTTTTGCTCCAACAGCACCACCTTGCAAAGTTTGAGAGCTTCATATAACTTTTAGATCAAGAGGATTGTTGTGTAGTCGGTTCGTTGCAGGCAATAAGTGAGACAAATGTTCCAAACAATAGCATGCTTTATTGCAGTCAAGCAGAACAAAGCTAAAACAGTGGCTGCTGTGCAGCTATTTATACAGTTGGCCACTAGGCAGCAGCCAATAGATTTGAAGAAAGCCATTCCGGCCCCAAATCTACCAATGATCTTTTTGGAGACAACAAGTCTGGCTTAGTCAGTAGCCGTTACACATACACACCAATGAGCAACCGTTAATGCAGCATTTAAACAAACACGTGAATCAGTACAAGCAAAAACACCAATACATTATTACAAGGATCATGTTATAAGAATATTAAATCCACCTTCAAAAACTATCAGTTACGTACAAAAACAGGGAGCAGAAAGGCTGCATTACCAGATTTTGTTAATCCTTTAATTTGTCTTAATAAAACAGGACATTGTGATAGTGCTATAGAATTGCCAACTTCAGATGATAGTGTAATGCCAGCAACACTATCTGTGGTGTATAAAAGAGAGGGAATCCATTGTTAAAATTCCATATTAAAAGTATACAGTAGTTTCCATTCAGCAAATATTTAACCATATGATTATGAGCCCACAATGATTGTTTTTTTTATTCTAATGGGTGTTGGCTGATTTGCATCCAGCCATAAAATTTCAAAGACTGCGAGGACTTCCGGTGGCTCCGCGGCAACGGAGACAGCCTTCCCGGGCTGCCCGCGGCTCAGCTGTTGTTTTTTCGCCCGAAACAGCGCCGAACAGCTGTTCGGGCGAATTTAAAGCCCCCTCCTCGGGAGAAGAGGAGGGGGTGAGGCCCCAGGTAGGGGTAGAGTTCTCCAGGGCCGCCTGAGCTTGTAGCTTGGGCGGCCGAAGGATCGAACTCCCCCGTAGCCTGGGTCGCTCCCAGCTGGCCAGCGCCTCTGCTCCTGACTTTATGGAGCGGAGCCAGGCGTCTGCGACCACCCCTGCCTGAAGGAAGGACTATGGAGCAATAAGAGCAGGCAGAGCGGTACAAGAGGAAATGGTGAAGAGGATTATTTTATTTTACTCTCGAGCTTAATGGTTTTTTTTTTAAAAAAACTTAAAGTGAAAGTGCGTCACAATTGAAAGTAAAAGATGGCGGCTAAACCTCCCCCTAAAACTCTTCGGAGTGCTGGAACTTCTCCGGTGCAACAATCTTCATTACAGGCGTTGCATCCTCCTGATGTATTGACACCGAAGGACTTACGAGATGCTTTGGAAAAACATGCCCAGGTAATTTTGGAAGCAATGGGTGATAAATTTGCACAGATGGAGGAGAAATTGAAGAAGTTGGAGGAGAGAATGGAGGAGAGAATGGAACAGAAGTTCAGTGTGATGAAGGTAGACATTTTGTCTTCAGTGTATAAAGTGGCTGAATGTGTGGAAGTTTTGGAGGAAAAAGTGGAAGATTTGACTCAAAAGAATGCTATATTAGAAGCAAAAGTATTGGAGAATGAAGATTTAAGAGACAAATTGGATAGAGAATCGAGTCTTGCTCAATATTTCCAGATGCAGTTTGCCATTAGAATCAGAGGTTTAAAGGAGAATATTAAGGAAGATCTAAAGCAGCTGGTTTCTGAGGCTCTCGAAGTGGTATTGAACCAGCCAGCATCTGAAATAAAAGGAGGCATGGATAAAGTGTTTCGTGTGAACTCATGGATTGCTAGACAGAGAAAGTTGCCTAGAGATGTGGTGGTTTATTTTGCAAAAAGGGAAATTAGAGATGAAGTTATACGAGCTGCCTATGATACTAAAGTTGTGATTGCTGGTCAAGAAGTTCTGGTTCTAAAAGAAATTCCTCCAAAGATTTTAAGGAGAAGGAAGGATTTTACATTTCTTGTGCAAGAGCTCAAGCAACGAGATATAAGGTTCAGATGGGAGATCCCAGCTGGGTTGATGGTGATGCATGAAGGTAAAAGGTACCGTCTGGTTACTGTGATGCAAGCACGTGATTTTTACAATAATATTTTAAAAGCAACCCCATTAACACTTCTGGAAGCTGCAAAGGGATCTGGAGAAGGAGAACATCAAGAGGCTGAAGATGGACAGACAGAGGAGAATGGGGCTGGAGGAGATCAAGATATAACACCTTTGGATGATCCCAGAGAACAGAGGGTGACGCGTGCTGCTTTAAAACGATCAAAAAAGATAAAAGAACAAGATCAGCAGAAGTCTATGGAACTTTCACAACGTACTTACAGCCAAGTAGTGGGAGGTGGGAAAAGATTTGGGTGAGGAATGTAAAATTTACACAAGTTTGAAATCTAAGAGAGAATTTTTACAAAATGTTTTATAGATGGTATTTAGATTTTAAAAATTTAAGTATGTATCTGAATTATTAGCCTAAAAGTTGGAGGTGTAGTGATGAAGGCCTATTTGAAAGATTACTTGCAAGAACGTTATATTATGGAAGGGAGAAAATGGCTTGAGTTTATCCAGAATAAGTATAGGGTTAAGAAGTTTCATATTTGAATAAGTCTTCTTTCTTTGTTTCTTTTTCTATATTATTATTATTATTATTTTTATATATATTTAATACTACTAAGGTTTGTTTTATCCTATATAAGCTAGAGAGATATTCAATATTATTAAGGTTTGTTTTATCCTATATAAGCTAGAGAGTGATGGATTTTAGAGTTTATAATTGTTAGTATATGATTGTTTATGATTGCTTTTTATATATATACCTTGTATTTAGCTCTGGGAAGTCGGGGGGGAGGGGGGGAGGGGGGGAGGTAGGGAGGGGGGGAGGGGGGAGGGGGGGGAGGTAGAGAGGGGGGAGGAGGGAGGGGGAAGGGGGGATTCTTAAAGGAAAACTGTATTTTAAAACTTTTCAATAAAAAAAAATTTCAAAGACTGCCATAAACCAGGTAAGGTTGCAATTCTATTTGTTCTTCTTCAGGTTTAAGCTCAGTAAAGAGGATTAGGTTGCAAGCAAGTTTTAGTGATGCTTACACATGACTATGGCTGTGCAGGAAATTGTCATTATTTATTTATTTATTTATTTAATAATATTTCTATACCGCCCTTCTCCCGCAGGACTCAGGGCGGTGAACAGGGCAAGAATAAAAATACAAATTACAAAAGTTAAAACTAAATTAAATAAATGCCCACATACTAAAATACATATTTAAAACCTAATAAATAGCAATAGCAAACCCACCCCCCCCATCCCCTCATCAGGCCAGGCCAGCTTGTTCAAAAAAGTATGTTTTTAGCTCGCGGCGAAAGGAGCGAAGGTCGGGCGCCGTCCGGAGCTCAACCGGGAGCTGATTCCATAGCTCCGGGGCGCCCACAGAGAAGGATCTCCCCCTGGGGGCCACCAGTCGACATTCTCTGACCGGAGGCACCCTGAGGAGGCCCTCTCTGTGGGAACACACAGGGCGGAGGGAAGTCGATGACGGCAGCAGGTGTTCCCTCAGGTACTCCGGACCCCTGCCATGTAGGGCTTTGAATACCATTACTAGTACCTTGAATCTCACCCGGAAGGCAACTGGCAACCAATGCAGCTCACAGAGCATTATTCTCCTCCAGATGATAAGAAACAGCTACACATTGCAAAAGTGTGCATAATATTCCAACATGTACACATGAATTTTATAAATGTGTGAATGGAGATGGAGAATGAGAGACTAATACACTTTGAAATTAGCTTCAGCAGAAGACCCTTATAATTTCATTTATAATACTAAGGGTTCTCAATAATTGTAATTGGCTATTATTCCAGGAAATAACATTGACTAGTTCATAGTTTGTTAAATACCCCCCAGTTTCTCATCCTGATCTTTTGTCTCTATCTTCTTCCCATTACTATTTTTCCATGCTTAGATCCTTTCTCTTTTTAAAGAAGAATCTGTGTACCACAGAGTAAAGAGGTAGCTGAGTCCCTTATCTTTGTTTCTTCTAAAGTTTTCTTGGGAGTGAGAAGAAAAAGTATTGCTCTTTCTTGACAGTAGGACTTTAGATCTTTATTCGAATGTCCAGTCTTAATATTGCTTCTGCAGAAGAATCCAGGAATATCTATCTTACAAAGGGCTTGAAGACCTGTTCTCCAGCTGATATCTACACACATGAATAAGCCTTTTGCAATCCTCACTTGAAATAAGAGTTAAGTGGAAATGGGATAGGTGGGGGGTGCACACTGCATATTTCAGGAGAAAATATTGAGGCAGAATAACAGCATTGGAAGGGACTTTGTAGGTCATCTAGTCCAACCCCCTGCTCAAGCAGGAGACTCTATATCATTTCTGACAAGTGGCTGTCCAGTCTCTTCTTGAAAGTCTCCAGTGATGAAGCACCCACAACTTCTGAATGCGAGCTGATCTATTGGTTGATTATTCTCATTGTCAGAAAATTTCTCCTTATTTCTAGGTTGACTCTCTCCTTGATTAGTTTCCATCCATTGTTCCTTCTCTGGCCTTTGGGTGCTTTGGAAAATAAATTGTCTCCGTCCTCTCTGTGACAGCCCCTCAGATATTGGAACACTGCTATCAAGTCACCCCTAATCCTTCTCTTCATTAGACAAGTGATAACCAGTTCTTGCAGCCATTCTTCATATATTTTAGCTTCCAGGCCCCTAATCATCTTGGTTGCTTTTCTTTGCACTCTTTCTAGAGTCTCAACATTTTTTTTATAGTGTGGTGACCAAACCTGAATGCAATATTCCAAGTGTGGCCTTGCTAAGGCTTTATAGAGCAGTAATAGTACCTCTCGTGAGGACTGAGTTTGCTAAGATAGTTTGAAAGCCACTAATTTAAGGCTGTTTTTTCATTGTACAAATTACATAAGGTAAAGGTAAAGGTTCCCCGCACATGCGTGCTAGTCGATCCCAACTCTAGGGGCCGGTGCTCATCTCCGTTTCAAAGCCGAAGAGCCAACGCTTGTCCGAGAATGTCTCCGTGGTCATGTGGCCGGCATGACTAGACACCAAAGGCGCATGGAACGCTGTTACCTTCCTACCGTAGTGGTCCCGATTTTTCTACTTGCATTTTTACGTGCTTTCGAACTGCTAGGTTGGCAGAAGCTGGGATGAGTAACAGGCGCTCCCTCTGTTATGCGGCACTCGGGATTCGACCCGCCAAACTGCCGACCATCTGATCGACAAGCTCAGCGTACTAACCCACTGAGCCATCACGTCCCTTACAAATTACATAGCAATGGTCTAATTTTGCCCTTGTGTTTCACCTTCAGAAACAATTGCAATGAATTTAGAGGCTGTAGATGTGAAGAAGACTGCATCAGCAGCACTAAAAATAATAAATGGGAAAACCAATAGCTGGAAATTATCTTAGCATAGTCTGTTAAAATTACTGTTGTATACATTAGTTTCACTGCTTATATTTAACCATACATTTGGAAGAGCATGTAAATGAGCCTTTGATTAAATAACAATGCAAAGTAGTTTACACTTTGGATTTATTTTCATTTTTGCCATATGCTCCTTCTTTTACTAAGAATACCAAGGGTTTAGTGCATGAAAGTCATAGAAAAATAATGCAGATGTGCAAAGTGAAGCACATTTCTCTCTAAAATGAGTCTCAACTATTTTAATAATGGTTTGTTACAAGGAGATATGCTTAAAGTAGCAGTCTGAAGCTGTGCTCTTCAAACAACTTTTCTCTGAGATAATCCCATTGAAAAATAATGACTTAAGCCACACAGCCTAAATCTTTTCTATTTGCAGGTTTTCTACTGATTCAGGGGAGAGGGAAGCAAGACTGATGCTTCAAAAACCTTGAGGTTATAGATTATTTTTAAAGGAGAAACAATAACTAGAAGTTTTAACATTTGTAATTGTGTTTCAGTTAGTTACTTTGTAGGAGTGGTGATTTGAAATTCTGATTTCTCTTTTGATCTGTGCCAAGGATTAGTTATGAACTTCAATCACTCTGAATTTTACACCTTCCTTTATTTTATCACTAATGTGAGAAAGAAGCTGTTCTGTCTTTGAAGTTCTATTTAGGATCTAATCCAGATCCTTCTGAAGTTGATAATACGTTCACAGATGGTTAATTTGATTTAAATCAACTTAATTCAAATTGTTCGTCAGGAATACTTTAAATTTTTTATGTCAGTTTTTTCACAGTTCTGCAAAATGCTATAATCATTTCTAGTATTTCAGTGATTTTTATTATTTCATCACTCTTCCTGTGTGTTCTTCAATACAAAGAAAATAAAGGGGTTTTTTGCTGAAAAATTATACTTGCCATATAAAACAATCATTTAATCAGAATTGTTGTTCAGATTAATACTCAGGAAAAATGAGAGAATATAATGATATTAATGCCAAGAAACCGGCTATGAATTAGTGAAATCATTAGGAGTTGAACCTGTTCCCATTCAATTAATAGATGTGAATATTTGGAGGAATTTTGCCATAAGTGAAGAGTACATCAGTAACATTAATATTTTATTCAGAATTCTGTTGTGCTTAGATTTTTCTCCCAACAATAAATACATTATCTTTTTTTTAAAAAAAATCAACACCTGTATTTGTTGCAAGGCATAATATAGATAAATTGTTTTATTCATAGACTTTTTTTTTAAAAGTGGGCAATTCTAGCTAGGTCAACTAACCAAAAAAATGAGAAAAAATTAAGCTTTCCTGCTGTTTCAATTTCAAAATTGCTTCTCTGCCTTGAATAAATTAATTCAAAGGGAGAAACAAAACACTTTTTCTATACCAGCAGACAAAGTTGTTTTTACTCTAGTGATCTTTGAATCTAAACATTTGAGTGATTTTGATCAGATTACCAGTGTGACTTTGATTAAATATCCAAACAAATTAAAAATATCATTAGCCAATATATTTCATGAATATATTACTCTTTGCCCTGAAATTAATCACAACTGGGTACCATATAAAGATAATTATATAAGGGGGCAGTTGAGGCAATACTAGTGCCTGCAGTTTATCTCTGACATTGCCTATTTCTCTTTTCAAACTGAAACTCAATTCCTTCTAACCCTTAACAAGTTGCAGCTTCTGATAGGACAATTACAACAAGGAAATACACATTTTTCTGGTACTACATAAACACGAATGCTGGGATTGTTTGGGTTTCTGCTCCAGCCATTGTGATTCTCGGTAATGATTTCCTTTTTAAAATAGTTGCACATTTCTCAGTGTCTTCCTTATATCCTTTATCCATAAAAGCCCTGTCATGTCCGTTGGGTGGACTGCATCCTAGCTAAAGTTTTTGGCAACTTTTGTGCAAAAGTAGAGTCTTGGAAGAAGGGACGCGGTGGCTCAGTGGGTTAGGACACTGAGCTTGTCGATCAGAAGGTCGGCAGTTTGGCGGGTCGAATCCCGAGTGCCGCGTAACAGAGTGAGCGCCTGTTACTCGTCCCAGCTTCTGCCAACCTAGCAGTTCGAAAGCACCTAAAAATGCAAGTAGAAAAATAGGGACCACTCCGGTGGGAAGGTAACAGCGTTCCGTGCGCCTTTGGCGTCTAGTCATGCCAGCCACATGACCACGGAGACGTCCTCGGACAAGCGCTGGCTCTTCGGCTTTGAAACGGAGATGAGCACCGGCCCCTAGAGTCGGAAACGACTAGCACACATGTGCGGGGGAACCTTTACCTTTACCTTAGAGTCTTGGAAGTTCATTTGGGAGGATAAATCAATTATTAATACTTTTGGGAGGATAAATTAACACATTTGGGAGGATAAATCAAACATTAATACTCCATTACCCTTAAATAATAAATATGGATTTCCTGTATTAACATTTAAGTTGATGTTGTCACCTCTGTTACTTAATACTGTAACAGATAACCCTAGTATCTATGGCCCCAGTGCAGGGGCGAATGGGACAGAGAAGATATATATTCTGTCTTCTGTCTACACGAAACAACTGTATTATAATCAGCTAAACTTTAATAATAGCAGTTTATCAACAGGTATGTTATCATTTATTGGTCATTTTATATATCACCATACTTTCAGTTATTCCCAATATCTAGTAACTTAAAATATTACTAAAACATAAAGAAACAAACATAAACAGCATTTGCCACCACTACATAGCATCCATAATTACCAGTAACATTTCTCCCAAATTAAAAACTGGAAAATATTTCCACATTATGGTCCTCCTGAATCAAGAATACAGGACATCATCCAAATTTCCAGGAAGAAGTGTTCCAAAAAATGAAGCAACAATGCAGTCCTGGGCTCAATGGGACTGATTCCAAAAACTCTCCCACAGAAAGAGACAGTATTTTCCATGGATACTGGAAATAGTTAGGTGGATAAATTAGCACGGACAGTCCCAAAGGACGTGAGCTTTGGTTATTCCACTTTTAACCATTTTATGTACATAATGGCACCAGAACAGAGGTGGAAAGTAGAACCTAAGCTGATCCCTCTTCTAATGTACATTATGAAAGAAGCAATTTTATGAACAGGGATGATTTAAACTGAATAACCTTTATAACTTAAAACCACAGTACATGAACCACATACACTATACAAGGAATTTATTTCGGTACAAATGTGCACATATACAAATAATACAAAGTAATAAAAAAAGAATTGACTTAAATAATGTGTATTAAAATGGTTCAAATATTCTTCTGGTTCATCAAGAAGTTGTGCTTTTTTTTTACTCTTCTCTAAATACTATAATTCCAACACTGGATACAATGCACATGGAAGAGTTGGTCCTATAGTGTCAATAAAATGTGACAAATATCAGGAATATAAAAATGGATTCTCTATTCCTATGAAGTCATAGGGATTTGAGTTACTTGATTCAAAGCCTGCTAGCATAATTTTACCCTTTCTCAAGAAATTACATTATTATGTTCATTTAAGAGTTTTCCAAAGAAATATAAAATCACTTAGAATAAATCGTATGATTGCTAAATATAATTTCACTCATCTTTCTAAAACAAAGACCAATTAACAATAATTGTGAAAAACTACCAAATTGCTATTTTGTTTCTAAAAGGCACACAATTAAAAATTATAGCACATTATGGCTGAGTTGAATGTTGACTCTTTCATATTTCATCTAAGAAACTTTTGCTTGTGTTGTGTTCATTTTAACATTTTATGTCTTTTCATTTAGTTATTTTAATTATAATGTAGTAATAATTACATCTGTAGTCAACTTTTTTTCCAAATTCACATTCCATTGATGTAACAACAGAATACCAATAATTTACCCAGGGGTAATAATAGATTGGGGTAGCTGAATTATGTACAGACATGTCTCTATTTCATTCTCAGGCAATTCTTCCTAATATTTTGTTAAAATCCTTTATATGTTTGTATATTGATTCTCACTGGTTTAAGTCCTACGTATATGCTGTAAAACATTGCAATTTAAAAATAGGTGCCTTATCAACACTATAACCATTCAAATATTTGATAATTCTCACATCAACTTTGATTCACATGCCTGGCTAAACATATCTAATTTTTTCAAATGATATTTCATTTGAAAAATCTATATTACAGTCCTTGATCATCCTTGATCAGAGAAATAGTTACTATAGCAGTTCACTATCAGGTAGCAGAAGAAAACAATAAGACAATAAAACGGCACATCTAATTATTTTTTGGGACAATTGGAAAGCAGAACTTATGGCACGACTCCTATCCAATCCAGCAGGGCAATATGAGAGTTTACGAGCCAGACAGAAGATACAGCAATAAGAAAGATCCTCATTCAGGGCTTCTCACATTAGTCCCCTTAGAGAAGGAGTATTATATTATATTAAAATATAAATATGAAGTAATTTTATCTGCATTAAGTGTTTCCACATTGGGATTCTCCTGTGAAGGAAATATGCAATGATTTTTTATCAATTTCTCTTCTATTGTTTTCAGTCACTCATGACCATCATCCCAAGCTCCATGAAAACCTGGTATCAGGAGCCTGGAAATCATAGAGAATTGTCTACAACAGAAATTTGGAAACTTTTCGGACTTTAGTGTCACCGCTTGGTCTCCTGGCCTCAGAGATGACATGAAATACTGAAGGGGAAAGGGGGCTTAAAAACAGTTGCTAGTGGACCTTAGCGCATCTTGACAATGGAATAAGCAGATTACTTTACAGAAAGAATGATCTGGATTGGACCTAATGGATTGAAAAGGTTTCTTACCAATGACAATTCATTTGTGATTTAAACAAAAGAATTATTTGAATTGTGACTGAACAATGACAACATGTGGTTCTATGTTGTTGTTTTTCAATCATAATTCCACTCTCCACTGCCAACCCTAGGGATTCTGTTCCTAGTTTCTTTTGCACACGATTTTATAATTCATATTTCTTTATGAATTTCTAAACTGCTGCAGTCAAGCTGATTCTAAGCAGTGTATGATAGTATGCAAACCCCTAGCCAAAGCAATACTAACAAATAATGAACAATGCAATATATAACTACACTTTTTAAATGTAAGGTAACATAACATTCCTGGGATCAGGAACTCCAAAACCATAACAGTGTAATCTAACCTTTCCTCAGAAAATATGCTGTAATATTTGAAGTCCTTTAAGGAAACAAATCCAAAAATACAAAAGTCCATGTATTTTGATCTCTCTGCTTTCACTTTTCAAATTTCCAGATTTATTGTCCACTGTTTCCTTTTAAATGCATTCAAATATATATATATATGCTTTTTGAACACATTTTTCTCACAATGGACACCGACAAGCTGTTTTCTAAAGCACAGTGCTGTCCTAGATCTTTGTTTCCCCATAAATACCTCATTTTTTTTCACCTTAAATACCGAATGTATTACGTAAATGCATTGTTGCATCCAGGTTTAATTTGACTAATACATTGCCAAATTCTGAGAAGGGCAAATATTTTTCAGGTTTGCCTGCTGAAATGAAAATGGGATGGATCCTGAGCAAAATGCAAATCAAAGAGCAGTCCCCCCCCCTTTCAAAAATAGATGGCCTCTACAAGATGAGAAGGAAGGACACTGACGGGGTCTGAACACAATTGTAATGAGGATAATGAAGACAGAAAAGGGAATAGTTGGGGAAAAGAGAAAAGCTATTGAGATTTTCTTATGGCGCACTTACAATCGTAAATCAGACAGTCCTCTCCTCTGTTATCCATCCTTCTAAATTCTGATAAAGAGAGGCCCAGATTTCTTGGCTATGGAAAAAGAAAAACTCATTCTGATGAGGGAAAAAACAGCAGTGGCAAATGTCTCCTGCATATTTGAAGGAAAAAGAGAGACTGCTTATGCACGCACCCAATCTGGAACATGTTTTCCCATTGGTATGAATGTAGAAGAGAGATTGTCATTATTATGCAGCCAGAGGAAAGACTAGAAATGCATTTATTTAAAGTTCAGTTGTGGTAAACATGAAACAAAGCAAAAGCAATTGAAGACTGTTGAAGGAAGATGTTCTCAAAGCATCACATTGAACATAAACATGTGTCACTGTTTGCATTTATCCCAAAGCCACCCACAATATTATATTTTGAATTGACAAGCAGACTTTTTAAAAAGAGGCTACAGAGAGTCCTCAATTTACGATCATTCATTTAATGTCCATTCATTTAATGACCGGTATGAGTATAAGTCCTCACACTTATAACCATTGCTGCAACCCCAGAGTCATGTGATCACACTTTGGGTGCTTGGCAACCACTATGCATTTACGATGGTTGCAGTGTCCAGAGATCCTGGGATTGTCAATTGCAACTTTCCTAGGGAATGTCTGACAAGCAAAGTCAATGGGGGAAGCCAAATTCAATTAATGATTTCATGATTCACCAAACCACTGTAGTTATTCATTTAACAACCACAGTGAAAAATGTTGTAAAATGAGACATGACCCACTTAGCAACTGCCTTGTTTAGCAATGGAAATTTTGGGTCAGCTGTGGTCATAAGTCGAGGGCTACATGTATTGGCATATTTTCTATACTGCAATTTATTTATTTTTAAATCCCATTTATATCCCACCCTTCTCCGAAGACTCAGGGCGGCTTACAATCTAAGAAGCACAAATCAATGTGCTTAGCAATAGCCTTCATTCTATGTATATGCCTGCTTATTAGGGCTTTCGGGGGGGCCCAAGCGGCATTTTTACAAAGTCAGCTTATTGCCCCCAACAATCTGGGTCCCCATTTTACCTACCTCGGAAGGATGGAAGGCTGAGTCAACCTTGAGCCTGGTGGGACTCGAACCTGCACTAATTGCAGGCAGCTGGTGTTACTTAAGGAGGCATTAATTTTAATTTAATTTATTGAGATTTTTATACCGCCCTTCTCCCAAAGGGACTCAGCCCACTGCTCCACCAAGGCTCTATTGTTGGGCAATATTGTTGGGGGAAGGGAGGAATTTTTTTTCATATAGAAAGAAGGACTTCCATTTCTGTCTTGTTCTGTCCTTTGATGAACTACCAAAAGAATACAATGCAAAATATCAGCATGACTTTTCCTCCTGGAGAAACCTCTGCTTGCTATCATAAACAAGATATATCATGCTAGAACTTCTCTTGACTATTACTTGAAGGCTTCATATATTCTATAATGTCTGTATTGGAACCAACAAAAATACCAGAATCTGTGCTTCCTTAAAGATAGATAGATGATAGATAGATAGATAGATAGATAGATAGATAGATAGATAGATAGACAGATAGACAGACAGACAGACAGACAGACAGACAGACAGACAGACAGTGAGTTATTTCCTGGTGGCTCATGCTGTTTTGTTTGTGGACAAGGTCTGTAACTTCAATAAAAGGGGTTTATTTATCTGTAACTTCAATAAAAGGGGTTTATTTATGCTAAATTAGGGGTTGCCTTGTGAAGTAACAAGGACGTAGTAGGCTGGGACAGAACAGCTTGCTCTCAAAAGTGTACACATACGTAACACACATTTAAACATGCGATATACAACATAGCTATAAGCCTATACCCTTGCATATAAATAACATATAAGTATTAATCACTGTCAATCTTGAATACATAGCAGAAAGAGGAAGCTTTAGAGTTCACAAGGTTAATACTGTATGGAACCAAACTGTGACTGAATCTGGATTTCTGCTTCAGATACCACGGAGGCTTCTCTCAGAAGGTAGCAAGGAAAACAGGTCATGAAGAAGATGTGTAGTGATCCAGACAATCTTGTAGACCCTGCTCAAGCAGTGCGTATATGCTATGTCCTGGATGGACACAGCAATAATGCCAATAATGCCAATAATCATTTCTGCCATCCTCACCACTCTCTATGTCGCCTTCCTGTCTGAAGAAGCAATGTTTCCAAATCAGACCATAATGCTGTATGACAGGATGCTCTCAGTCGTCCCTCTATAGAAAGTGGTAAGGACAGAGGAAGGAAGATGTACTTTTCTCATGCTACGCAGAAAATGCAGATGCTGCTGTGCTCATTTTACCAGTGTCTCGCTGTTGAGCAACCAAGCCAGCCTACCTGTTAACTGCACACAAAGAAATTTCATGCTAGAAACCATCTCCACAGATGAATTAATACATAGAGGAGTGTGGCTGTGCCTGCCTTTTCTGAAATTGACAGTGATCTCTTTGTTTTTTTCAATGTTTAAAACTAGGCTGTTTTTCTTACACCAGTTCACAAGCCCTCAAAACTCTTGTGGTAAGCACCCTCATTGTCTTCTTGAATAAGGCCCACTACTGTTGTATCATCAACATACTTCACAATATGGTTGGTGGCGAACCTAGCACAACAGTCATGGGTCAACAGGGTGAACAGCAGCGGACTTAGGACATAGTCCTGAAGTTAACCTGTGCTCAAGAAAATGGTGTTAGAAATATTTGTTCCAGCTCACACATACTGGAGCCTGTTAGTAAGAAAATCAAGAATCCAGTTACACAAAGGAGTGTTTAAGCCTAAAAGGCCCAGTTTGTCTACTAGATTCTGGGGAATGATTGTATTAAATGCCAAACTGAAGTCAACAAACCACATACACACGAGTATTTCTTTCCTTTAAGTGCTCCAGGCTCAGATGGAGAACAGAAGAAATACCATCCTTTGTAGAGCAATTCGGTAAGCAAACTGAAGCGGGTCAAATGCTGGTGGGAGGCTAGATACAATAATGTCCCTTATCAACTTCTCAAAGTATTTCATAATGATGGATGTCAGTGCAACCAGACGATGATCATTGAGAGCCGTAATTGTGGACTTTTTTGGCAATGGCAAAATAATGGCAAAAGATATAATACATTGGTGGGTATTTTTTTATAGTACAGCTAGAGTACCTTTGATGCATGCCAAGTAATGGGTAATCTGAACAACATTTTGTCAGACTGACGAGTCTATATCAATGATTTAGAGATTCCCCTAGAAATTCATGACATTATTGTGCTCTTGGGTTTATAGTAGTGGTGAGCTCTTGGAGATTGCAGTAATCTACTTGAACTTTTTGGAAATAGAAGGGTTTAACCATGGAAATCATTCATCTCCTGCTAAGTCACAAGTCAGTTATAAGGCAATTAACTTGCACCAAGTGAAACAGAATTACATGAGTTGAATAAGATGACTGTTCAGTTTGAGGTTGTCCTCTACATACAGCATGGTTTAGAATATCATGTAACTTTAAATTACCTGCCAAAATATGCTTTTTTGTTTGTAACACACTGAATTGGACTTTGTAGAACACTCAGTAGCATGTTGAGTGAATAGATGACCACTCTTGGAAGAGTATGTCTGGACCAGGAGACTTTTTGTCATATCACTTCCATTTTGCATAGGAACACTTTTTCTGGAATTTAGTTTAACTGATCCCCATTGTGATGTTGATATGCTTTGCTTTTATTGTACTTTTGTTTTAAACCTAAATTAAGTGTGTTGAAATATGCACCACTCACAATCTGTTGCAGCTGGTGCAGACTCTAAGCCCGGTGCAATCAATCAGTCTATCAATTATAATGACAATAAAGAAACCAACATTTAATTGGTATATTAAAGCAGTAGCTGACAGCAGTTGGGGCTCTGGTCAACAAGCCTAAAATCCAGTTCCCTATCAGAGTAAGTAGTAGTCCAGAGGGGGAAAGGCCCACAGCTCCCAAAGATTACTGTGGCACAGCTTGTACTGAGATTGCATCAAACACATTTGTATTATATCTGCATCTGGGCTCTCATTGCAAATTGGAATCAAATCTAACCAGCTATTTTCAATAGGGTTGTCGTGTCAGTCCCCCAGTCTTGCTACCCCACTTTCCCAGAACCTCTTTGGGGAACCTGAAAAGGACTTCTGGGCCTCCACCACCTGGGAAATGCATGGCCCACTACCTTTTAATACCTGCCCATTAAAACAGCACAAGGCTTGCTGTTATTTATTTATCAGACGTACCAGGACACATTGCTTATGCTGGCTGATGTATTATATTATGCAGCACCTCTCTTTTGAAATACTTTAACCTGTCAGAATAATCCCGCTTACTGAACTCAAATAAAAGTGCACCAGCCTTGGATCAAATGACTTAAGGAACTTATATGGTTTTAATGCCTCTGCCATGTCCTATTTATATTTATTGAGCCATTCAGAGGAGAACCTGGTGGGATCTGTTCTTCATGTGTATTCATAATTCCTTCTATTGTCAACATAATAAAAGAAATATTCAGGGAGATTCTTTTTCTGCAAATATTTGATTCAAATGTTGTCCTTTCTCCCAGTTCTTCTCCTATGGAATGATTTTAGAATGAGTTCAGTGTTTTTAATCTATTGATATGACAGCATAAGGGTTTCCCTGCCACTTTAAGCATTTTAATGATTGTCACTTTACAAATTGATTCTTCAATTGGCCTTGAAGATCTGGAGGGCCAACTAATAAAACTGGATCTTGGAGTTCCCATTGATCAAAATAATTTCACTAGTCCCGATTTTCTATATCAAGTAAGGTTTCATTTCTCTCAATTCTCCATCCATGTCAAAAGTCTTAGGAGAGAGGAATTAGTGGCAACCCCAAATAATGAATATTTTGTAAGACAAAATCAATGTGGGAATTCTTATCTTGGAATATGTGCCTAATATTTTTACAATATAGGAAGAGATTCTCACAAAATAATTGTCAAGCAAGTTTAGAACACAATAGAGAATCAAAAGACATCAATTTAATCTAAGCCAAAGAAGTTTAAATTCCAAAGAAACTCAGATATACATATGTGTGTTATTTTCATGAAGCTAACTTCTTAAAACAAAGAAGAAAAATACAGGTAATTTATTTTTAATGTTCTTTATATTGGGTCTATAATGGAGAACATATTTTCTGGTTTAAAATTTTTAGAATAAATTCTCTTTTTCATATCTCTCTATAACCTGTTCTTACATTCAAAGATAAATGTGATGTAATAATTTAAATCCACTAAAATTGTGAACAATACAATGGAGAATTGCGCCCTGATCTGCACTGTGGTCCAAAATTTACAATTTAGATTGATTGGCTTACAAATCCTGACACCAAATTAGAACAATCCTATTGTTGTGAAGAAATCTGTGGAGAAGAAAGACATTTCAAAAATCTAAGAGCAGAAATATACTTATAGGTATGTTCCAAAGGCCTCCGTTTCAGTTTCTTAATAGAACCATTTAAATGCACATGACTTAAGAACTGGATGCTAAATGCAAGGAGAGTCTATTCTGACAGATGAACAAGAGAAAGAATAGCCCATCTGCCTGGAGCATAGAAAGTAGGTACGTTTGGGCTCTCACACCACTTTAATGTTTCACATCACTGATTCAGAAAAAGTTGGGGATGTGATGAAGAGTGACCTATTTTAGCCATTCTAGCTAAGCCATCTCTTTGCTAAAGCAGAGGACATGCTGTTGTAAACAGTAGCCTCTCTATAGAAACTGTTGTTGTGAGACTGTTTTGTATAACTATGAAAATCTGCTGTTGGTGGAAACCTGGCTTAAAAATGATTTCTTGGAGCATTTTTTTTTTGCTCCTATTTGATCCTTTGTATTAGAGTACACATAGTCCTTGACTTACAACACTTCATTTAGTAATTGTTCGAAGTTACATCACTGAAAAAAGTGACTTATGACCATTTTTCACAAGCACAACTTTGGTCTCATCCCAATGATCACGCGATCAAAATTCAGATGCTTGGCAACCGGTTCATACTTTATGAGCATTGCTGTGTCTCAAGGTCATGTGATCACCTTCTGTAACCTTTTGACAAGCAAAGTCACTAGGGTAGCCAGATTTACTTAACAACTGTGTTACTCATTTATCAGCTGCAGTGATTCACTTAACAACTGTGACAAGAAAGGTCATAAAGTAGGGCAAAACTCAGTTAACAAATGTGTCACTTAACAAAAGGAAGTTTGGGCTCAATTATGGCAAAAAATTGAGGACTACCTGTATTGAAAATTATTATCAGTAGTACCGGGACTAAAAATATGACATATCTTAACCATTAAAGAGTGAGTGAGTTCTTAATTTATCATTTTACATTTTTTTAAGAGCTCAATTAGACTGATATGACAAACAAGACTTCTATATTAGAAGTTAAGATAAAATTATGTGCTTGCTTATACGTATGATGTTTCTACAATATTCAGTGAAGCTAATTGTATCTCAAAAAGATAGATATTAGTGTATTATGCACTTACTGAATTAGACACAATATATTATTAATATATTAAGCCTCTGAAGACTATAGACATTTCTACATTTGGTGGCAAACCCATTCAGCCTGCTCAGGTGCTAATTTCTTCCCACGATCAACATCCCCAAAATTATGTTTCAGAAAAATGTATATTTTAGTATTAATTAAATACTTTCTCAGTAAAATAAATTAGAATTGCTCTGTTTCAGTAGACGTTGACATCAGTTAATGCAATATATAATTAGAAGGTGTTTTAATGCACAATATTGTCTAATCCTTTAATAATATAATTATGGAGCTTGAAATATAGATTCTTGCTGCTGCTGACTTGTAAATGATCAGAAATAAATTAGCTTATAGTTCCCTAACTCCATGCCTTCCCACTGAACCATCAAAGGTTTAAAAGGTGAGTTATTCCAAATTTTAAGGGTTGCTCACATTGCAAGAGTACAAAAGCAGATGGGATTAAGCAAGAAACCCATCCAGAGCAGGATTCTGACCAGCTGGAGCAAGTAAAATTGCTTGGGATTGCAACACTAGAGATATCCATAATCCATAAGAAAAGATAATGAAGTGGATCCAATTAAAGTAGTGATTCTTCTTCTTCTTCTTCTCCTTCTCCTTCTCCTTCTCCTTCTCCTTCTCCTTCTCCTTCTCCTTCTCCTTCTCCTTCTCCTTCTCCTTCTCCTTCTCCTTCTCCTTCTTCTTCTCCTCCTTCTTCTTCTTCTTCTTCTTCTTCTTCTTCTTCTTCTTCTTCTTCTTCTTCTTCTTCTTCTTCTTCTTCTTCTTCTTCTTCTTCTTCTTCTTCTGTTTTCCTGTGCAGGGTCTGCTTTTTGGATCAACAAATATATTTCATATGATAGAATCCAGCAATTATAGATATATGTATTATATAGAATGTAGTATATAATATTTTGGTACTGTACCAGAAGTACAGGCAGGATTTCGAAGAGGCAGAGGAACCAGAGATCAAATTGCCAACATACGCTGGATCATGGAGAAAGCTAGAGAGTTCCAGAAAAACATCTACTTCTGCTTCATTGACTATGCTAAAGCCTTTGATTGTGTGGATCACAACAAACTGTAGCAAGTTCTTAAAGCGATGGGAGTACCAGACCATCTTATTTGTCTCTTGAGAAACCTATATGCGGGTCAAGAAGCAACAGTGAGAACTGGACACGGAACCACTGATTGGTTCAAAATTGGGAAAGGAGTCCGGCAAGGCTGTATACTGTCGCCCTGCCTATTTAACTTATATGCAGAGCACATCATGAGAAAGGCAAGGCTAGATGAATCAAAAGTTGGAATTAAGATTGCCGGAAGAAATACCAACAACCTAAGATACGCAGATGATACCACTCTAATGGCAGAAAGTGAAGAAGAACTAAAGAGCCTCTTGTTGAAGTTGAAGAAGGAGAGTGCAAAACTTGGGTTGAAACTTAACATTAAGAAAACCAAGATCATGGCATCTGGCCCTCTCAATTCTTGGCAAATAGATGGGGAAGAAATGGAGGTAGTGACAGATTTTGTTTTTCTGGGCTCCAAGATCACTGCAGATGGGGACTGTAGCCAAGAAATTAAAAGACGCTTGCTCCTGGGGAGGAAAGCCATGGCAAATCTAGACAGCACACTAAAAAGCAGAGACATCACCCTGTCAACAAAAGTGTGTATAGTCAAGGCTATGGTCTTCCCAGTTGCAATGTATGGCTGTGAAAGTTGGACCATAAGAAAGGCTGAGCACCAAAGAATTGAGGCCTTTGAACTATGGTGCTGGAGAAGACTCCTGCGAGTCCCTTGGACTGCAAGGCGATCAAACCGGTCAGTCCTAGAGGAGATCAATCCTGACTGCTCTTTAGAAGGCCAGATCCTGAAGCTAAAACTCAAATACTTTGGCCACCTAATGAGAAGGAAGGACTCACTGGAGAAGAGCCTAATGCTGGGAAAGATCGAGGGCAATAGAAGAAGGGGACGACAGAGAATGAGGTGGCTGGATGGAGTCACTGAAGCAGTAGGCGTGAGCTTAAATGGACTCCAGAAGATGGTAGAAGACAGGAAGGCCTGGAGGAATGTTGTCCATAGGGTCGCGATGGGTCGGACACGACTTCGCAGCTAACAACAACAGTATATAATATATACAGTACTATATACACTACCTTAATAAATAACATTAAAAGCTGCTTTTAAAGAAAGAAGAGTTTATAGGCAAAATACTTGGTCATACTTTGTCATTCAATCTGGCACAACAATATTTTTTAAAATGAGCTTTGATCCATTTGTTCTCAAGATGTCATCTGTTTACAAACGTTGTGTTAATTGATTTTTGATTCTGTTGTGGATTATTAGAAACCATGTCATGTGTGTACTGAATTCTCTTCTCTTTCCAAATGTTAATATTTTCATATTTTTGTAAGGAAAGTCCTGCTAAGGTTTTAAGATCACCCCAATTCTTGGGCTCAAACCATCTCTCCCTTCCTTTCTTTTCCCCACAAAAGAGCTGTCCTGTTCCTGCAACTTATGTTGTATCTTTGGGTGAAAACTGTTTCAGGACTGCCTTGGATTTTTAAAACAGCGGGAGGCAATGAGGAGCCTGGGTTGCCTATTATGATGGGGTCTCTGATAAGAGATTGGCAGTTGAAGCATAGTCTTTAAGACATATTCATACTGTATATAGGCTCTGAACCCTGTACAATGCCATCACTGTCAAGTGCAGGAACAAAGAAATGAACAGAAGTGCCACATAGCAGGTTGGGAGTGCCTGGGAGTGGTAGCCAAAGTCATAATCAATTCCAGCTGAATTGGGGAACATATTTTTGGAATGGTTGTTGGGGCCAAGTTTCATTTCAACTACTTTACAAAAATGTTTGGGACTTGTGACAGTTGCCTGTTTTCTTGGATATTGGTGATATGATGATATCATTATACCATCACCACTTCTTTTGCATGACTTTAGCCTGAGTCCTCCAAAATCCAATATAATACTTCTCAGTGTTGGACCTGCTTAATGATCCTTCAGCATTTCCACCACTATAAATCTGATATCAACATCTCCTTTTTGAGAGCTTACCAGGCTTCACTCCCACACAGTCACAGAAATGTCCAGTGATAGTCCAGTGGGAGAATTGAGTCCATGGGGAAATTGTCACTATACTGACCTGAATATATTCCCTATATACAGGGTTGGTAGCATATGTCAGGGAAAATAAATTAATACTTCCCTATCAGAGGGCAATGAACCGTGGTTCATTTGACGCACGGTAAACATCAGGTAAAAATAAAGAAACCCGAGACATATTCTACTGTATATAAAACTTTAAGTAGAAAGCAAAAGAAAACTCCTTGCTGACTACATCCTCTCATCAGACAGAATACAAAAAGAAAAGAAAAAAGTACAGTGAGAAAACTTTTGTAGACATGCGCAGTTAATAGCAGTTCTAGGCATGAAACCATAACATGGCTGGACATGTGACAATCACCTTGGTTACATTGATAAGATTACTATGCAGCCGGAAGAGAAACAGAGTGAGACGTGCAGAGCTGACAAACACTTAAAAAAACGCAGTGGCAGGATACTGCAGGGTTCCACTGCAATTGTTTACATGTTTATCTTGACCTTCCTTCACACAGCTTGTAATAACCCCTAAGGTTTGTGGAGGGATTATCCCAGCAAAAGTTTTGAGTGGAGTGGCAATGTGTAGATCAAGCCTCCTTTTCCCCTTTAAATTATCAGAATCCTTTAAATTAGCAGAATCCACATTTCAGACTGATTTTCTCTTGGACTCAGCCTTGTGTTGAAATGGGACTTGCAGGTACATCAAAGTATTGTTTACGTTTTCTTCTTCAGATATTTCTCACAAAAAATGTCCTTATTGGGTAGGTTTGCTTTGTCTTCAAGAGGCTGGTGAAAAGAAAAGTTGGACCTTACCATGGAGACCCAAGGAATCATCTGCAAGTATAAAAGATTAAGAAAGTTAAATTTGCTAATATAAATGTAATAAAATAAATAAATAAATAAAATAAGTATTACTTAGTAAAAATGTAGATTTTATTTTAAATCTCATCCAGTTATTTTTACTCCTCTCTGCTGGATTCTTTTAATAGATATACTCGATTGGAAAGTGGAATGTATTTAGCCTTTTGTACATGGTCTTAAGGATGGACCTACCCATCTGCCATATTCTAGGTATAAGCTTGCTTCCTTCCTAAGAATTAAAAAGGAAAGCTCTTCAATAAATCCTTCCTTCTCTAGAGGGAGAATCCATAAGTCGGGATTCTTATATGTTCAAGGTAACATTTAGTCATTGTTACAGAATACAGGAATAGCCGTCTACAACTATATAACAAATGGTTTCTGGCAGATGGCTTTGCATCAAAGAATTGGATGTACAAATGCCTGGCAGGGACTGTTCAACTCAAACTTGAGTAGCTAGAAGGATTGTATCCTAACTGGAAAATCTTTATTGCATTGTCTTATTGGTCATGTGCACAGAAGAGAGCAAATAAAACCTGCTGCTAACAGGTTTGCAAATAGAAAAGAGAACTGTGGACCAAACAGGTTTGTGTGGGATATGGACATAGAAATACTTGTGATATGGACGTGTCCCACAGCCCGCCTCAGATGTTAGACACTGCGAATTAGCAAAAAGGAGTTGGGAAAAGAGGTCTATCTTATTTTTTTTATTTTAATTCCATTTATATCCCGCCCTTCTCCAAAGACTCAGGGCGGCTTACAAGCTTAGCAGTAGCCTTCATTCTATGTATATGCCTACTTATTAGGGCTTTCACACACACACCAAGCGGCATTATTACAAAGTCAGCTTAATTGCCCCCAACAATCTGGGTCCTCATCTTATGATCCTATCTTATGATCCTGTCCCATTATTTTCCATACTCAGTTACCAATTCAGATTGTTCCTATATATCTTACTAAGAGGTAGGAACATCAGCTTGTTGTATTCTGCATGAGGAAATTTTGATCCATTTTATTTGAATACCAAATATATGTGCAATTTTATGTATGGGTGCTATTGCTCTGAGTTCCTTAGGATAGGCTGTAAATCAGATTGAATTCATGAGACTTTATTCATTTACTGTATTCTCAGATTTTGCATCTTTATATTTCACCTATAAATGTATATGCAAGGAATTTATATCCCAATAAATATATAACAGGTATATTGCATATATAGCATCAATATGCAAAATTTATGGTGCATTAAGGTGTATTAAAACTTATGCCAGAGTAATATTGCCATTTTTTATTATACTTTTCATTTTGAAACCTAAAAATATGAAATATCATTTTTTTAAAAAAAAATTTGAAAACAAAAATAAGCCAATGACAAAGAAAAATAAAAATGTGTGTGAAATGTGTGACAAAGAGAGAGATGTATGTATGTATGTGTATATGTATACAAATGTGATCATAAGGAGAAATTCAGACATTATGAACATCCATATTCAATATTTTTGCCTGAGATGATATTTTAGAGTTAATATGTTAGGGGGCAAAATATTCTTTTTAAAAAAAATGGGTGATCACATTTGTATTACTTTATCCTTCATTTTATGATATTTTTAATTGTTTCTTGTTTGTTGTTGCGTCAGTTTTTCAACCAAGCAATTTTCTATATTTTTAAGATATATTTTCCTTTTCCAGTATGTTATCCATCTACGAATTCACTTTTATTTCTTTTAAATTCTACAAAATCCTGACATGGTAGAGATATCAAAGTCAAATATATGAACACACGCACTTATAAAGATGAAAAAAATTAATCCTAAATATGATCCATTCAGAATACTTGGAACTAAATATAATGTCAATGACATAACCTCTTATTGTTAACATCTTGAGTTTGATAAAATTTAAATTGTGAAAAAGTTAAAAATAAAGATTCTGTGATATTCACACTCCTAGAGTACTAGTTTTACTGTGTTTCCCCAAAAATAAGACCCGGTCTTTTCTTTTTTTTCTTTTCTTTTCTTTCTTTCTTTCTTTTCTTTTCTTTTCATTTCTTTTCTCTATCTATCTATTTACCTACCGTATCTATTGCCTCCCAAAGGCACTAGGTCTTTTTTTTGGGGGGGGGTGTCTTTTCCACTCACCCCATGGAAAAGCCCAACAGCCCACCTAGCTGGCCCAGGTCTTCTGTGGCCGAAGGAGCAGCTTCATTCTGCAGCTGAGAATGGAGCTCTGGCCTGCATGTTGCAGTCAGAGGCCTTTCCGGAAGGCCTCTGCAGCCGAGAACTGAGCTACAGTTTGAATCCATAGCTTGGTTATCGGCTGTAGAGGCCTTCGGAAAGGCCTCTGGTGGCAAAATGAAGAGCAGGGGACTCTGCAGGCTGGTGAGGCAGGTGTTGATTCATGGAAGGCCTGGTAAGTGGGGGCAGGTTGTGGGGGCAACTCCACCCCCTACCCAACTTGATTTTTAGGTGTGCACCCCACCCCAAAACTAGGTCTTATTTTTGGGGTGGGGCTTATATTAGGCCCACCCTGAAAAATCAAATTTATTTTCAGGGTAGGTCTTACTTTCCAGGAAACACGGTAGTTCTAAAGGAATTATTTTCTCTTCTGTTGGAAATTGTTGTGTCAAAGAATACTGTTTTCTAGGACAGGGCTTTTCAACCTTTTCACCCATTGTACCACTTTTAGGATATGGCAACATCCAAGTACCACCAGTCGCCTAGCAAGGTGTCAAAAACTTGATGACCAAAAAAAAAAATAAGGAAAAAAGTGATGAAGTACAGGTAGTCCTTGACTTACAACAGTTCACTTAGTGACTGTTTGAAGTTACAATTTCACTGAAAAAAATGTCCCCCAAGCCACAGCCAAGCAAGACACCTGCCTGTCTGCCCGGCGGCGCTCTTCCTCCTGTCTGAGGTTTTCATTGTTGTGAGCAATTCTGTTAAGGATTGGCAGTGGGGGGGGGTGTTTAGTTTTTATTCCCCCCATCTGCTGGGTGGTTGCAGCAGGTTTTGGTCACTTCACATGACCATGGGACACTGTGACCATCATAAATATGAATCAGTTGCCAAGCATCTGAATGTAAATCACAAGACCCTGGAGATGCTGCAATATTCCAGCTGATTGGCACTTCTTCTGGGCTCAGCAGAAGCACCAGGATCAGTGCCGAGCTCCAGCTGAAGCCTAGCACTGATCCTGGTGCTTCCACTGAGCCCTGACAGCCCTGCAGCTCCAGCCGTCTCTCGCTCAGGCTTGCACGGTGCTGCCAGTGGTTCAGCTCATTCCCCTCCCCTGCTACCACTTTTCTAGGATGGTTGAGTACCACCTGCCAGATGCCAATGTACCACAACTGGTACCCATACCACTGGTTGAAAAGCCCTGTTCTAGGAGCCTAAAATAGGTCATCTAAAGAAAAGCAATTTTAAAGCATCCAACTTCTAGTTAATATTTCCTAACAATGTCGTGGAGAGTACCTGGATTAATCTATTACAGCAAAAACTTGAGACTAATTCCATTATTGTGATAAAGCCTTTATATATCAAATACACAACATGTTATCACAAGTTACTGGTTGTTATTCACTTGGTTTGATTGTGAATAACCTGGAAGAAAGTTAAATGCAGGAGACTGGGCAACATTTTCACTGTAAGTCACACATAGGTCCCCAATAAAATTTCTGCAGTCCTCAATGTACTGAAAGATCATTGTATTGCCAAAATTGATTGCAAAACTGCAGACTTGCAGTCGGATAATAGTTGATCTGTTTAGCCTTCTCAAACTTGCAAAACTTTGCTCTTTAACTCCTCTCTGAGCACAAAGAAACACAGAAAGACCTCCATCATTTTCAGCCCCATTTCCAAGTGACATCACAGCATCAGCCTGATCCTTTGCAGATCCCTTACTCAAAAAAAAGGAAGCACATCTGCAAGCTGAAACAAAGGATTGCTTCAGTCTTCTAAATCTGTAACTACAGTAAGCTACAATCACTAAATATACCTCCAATGATCTTCATTTCTTTTTGAATTATGACTCACGGGCTTTAAGTAGCAGGTTTATATGTGCTTATAGATAGCCATCCATGTGTCGAGAACTAAGAGCCTTAAAAGGTCTTCATGAACTGATTTATCTGAATGATACTCATAGGTTGCTCTTACAACTTGGGTGTAATGTCTCATCTTGTATAACTATGAATTCCTTGTATAACTATTGAAATTTGTGTCACTCATGGACATTGATGAAACTTATTTGATGCTAATTAGCTGTGTGCAAGCAGTAGTGATGTGCAGATAGTCCTCATTTAACAAGCACAATTGAGACCGACAACTTGTTCATTAATTGAAGTGGTCATTGAATGAAACAGGGACTATGTTTATGATCTTCCTTCAGCTTTCCTTTGCTTTACAGACCTGCAAAGGTTGTAAATGCAAGGATTGATCACAAAGTTACTTTTCCATCACCATCGCAACTGCAAACAATCATTATACAAAGCAGTCACTAAACAAGGACTTCCTATAATTGCAGTTGGGATACATGGAAAAATTCATGTCTAAGATGCCCTGAGGATTAATTAGAACAAATAAATAGTTAGTCTAAAAATTACCCTGTTCCATACACACACACACACACACATGCACATGCACATACGTACACATCCATATTTCTTCTAATGTAATATGTTTTTATCACCAATCATAATCTTTTACTTTCTAAAAAAATACATGCAAGTCAGTGTCTGTGCAAATTTCTACATGAATACAAAGGCATATCTGAAATATATAAAAGAAATGCTAGATAAATCTCTCATTGTTCTCTTCAGCAAGATGGAAAAGAAATAGATGGCATTTGAACAGTTCCAACAACTGGACTGTCTCCCATTTATAATCAATATCTTATCTATATAGGTTAGGGCAGGAACTTGCACTTTTCTTTCTGCTAATGTAACATGGATGTGAGTTTTTTCCCCCCACTGATAATAGATAAATGTGCAATAGGTTTCCTGAATCTTTATCAGTTTAGGAACCACCTCTTGCCAATCATATTCTTGAACAAAACTACCTCTAACATGTAATTCAATGTATAATGAATGAATTACTGTACTTCCAAATACCATATATCTCATGGACAGTGAATCTGGCCACACATTTGCAATTTAATAAGATCCTTTCATCAGTGAAATATGAGAACTGATGAGCAGGCAGCATGCAAATTGGTATAAATAAATAAGTTATACATTTGTACCAGTTCATAAGCCAGCAGCACATCACAGACAGTATTGGATTAAAAAGACCCAGGCAATGCCACTACACTTCAAAATACCAAGATTTGCTTGCTTATTTACTTTCTCAGTCCAGCCACTCCAGTGCTTACAGAAACCTTCCCAACTAGCATAAATGTCTTAGATCTAACGCTGGCACCTTCCAGATGTATTTACATCACCCTAAACCAGCACCTACACACCAGCAACCAGGTTGTAGAAGGATGCTATATAGAATAATGGTATCCATCAGTTTTATTTCTTCACATATACCTGAACATTTGCTTTCTTTGAGGCCAAAACCACAATAAGGGTAGAAATGAATGATTTGCTATATGAGTAAGAAGGTATTAATAGTGAAGGTGTAAGTTGTAAGATATTTTAAATCAATGGAGTGTCATGGTAACCTTGCGACATACTGTATATTTACATATCATTTTAGGACCTTTAAGTTAAACATTTACAATTCATTCTTCATTTTCAAGAAAGAAAATGTGAAGTCATATCATCTTGTGTGATTAAAACAAGGCAGAATCAGGTGTTCTACCATTCTCTTGGGTTTATATTTTATTATCTGCTACCTTCCTTCTTAAAGACCTGATCTGTGGAAAGCCCAAATGACATTTTGTGCATATCCAAGGCTAAAAATATGAACTGCACTAGTTCATCTGCCCCAACACAGACACTAAGTTCATTGGGTAAGTTCAGTTTTCAGCTTCAGTTTTCCAGAAACAGCTTATAATTACAAATGGAGGTATGATTTCTACAAATATTCTGTGCCACTGTCTAATTTTTCACTTTCCCCTTTATCTATCCTGCTGGTACCAGGATTACTTTTCAACTAATACAGCTCATTAAAAAAACTTTACTTACTTATTTTAATTGGGATTCAAGGATCAACATTCATCTCAACATATGCAAGTTTGTCTTCCCTTAATATAATATTCAGTAATCATCCCATGCTAAATCTCCTGGACTAGGAAACTGGATTGAACCTAATAGCCAAATCCACTTGATTAATTCCAGATTACATGTTTTAAGAGTGGAGCCAAATCATGAACATGATCTGGCTCTGGGAAGGAATCTCTTGACAAGAAGAGGAGTAATCCAAAGTTTTCCTGGCCAAGTCATACTTCCAGATGTCCCCACTGAATGACATGTGCTTTGACTGGAGCAGATTTAACAAAATTATCAAACTAAGTCATATCAAACACCTGTTTGAAGATTGAGGCACTGTCTTATTGACAGCCGGGCAAGGCAGGATTATATCATATCAACTATTGGCAGAATGATCCCAGGGAATTATGGGGCTTGCAAAAGGAATGGAGGGTATTGGATGCATATAAAAACCAGATGGAGCTTTGATCACCTTATAAGGGCTGTTACCTTGACATTTTTAACTGTGAACATTTCTTTTCTAGAACAACTTTTTCTTCCTCCTCCTTCTCCTTGCTCCTCTTCCCTCCTCCCTCCTCCCTTCTCCCTTCTCCCTTCTTCCTGTTCAATGATCTGCAGGAAATCCATACACTCTTAGACACTGATTCATTAATCTCCTTCCACCTTCAAGCTATCTTCTTTTTCTATTGTCTTTCTTTTGGTCTGTATTTTAGTTGTTGTGAATGCAAGACCAGTCGTGCTATTTTGTAAATCTTCAATGGGCCTAAAAATATTGTCAAAAAAACCTCCTTGGGCTTGTAATGACGTTACAATTCAGAGACATAGTCAGTTTTCTAGTCCTACTCCCTGCCCAAGCAGAAGACTCTATAGCATTCAGGACAAATGGTTGTCCAATCTCTTCTTTAAAATCTCCAATGATCGAGCACCCACAACTTCTGGAGGCAAGATGTTCCACTGATAAATTGTTCTCACTGTCAGGAAATTTCTCCTTAATTCTAGGTTGGATCTCTCTTCGTTAAGTCCCTGTCTTCTTTGTGACAGCCTCTCAAATATTGGAAGACTGCTATCATGTCACCTTTCCAGAGTTTCAACGCCTCTTTTGTATCGTAATGGCCCATGAATTCAATTTAATTTCATATGAATTTCATTGCTAAGATCAACAGGGCTAAGTCTTGCATTTCTCTCTATATTTTCCATCACTATAATGTCACTAAATCATCTGCACAAGTAGAGTCACCACAAAAGTGATTCTGGATGTTGGTGGGCACAAGATCCTATTCCATGGTCATTTGGAAGAACTTCATAAGCATAATAACCATGTGCATGACAAAATGGCAAAATTCCATGACACTACAGGGGACATGGTGGCTCAGTGGGTTAGGATGCTGAGCTTGTCAATCAGATGGTCAGCAGTTTGGCGGGTCGAATCCCGAGTGCCGCGTAACAGAGTGAGCGCCTGTTACTTGTCCCAGCTTCTGCCAACCTAGCAGTTTGAAAGGACATAAAAATGCAAGTAGAAAAATAGGGACTACTACAGTGGGAAGGTAACAGCGTTCTGTGAGCCTTTGGCGTCTAGTCATGCTGGCCACATGACCACAGAGACGTCCTCGGACAAGCACTGGCTCTTCGGCTTTGAAACAGAGATGAGCACCGGCCCCTAGAGTCGGAAACGACTAGCACACATGTGCGGGGGAACCTTTACCTTTACAAGGTTTTGGAAGACATTCTACTCAAAGATAAGCAGCACAACCCTTCAATAAATAGCAATTTCTGAGTTCCAGAAGAATTCAACCAGCAGCTATGATCATGAGAAAATGGGGTGTCTTTTGGCCAGTATTAAACTGAATTCAAACTGAGCCATGTTTAAAGTAGCTCTATTGAAATCAATGGGAGCTAAATTATTTCTGGGTAGTTTGTTCCATTGATTTTAATTGCCCTGCTGTAAGCACAATTAAACCTCTTTTTTATGTTCCACATCCATTTACCACAAGGCAATAAATAGGTCAGGGTTTGTTCACATATGAAAGTTCATCATTTGGTTATAGTGCAGTGTCCTAGTGAAATGGTGTGTGAATGTGCCTTCAGAAATCTAATATAATAGCCAACAATCCTTCAAATATAACAATGTTCAGTTGTTTTAACATTGTTTGCAACATTGTTCGGCAAGATTCAGATACTTGACTAAACCAGAAATTGTAATTGTAATGTATAAACTCAACGATGCACCATCAGGTTTCCCCCCCCCCCCAAATGATCCCTGTCATTTGAGGCAGACTGCAGAGAAGTCTATTGTGTGAAAAAAATAAAGTTGCAATGAATAAAACCATAAATCCTGATGGGGATTTGTGCACTAGGATGATACTTCTAGACTGCCCTCAAATCCAAGTAGCTTCCTCCCTCACGCACAAATTCAATACACTGAGCATTGATTTTTTTATATATCTGGAATGTCCATCACTGGGAACTAGAGACCTGTCTGATCATCATTTGTTTAGGCTATACCCTAAAAAAGAGTACCCATTAATAATGTGTAGCAAAACATTCTATAGAAAGACTTAACAATGGGTCTATAGAAAGACTTAACAACGGACCTAGCCTTGTCAGTTGTCCAATATTTGCCACCTGAGCTATATTGTTCAAGAGTCTTGGCACCATAGAGATAAGGAAGAGGGCTAGATTTTCTAGCAAAGAGTTCATCAAATTATGGTAGAAAATGTTTGGACCAAACTGCTGAACCTGTTGGATTCTTACTGTTTTTTCAGGGTGTTCTGAAACTATTTAGTTTCTGTAGTTATTTATTTATGAAACTGATGTGGCCACACATCTTAGGTGCTGTAACTGGAGACCATTCATAGTAACAAGGATGACAATACAAAGAAACAATACAAACCAACTTTCAAAACCAACAAAACCCATCTCTGAGAGACCCAAAACAGTACAAATCACAACCACTGTACTCCAGCTTCATCCTAGTCTAATACTGTTCTCCAGCTTTTTTTTTTTAATTCCATTTATATCCCGCCCTTCTCCGAAGACTCAGGGCGGCTTACAAGCTTAGCAGTAGCCTTCATTCTATGTATATATATGCCTGCTTATTAGGGCTTTCACACACACACCCCAAAGCGGCATTATTACAAAGTCAGCTTAATTGCCCCCAACAATCTGGGTCCTCATTTTACCTACCTCGGAAGGATGGAAGGCTGAGTCAACCTTGAGCCTGGTGGGATGCGAACCTGCACTAATTGCAGGCACCTGGTGTTACTTAAGGAGGCATTAGCCCACTGCTCCACCAAGGCTCTTAATTTTATGGCCTTCTGGAAGGCTACAAAGGGGGAAAAGGTTTTCCACAGGGCAGGGCTACTAGTAAGATGGCATGCTTCCTAGATCTTACTAGATGACATTTGAAATAATGGAGCTGGAGCCTCCCATCACCCCTTATCTGTCCTGCCCCATACATCAGACAGATACCCTTGGGCTAATGTTGATGTCATAAGTGATGACAGTTAGCCACCTTCTCTTCTGTGAGTCTTTTTTCAATTGTCCTCATTTTTTCCCCAAAGCATAAAAATCTCTTCCACTGATTTTTGCCTTCCCATTATGTTGCCAAAGTGTTTAGGCATTAACTTCATTATTGATGCTTCCAATGAACTGTTTGGTCTATTTCATCTAATACTGTATTATTATTTTTTCTCCTTTGTTTTCTAACAGTCCAAGGTATTCTCAAACGTTTGCTCAATCACTCCACTTCATGGTTTGTTTTTAATTCAGACTTTCTAATGATATAATGATAGATGATAGCTATCTATCTATCTATCTATCTATCTATCTATCTATCTATCTATCTATCTATCTATCTATCTATCTATCTATCTATCTATCTAGGCAGGCAGGCAGGCAGGCAGGCAGGCAGATAGATCTGTAAATAAATAGCCTCTGAGAAATAAAATAAAAATAGTAAAAATTATTTACACGCACAAGTAAACAAACAAGGAGTCTAAAACAACAAGAAAGACAACAAATGTCCTAAATCTGTTGGGAAAAAAATCCAGGCCCTTTTAAAGGTGATCTGTGTTATCAAGGAAAATGTGTGTGACAAAATAGACAACATTCCATGATACTACAAGATATCCTGAAGATATTTCACTCAAAGGTAAGCAGCACAACTTTCAATAAATAGCAAAATTTATTGAAAAATTCAATCATCAGCTATGATCAGGGGAAAATGGGATATGGTCTGACAGCATGTTTTGACCACAGAGTATTTCTTTTCAAAAACTATTAACTATGGAACTATAATGATAAATACTAAGTGAACTAAACTAAACTAAAATAGAAGGTGCAGGGAAAAAATGAAAGTAGAGAAAAAATAGATAAGAAAAAATAAGAATATAGTAAAGGGAAAAAAATGGAGTATAACTATCACCTGAATCATTCACAAAAACATTGCCTATGCAGAATTGCACAGTGCTGAATAATTCAGATTCTCTTTAGGAGCAGCTTTTACCTGGAGAATGATAATGGGATAAAAAGTGGCTCTGGGAGCTTTATTACCTTTCCCCAGGTAGGCAGCGGAGAGAAAAAGGAGAAAGTGGAGGTTGTAGCAATAGAAGAACATAAGGAAGGACAAGAGGATGGATGACTACAGCTGTCATTCACTATCCACTGAAATGATAGGATCTTTAATACTCTCTAGCAATCCTTCAGAGAGAATTACCCTGCTACAGTGAGAGTGAGCCCATGATACATGTGTCACAGGTGAGGTCCCATGTCATTTTGGGTGACACATCAGGCCTCTGAACCCTCTGGAAGTCATGCAAGGGGGCTCTGCTCTCGTGTGGCCTCGGGAGCTTCCAAAAATCAAGTGAGAATGGAGTGTGCTTTCCTGCTCTTTTCAGAGGCTGCAAGGCTGAAGAAGGGCATTTTCCAAAGTTTCCATGCTTCTATACTGTTTCTGGTTATAGAAAATGCACACCATATTTAAATTCAACACCTTTTATTGGCTGATGTGAACTTTGAAGGAGACATCCTTATACTCTAGATTTGCTTTATGTTTGGTGTGTAAATGTGCATTTGCACATTCCACCAGAATTTAACCCTCTGCTTGAATAACTGCAGATATGTCAAAGCTAGTTTAAACATTGTCATTTTCAGGGAAGGAAACTGTACAAAATATTAATTTTGTATATTGCAACACTTTTCTTCCTTTCTGCTTGTCTGTTTTCAGCCTCTGCATACTATTGCCTTTAAAGGTAAAGGTAAAGGTTCCCCCGCACATGCGTGCTAGTTGTTTCCGATTCTAGGGGCCGGTGCTCATCTCCGTTTCAAAGCCGAAGAGCCAGCGCTTGTCCGAGGACGTCTCCGTGGTCATGTGGCGGGCATGACTAGACGCCAAAGCCGCACGGAATGCTGTTACCTTCCCACCGTAGTGGTCCCTATTTTTCTAGTTGCATTTTTACGTGCTTTCGAACTGCTAGGTTGGCAGAAGCTGGGACGAGTAACAGGTGCTCACTCTGTTACGCGGCACTCGGGATTCGACCCGCCAAACTGCCGATCTTCTGATCGACAAGCTCAGCGTCCTAACCCACTGAGTCACCGTGTCCCTTATACTATTGCCTTTACTGGGAATTTAAATAAGAAACAGCAGAGGACAAGATGTTTCATCATCCATGTGGAATCTGCCAGAAAAGAATCGTGAAAAACATGCTATATTCTGTTTAAGCTGCTCATGGATTTCTTTTTTTCTGAAAATGTATGTGGAAGATAACCTGAAGAATGTCCAAAAAAGACAAATTCATACCTTTATAGCTTTTAATTAAAATGTAAGATAATATAAATCAAGCAACTGGGACATGCAAATATGGATAAAATGTCATCTTCATGGTTATTCAATTTCATCTACTGAATTGACTCCCTCAAAGAAGACAAGGTCAAACTGCTAAGTTTGTAAAGCCCCCCTGAGTCTTCGGAGAAGGGCGGGATATAAATGGAATTAAAATTTAAAAAAAAATAAAAATAAAAAAACTTCTTCTCCAAAGCACCTGAAGGCAGGACAAGAAGCAACGGATGGAAACTAGTCAAGGAAAGAAACAACCTGGAACTAAGGAGAAATTTCCTGACAGTGAGATCAATTAACCAGTGGAACAACCTGCCTCCAGAAGCTGTGAATGCTCCAACACTGAAAGTTTTTAAGAAGAGACTGGCCAGCCATTTGCCTGAAATGGTATAGGGTTTCCTGCCTGAGCAGGGGGTTGGACTAGATGACCTCCAAGGTCCCTTCCGATTCTGTTATTCTGAATTCACAAATTACTAGTCAACATTTTTTTTAAAAAAAAGTCTTATTTTTAATCTGCCTAAAGCTAAAAGAGATTCAAAATGTATTGAAATAAAAAAGATGGGGTTACAGCAACCAAACTATTTTCAGTTTATAACCAAGTTATCACTATGTGCATTATTTTAGAGAATTCCTTTCTAGTAGCCTCCCTGTGATCCAATGAAGAGCTGAGTCATCTCACCAACAAGGGGGAAGCTTGCAGCTGGCTTTGTTCTACAATGATCCCCAAAACATTTATTAATCTGGAAACCAATTCTTAGATATTCATAAAAAAGTTGCTATAGATATATTTAAAGGAAGGTCCGATTCATTTTTAGGTAGTAGATATGATAGAATGATAAAGAATAGTAGAATGCCAATTCTTTCTGAAAATTCATACTGAATCAGTCTGGCCATCTCTTTTTCTTCTTATCTTCCACCCAACAGAACTGATAAATATATTCAAACCAAAATTAATGGAAGTTGTGATTTGGTGTCTATTTGGTGTCACCCCTCCCCCTGGCCTCTTGTCTTATTGATTTCTTCAGAGGACAAACCACACAATGGTAGGAAGGTTTTCTACTAGTGGTTACAAGGATGCAAAACATAATGATAGAAGCTGTGGTGTACAAACCTTCCATGAAAGCACCCTGTAATTCAGATTTCTTTATTAGCATCTTTCTAATAGCCCTGAAAAATATATTGAACATCTTCAGACAAGCTGGTCTAAAGTCTTAACAAGGTTCAATTGTTTTTCTATTCTTTTCTTCAGTATTGCTCATCAAATCAAGGCATTTTGAGTTACAGAAATCAAAACATAATCACAATAACACAATCATAATGCACTATAATAACAAACAAAAAGTGCTAATCTTAGATTGCAAAATGTGTTAATGTGACACTATGCTATCAAAACAAACTTTGGTGTATCAGCACAGAATCTGTACTGAGTGAATGTTAAATAATATTTCTCACAATGTTGTTCAGGTGACAGGAAGGGACATGGTGTTGTCAAGATAATTTGAGTTTCAGTTCAGAACAAATAGGCTTAGATTGCAGCTAACTTTAATGAACAGTCATGATTAGGTTAGCCAGTTTTTGTTCAGGACTTGAAAGAGAGAAGAGTTGCAACTTTTGCCCCGAGGATTAGCAAGCACTCAGAAGTCCCGATATTAGCCAGGTCTAAATCTCAGAAGTTGGGAAGGCTGTGAAGAAGAAAGATATGGCTTCTCCTTTGCTCAGCCAACATGACAATACTGCTGTTTCTCCTACATCAGGACCTAGCTTCTGTAGCTTCTAATTTAAGCCAGTTACCTCAAAGGTCCTGACACATAACAAAATAAACCTGGTTTGGTCCCAATGTTGACTGTTACTTTACAGCATCAGCATCAGAATAAAATCAGAATCAAAACAGAGCTAGAAGGGACCTTGGAGGTCTTCTAGTCCAACCCTTTGCTCAAGCAAGAGACCTATACCATTTCAGACAAGTGGCTGTCCAGTCTTTTCTTAAAACCTCCAGTGACGAAGCACCCACAACCTCTGAAGGCAAGCTGTTCCACTGGTTAATTGTTCTCACTTTTAGGAAGTTTCTCCTTAATTCTAGGTTGCCTTGGATTAGCAACTTTGATTAGTTTCCATCCATTGGTTCTTGTCTTGCCTTCTGGTGGTTTGAAAAATACGTTCTGAGCCTCTCTTCTTTGTGGCAGCCCCTCAAATACTGGAATACTATTATCATGTCACCCCTAGTCCTTCTTTTCTCTAAGCTAGCCATACTCAATTCCTGCAACCATTCTTCATATGTTTTTGTCTCTGGGTCTTTAATCGTCTTAGTTGTTCTTCTTTGCACTTATTACAAAGTCTCAACATCTTTTTTTGTAACGTGGTGACCAAAACTGGATGCAGTATTTCAGATGTGGTCTTACTAAGGATTTATAAGGTGGTACTAATACTTCAAGGGACGCGGTGGCTCAGTGGGTTAGGACGCTGAGCTTGTCGATCAGAAGGTCGGCAGTTTGGTGGGTCGAATCCCGAGTGCCGCATAGCAGAGTGAGCGCCTGTTACTCGTCCCAGCTTCTGCCAACCTAGCAGTTCTAAAACACGTAAAAATGCAAGGAGAAAAATAGGGACCACTGCGGTGGGAAGGTAACAGCGTTCCGTGCACCTTTGGCGTCTAGTCATGCTGGCCACATGACCACAGAGACGTCCTTGGACAAGCGCTGGCTCTTCGGCTTTGAAACGGAGATGAGCACCGGCCCCTAGAGTCGGAAACGACTAGCATGCATGTGCGGGGGAACCTTTACCTTTACTTTACCTTACTAATACTTCATGTGGTTTTGATTCTATGCCTCTCTTTATGCAACCAATGATTGTATTAGCTTTTTTTGGCTCCCCCCCAGACTTCTAGCTCATGTTTGAGTGATCGTCCACTCAAGAAGAGAATGTCCCCACGCACTAGATTTTTAGCTCCACCTCACCAAAACCAGGTGCCTGTATGAGTAATGTATAGCTACCTCATCCTGAGAAATGATTTCTGTGTAGCAAAACCCATTTCACTTTACACAGACTGCTGTCCCAACACAAGAATCTAACCACCTTTTCCTATCTTTTAGAGAAAGGGTGCTGAATACTTAAGGATATGACAGTTATTTATAATGCCTTTCTTCAACTGAATCTCCTTTCACATTTACTCTCTTTGTTTTTTGCTCCTTAAAATGTGCCTGTCTCACCTTCTATAGGTTGTAAGCTTTCAGTGAAGGCCTATATTTATTGCTTACACTATATTACTTATATTATTTTTAAATTTTACCCAGAGGTTCATGATTATAGGTTCTTTCTAAAATCAACAGCATAGTTGAAGATCTCTATAGAAAACCAAAAATACATTTTTAGGATATTATAACATTATTAATAAAAATATGCTTCCTTAGTGCAGAAATAATGTTTTCTATTAATTATCAACATAAAGCAGGGGGGAAAGCATTATAATGTGTTGTATGGACATGGATTTAGGAAATAAGAGCGCTAAATTACTCCCATGAATTATTTTATCTAACAATGAACCAAAATGGGTTTTGCAGCAGTGATATATAGAATTAATACACTTCTGCAGGCCTGGAATCTGAATCAGCAAGGTATATTATATTGTTCACTAGAAGCAACAACAAAAAAAGTCAGCTCCTAATCACAGTGTTCATTAACAACCATCTTTTTACTTTATTCCAGAAGATGAGTGTGGCACATGTAAACAAGTATATTTTTAGGTAATGAGAACAACTTTGCTTATAAACCCAGAATGTTTTAATAATAATTTGAATATTAAAGTGAATATTAAAGGGCCCTCTGGGAAGGCAACCAGACAGTTGAAATTCAACATCTCCAGAGAAAACCAGCCTAGATCTGACACAATATTCTCTCCCAGGTTTAAATGAAGTACATTCTCTAGCCAAAAAAAAATTGTTTAAAAAGCGGTACATCCCCCAAAGTCAAACTTTTCTCCTCAGAACCACCCGAAGGTGCTTTTACAAAAGGCAGCTGGACTTTCTTGGTTTTTTTTTTCTTTAAGAACATTTTGCTTCTCATCCAAGAAGCTTCTTCAGTTCTGAACTGACCAGGATGATTGAGAATCTCCATAGATCCTTAGAACCACCTGAACAAGATGGATGTCATTTGCCATTACTGTACATTTTTCCAAGACTTCAAATTCCTAGTCAAATTCTCTGGAATTCCCTGGGAGTCTACTGTCTTGTGATTAACTAGCTCCAACCTCAGTTTCTAGAAGGTCAACATTATCAGTTAGATGTCACAATTCTTGCATAAATGCCATTTCCAAGAAATAGTATAAAATAAAGGCAGGATTTTTTGAAAACAGGTAGCATTTCAAAGAAAGCAGCAACAGAATGATAGAAGTTATCTATTATATTGATTAAAACAGGAAATGCTAAAAGAAAGGAAGGGAGAATTGTACCATAAAACTCTGATTTCTTCTGTAGGTCTTTGGAGACTGATAGACACAACTCTCAAATATACACACACAAACACACTCAGAGAGAGAGAGAGAGAGAGAGAGAGAGAGAGATCCCCAACATGCGTCCTGATAAGTTTTTGATTTTTTTTCAAATTTTGAAAAAGAGTTTGGGGACATGGTGGATAAAAAACAATTAATAGAGAGTAAAGCATTAAAAAGTAAAAAAAAGGTAAAGGTTCCCCCACACATGTGTGCTAGTCGTTTCTGACTCTAGGGGCTGGTGCTCATCTCCGTTTCAAAGCCGAAGAGCCAGCATTTGTGGTCATGTGGCCGGCGTGACTAGACACCAAAAGCCCATGGAACGCTGTTACCTTCCCACTGTAGTGGTCCCTATTTTTCTACTTGCATTTTTACATGCTTTCGAACTGCTAGGTTGGCAGAAGCTGGGACAAGTAACAGGCACTCACCCTGTTACATGGCACTCGGGATTCGACCCACCAAACTGCCGACCATCTGATCAACAAGCTCAGCATCCTAACCCACTAAGCCACCACATCCCTTCTAAAGTAAAGCATTACAGCTTTCTAATTCTGACATGCTATTGTTGCCACTCAGGAAAGGAAGAGGGACCATTAACTCTCCATATTGCCTTAAATACTCTGGGCATGCCAGAGCAATAGCACATTATTATTAGAGAGCAAAGAAAAGCAATTTTCAGTTTTCTTAGTGAATAATATCAATGTACCTTACTGAGTGGTTGGGGGCCACAACTGAAATGCAATTTGCAAATTAAAAATGCTATTAAAATGACAGTCATTATAAGATTCCACTTAGCCTGCAATTTGCTGGATAGAGTTATTTTTTCTGCCTTTTCCGTATGCAGCTGTAACACACACACACATACACACACACATACAGAGGGAAAGATTCATATACATGCATAATAAACCAGGCTGCAACTTCATTAAAATCCTAAGAAAAAGTCTGTCCCAGAACTGGAAGAGAGTCAAACCTACTGTATTATCTTTTTAAACATCTGGTTAGACTTCAGCATAGATGGGTAATTCTCAGCCTAATGCATCTAAGAGGGCTCTTGTTGGACATGGTTTTCTAATATTTACTAGGCCCAAGCCAACCCTTGGCTGATGAGTAAAGTTTAATGAGACTCTTAGTCAGGATTTGCAGTCTCCAAAGCTACCTTCATCTTCAGAGAGGTTTGGAAGAAAAGCTGTTTCTTGAAGCAGCAGCAACAGATGTGACCATTGATATGGGTATTATTTAACAGTGTGGAGGACTTCGATAGAAGAGAATTAACACAAATAGGCAGGCATAAATAGAGTCCAGTAAGCTTCCACTCAAAAATTCATGAAAGGTAGTTTAGAAGCCACCTATTTTCATATGTGGTAGACTTGCAGAAATATAAAAGCTTTTGCGGTTAAAAATCAAAAGATTTTTAAGAGAAAGATAACAAGTTCTCTCCGCAATTGTTTTTATTGGGCATTGTTGTAGATTGTGATGTTAAAGAAACCAATTTGATGTTGAATTTGATAGCAGCACGGTTACTGGTGGGACAATACTGGAAGGATAGTTTGCCTACCATAGAAGAATGGGTGTTTAAAGTATTGAATCTTGCAGAAATGTCTAAGATTTCTGCTTATTTGAAGGATCATTCACAAGAAAGATATATTTCAGTTTGGAGGAGATGGATAGATTATATTCAGAATAAATATGGGACTAAAAAGTTCCATTTAGCTTATGAGTAGATTTTAGAGGGATATTGTTATTAATTTTAGTGTTAGTACTTTGTATGTATCTATGTTAAAGGGGAGTTAAAGCACATTATGAATTTGGTTAATTTTATATTATGGATAATTTTAGTTAGAATATGATTATTATATCTATAACCCTGTATTTAGCTCTGGGAAGCGGGGGGGAAGGGGGGGTGGTTTGGGGTGGGTGGGGTTTGGGGATATGTACTGTAAAAAAATTTTTTTTTGTAAAACTCTTTAATAAAAAAAATCATGAAAGAAAACATACTGTATCTGAAACAAAAAAAACAACATTGCCTCCATTGGAAACTTCTGCAAATAACAGGGAAAGTGAATTTCTTGGTCATATTCCATGTATTGACATTGACCAAATGGAGTAATATTTTTTTAAAAAATAATCAGCCATATTAGTCCTAGACTAGATGTAGGTTGAGCCTCACATCTCTAACAGGGTTGTGCAAAGCTTTTAAAGGGAGTGTTTTATGTTGATCATAAAACATAAACATAGAAGTGGCTTGGAAAAACAGGAGGTCATTCTGCCTCTGAAGGACAAACTCACTTACTTCTCAGCTCTGCTTTCTTTTTAGGGACAGTCTGGGACTGTGAAGCTGAACCGGCTGGAGGTCATCATGTAATTTCTGAAATTAACTTATTGACAATCCAAATCTAATAAGGAAAACGTTTTCCACAGGTTTTTCCAGACATTTTCTCCCAAAGTTCAAGAAATAGATGCCAACCTCTATTTCTGAAATTAGTTCTCCTTCCCCACTCCCCCAGATTTTACAATATTCCTAATCTCACTGCCTTTTGTCTGTCTGATTTTAAAATAAACATGTTTTCCACAGTGATATAATACATGTATTTTGGTCCCAGTCAACCCGAAACACCAAAGGCTTTTTTGCCAATGCATTCTGGAAAATTAGCAGGGTTTTATACTACAGGTTCTCCTCAACCTATGTTCACAACTGAGCCCAACATTTTTGTTGCTAAGTGAGACATTTGTTAAGTGAGTTTTGCCCCATTTATGATCTCTCTTTTCATAGTTGTTAGGTGAATCACTCCAGTTGTTAAGTTAGCAACACAGTTGTAAATTGAATCTAGCTTCCCCACTGCTTGTCAGAAGGCCACAAAGGTGATCACATGACCCCAGGACACCTCAATGGTCAGTGGCCAAGCATCTGAATTTTGATCGTGTGACCATGGGGATGCTGCAATGGTTGTAAGTATGAAAAACAGTCATAAGTCTTTTTTTTCCAATGCCATTGTAACTGTCACTAAATGAACTATTGTAAGTTGAGGACTACCCATATAATGTATTGGCTATAACTGTTTTAATCACTTGCTTAATGTCTGGCCTAGATTGCTGTATTGCTTAACGGTTGCTGTTACTGAAAGCCAGACTGGCTGTCTCCAAGCTGATAATTAGGCTTGGGGCAGGAAACTGTTACTTTAAACCTATTGGTTGCCGCCTAGAGGCTAACAGTATAAATAGCTGTGCAGCAGCCATTAGGGCTGCTTCTGTTCTGAGTTAACAAACTTGCTGTTTCAACACATTGTCTCGCTTAATGCCTAAAAGAACCGAAGATATAACAACCTGTATTTATTGGTTTGTTTGTTTTTGTGTCTTCAGTTATTCTTGACTCCTGGTGACTGCCTGACAAACCCCTGCAGTTTTTTCAGCAAGATTTCAAAGAGGTTTTTCCATGGTCTGCTTTCTAAGGCCAAGAGAGAGTGACTGGCCCAAGATCACCCAGCTGGCTTCATGCATAAAACAGGACTAGAACTCACGGTCTCCTATTTCTAGCCCAGGGCTTTAACCACTACAGCAAACTGGTTCTCGGTTACTAAATGAGAATATTCGTAGCTCAGGGTGGACATGAGGGGTCCTTGGTGCTCTCTGAGCTTGCTTGTCTTCTTGCAGACATCCCATTACCCAAACTAGGTAACATCATCAGTGCTAATAAAGAATGGGATTTGCTGCCTGTTTATATTCTAGTGACTTCCCTGTCAGTGTTGGTGGGGGTGGTCTTAGAGATTATTTGATTGGGCTGTTTGCTGTTGGCTTCTTTGGCAGTTTCTTGATTGGGGTATTGTTTACTTGACTGTTGGTCTGATGTTAACCTTGGAGTTAATCTATGCTGATCTGGGTGCTGATTGCTGGTGGAGAAGTGCTGGGGTCTTTTTTGTTCCTTTTTGGGCTGGGTGATAGTCTCTTTTGCATAGTCTATAAATAATGTTAATGTCTATGTGTCTATTGATGTCAGAATGCCAGGCTTCTAGAAACTCCCTGGTGTTTGTGGACTTGGCTTGGTCTAGGAGGGTCATATTTTGCCAATTGAAACTATGGTTAAATCTGTCTATATGTGGTGAAATTAAAGACTATTACTGTTGCAATGTTAAAGGCACTTCCATTGAGATGTTTGATCCTGTTCAGTATTAGCTCCAAACCAATAGTATTCTCATGCCTTTGTTGGAGGAGGAGAAGGAGGGATTATTGTTCAGTTTCACTGAACTTTTCTTTTGCAATATATAGCTCTGAGGACAGTGATGGGATTCAAATATGTGAATCTCTGTGTGGATGCCACTTACAGAAGTCTATTCTGGGCCTGTGCAACAATAAATTAGCTACTGGTTCTGCTGAAGTGGTGCAAACCAGCCGAATCCCACCACTGTCTGTAGAGTTTATGAAGGATTAATTTTTCCCAGTGGCAAGGACTCTTTGTTTCCTACCACTGAGTTCCTGTTTTTGTGCTTGTCTGGAAGCAACATTTAAATGTATTTTCCCCATCCTTTGCATCTCAGCCACTGTAGCTGCGTGAATCTTCTTAAATTCTCCTGAAATAACTGATTTTGTTATGGAATACAGTAAGTGATATAGGCCCAATTTACATACTTAATGCGGCCAGTGGGAAGAAGAAATATAGTGGGCATATTACAAATTAAATGTAGGAATAGAAGACAACGAGACAGAACCAATAGCTCATCACATTTGACTTCCACTACACCGCATCACCTTTACCATAATATGAAAGTGGGACACCTTTGAGAATTCCAAGCTGCAAACACAGTTTGTAGGCTGCAAATACAGCTTGCTTTGGCATTATTTACTTTAGCTATCTTCACGAGCTGGATAATTTATCTCTTATCTGAATAACAGTCAGATAAGAGACAGCATAGCCCAGGGGTATCAAACTGCCAGCCTGCGGGCCGGATGCATCACATGGAAGCCGAACCCACCCTATTGCCGGCAATGGCAAAACTGTCCCGTTATGTCGCGCGACATCATGTGACGTCACAAATTTGACATGTCTGGCATAACCTGTAGCTACATAACAGCCTGGGAAGATGCTCAGAAGAGGCCCTCACTAGTTTCACAAACTATAAAAGACAGAGAATTGTACTTTCAAACTTGTAAGATTCTGTTAGTGTAGCTTTACAAAAAAGTAGTATTAACTTATATTCCTGTCTGGTCTATCTGGTAAGGTTAGCAATGAATCCTCTCCAGAAATAACCTCCTATCCAATCAGAAGGGCTGCATTTGGGATATATGTACCTCTAATCTGCTGAGCTATCTCCTCCGTGGAATGGTGCTGTCAGCTGTCAGCAATCATTAGTCATCCTCTGTTTGATGAGATTGTTGCTAGTATTTTAAGCAGGTTTGGGTGTTCCAGCAGGTCAAGAGATCAAGCTAGACTGCTAAATATAGTAGCAACCAACACTGGAGTCATAAAGTATTTTCAAGGAGGTTGATATTTATCTTCAGAAAGTCTTTGTCAGGCCATTGCCAAAAGATGATACGATGAAATCCAACCAAATCCAGTGTCCTGGCTCAAGCAAAGAGATTGCTGGATTTCACTTGAAACAGGCAGAATTAACTCCACGGATGGATCATAAAAATTACTTTATTCAACAGGCATCCTCAAGTCAATAACTTCCAGTTCTTCTGGAATGCAGATTGTAATTGGGACCCATCGCGTAGGTAAAAGGATAATGGATTTCTCCATTCTAACGGAGCTCCCAACCCTCGTGGCTAGGATTCATGGAGAGATAGCAGACTGGGCACGTAAAGAGGATATCCCATAATAAAAATACAAGTCCCTCCCAGTGGCCAGTTAAGACACAGATCTGACCAACAACTAAACTACATTTCCCAGAAGGCCATCTCTTAAGGAGACAGCTTTTAACCCATAAAATACTACTTGCTCTAACAGCACATCCAGTCCTTTATTTGGTTACATCTAATGGACAGGATATTGTCAAACTAAAGCTATAACTTTCAAAGCTAATAGATAAATCCTGAGAGATTCTAGGGCATGGCTATCCTGAACCTCTCCTACCCCAATCCACTCAGTTCAGGACTGATCCATCTCTTAATTTAGGCTTCTCTCTGGTGGAAGGCACTGCCTCATGCCTGGGACAACGCTGTGTTGCCAAGAGTATCTTCCACTGTTTCTCCAAGTGATGATTCCATCACACCCTTAGCTTTACAGAATTCAGGGTGGCAAGTTAAAGAGCTGGCTTGGTGGGCTTGTTGGTACAATAACCAAAGAAAGGAGAAATGCTGTCGGTTGCTGTTGCTTGAAATAGACATGCTTGAAATGTGAGGATCTGAAGTACGTAGAATTCTGTCCCCACCCTTTTGAAACCTTTTTGTTTCTCTAAAACGCAGACAATTTTGCTACAGAGAAGTTAGGGCAATTTATTTCTTTGTTAGGTTTGTATTCTACCTTTCTGCTAGGAGCTCAAAACCATGCACACAAGGCTCCTTCCTCCTAGTTTCCCTCACAACAACAAGGTAGGTTGAGCTAAAATAACTGGCTCAAGGAGTACAAATCCTTCCATTCCCCACCCTCCAGTCAGAGTTGAAGAAGCTTCTTGGATGACCAGTTGCCTCCTGAAAAAGCACCTTTGGGATAACTGTGACCTGGATGACTGAGAATCTCCGTAGACATTTAACTGGCCTAAGCTCCACAATAAGCTTCCATGAATGAATATGAACTAGAACCAGGATTGCCTTGCTACTAATCTAGGTCAGAGCAACTAGCTCAGAATTATCCAGTGTCAGCCCTACAAGGTAGAACAGATGAAGGAACCAATGCCTTGTAGGCCCTGTTCTTCAAGGCCATTCCTTATATGCTCTAAAGCCAGACAGCTTGCATGGTTGAGGATGAGCTGCAATCCTGGTCTCCCCATTCCTTGTTCAAGACCTCAACATTGCTTCCAAAACCTGAACAGAGCAGACTAATAAGCATTAATGTTACCTGCTAATTGATGTTATTAATTTTAGCATTTTGTCTTTTTGCCTTATACCAATCTGAGTAATGTTGTGACTTGTTAAATATAAGCTAGCTGGTTGCCTTTTTATATTCTATATTTTTATTACCCTTGATAATGTAGCTTGTTAAATTATACTTTTACAGTATGTTATTGCATTTAATGTTATCTTGTTTTTACTGTGTTCTGGTTTCATAATGTTTTGTCTAATCTTATTTTAAAGCTAAGTTTCTCCTTGTTGAATTGGTTGCAAGTTTTGTTAGATATTTTTTGCTAGACTGTGATATAGAGGACTTTTCTACTGAATGCATTTTTTTATGGATACGAAAAACACCAATGTCACTAAAACCCTGTCCACACACAGTACATGTCTATGGAGTTTCCTCAGAATGGGAAGAAAGATCACCGCCGAAACCGAAGCTCTTTCCAATCTCAGTGCATTTATACGAATTCTCTCACACATGGATACTTTGAGGAGACTTCATCTGACTTCTCCACCAGGAGCCCTGGTCGCCTTCCATGCATTTATAGGGTTTCTCCTCTGAATGGACCCTTTTATGGCTCCAGAGAGCACGGCGGTCATTAAAACACTTTCCACACGCAGTATAGGCATGTGGTCTTTCTCCCGTGTGGATCCCGTTGTGCAAAGTCACTTGTACTGAAGCTCTTTCCACACTCCGTACATTGGTAGGGCTTCTCTCCCATGTGTTTCTTCTTGTGAAAAGTCAGGTTGCGGCTCTTGCTGAAGCTCTTTCCTTACTGCAGACATTTATATGGTTTCTCCCCCGTATGGACTCCTTTGTGTAGAGTAAGGTCACTGTTCAACATAAACCACTTTCTGCACACCGCACATTGAAATCATTTCTCTCTTGGCTGGAGCCTTTTATGGGAAGTGGGGCTACTGCTCGTATTGAATCTCTTTCCATGCCCTTTGAATGTCTTGGGCTTCTCTGCAGCCCCAGGATGGGTTTTGACCCTTTAAAGGGTCATGACAACAGAAGATTTAGTATTATATAGATTTTTTCCAATAAAGCAGAAAGTTGTGCAGAGGTGCTTATGGGAAAATGCCGAAAATACGATACATCTGAGTAGTAAAGGTATTTGGTAGATAGGTTTCTTTATAATTATCTAAACATATAATTTCAATTTCGTTTTGTACAATTTTAACTGGTGCTTTATTCTTGTTGATATATTTTTTTAAAAAAAAATATGGTTGTACTATAACCCGAAGGATACATTATACTGTAAATAACATGTTTGTTTGTTTTTTATTGTTGGAAAATTAGTGACAGTAATTTCCAGTTCAGTTAGTTCCTCTATCCAGATCAGAGCAATTCAGCTAGCAAAAAAAAATACATAGACTGAGGTTTATTTATTAAACATTAGCAAACATTAAAAGCAGTTAACTGACAAAATGGGATAAAAAGCAGGGGAACGGAAGGGAAAAGAGAAAGACACAGGAACAATAGGGAAATAATAAGGCAGCAGAAAACTCAATAGCAAAAATTTATTTTCTATCTTTTTATCAAAAGGCACAGAACTTTCCAGAGCAGTTGGAAACAATCCTATGGATAACTAGCATAGACAATTCCAAAGGGAGTGGCCTTTGCTTATTCTAATCTTAACCTTTTTATGTACATAAGAGTAGCAAGAAGAGAGATGGAAAATAATACACCATGTGATCCATCCTCTATTCTGCAGCATAAAGAGAACAATTTAGTATGGATGAGGTTGATACATCCAATGGTTAAATGATTGGTAATCACATTTTCTTCACAATGTCCTCAAAACCCAGGTAGGTAAGAATTAGGGATAGGGACTTGGTTCTTATATTTGTTAGGGAAACTTTGTGATTTTTGTGTGTGTCTGTGTGTCTGTATATATTATATATACATCAGAAATTTAAGTATTGTTAGCATTGTTTAAAATTTATGCTGAAAGAGGAATGGACATTTTAAAAAGATGAAATCATACATGACAAATACAACAGCCTTTGACAGCAATAGCAATAGCACTTAGACTTGTATACCGCTTCACAGTGCTTTACAACACTCTCTCTAAGCGGTTTACAGAGTCAGCATATTGCCCCAAACAATCTGAGTCCTCATTTTACTGACCTCAGAAGAATTGAAGACTGAATCAACCTTGAGCTGGTGAGAATCAAACTCCTGTATTGCAGAATTAGCAATACACTGAGCCACCACAGTTCCAGTGATACCACATAAATGCCCGAAAGTGCTGGATGCTTTTAAGGTAGAGGTTTTTCCCCTCTATCTAGAAAGGAAGAATACCTTGGTCATTTCTAATTTTGCAATCACATCCTTTAGGAAAAAATGTACCATAATTAATTCCTTACCATTTGAATGACTAATAATTATGTACGAGGAAAAAAGCATTAATTCACTGCAACCAGAACAAAATATATTGTGGATAGAAATGGAACTTTTATACAAAAAAAATCCTGTACAGATACTTTTAAATCGCTCAGAAGAGATAGAGCAGGGCTCTATTTAAAGGGCACAAATGAAAACAGTATTAAAATGCCCTAATAGATATTTTTAAAAGAAACATAGATATGACACGTCGAAATTAGGAAATAAATAAACCCTTGCAACTGGTCCAGAACCTTACAGAAGCCTTCAACTGAATTAACTGAATAGATTTTGATGAGTAGAAATGGCTGCATATACTGCATAAAATTAAACTCAAGAGACAGGAAGTAAGGCAAGTGGCAGAATCACAGTACATATTTGCGTGCCCATTACTCTATTTCCTTTGGGGAAAGAGATAGGAAATCTGCCTAATGGTAACGTAGCCCAATTCCATTTGTTATAGATATCCGTACTTTCTTCTTTGCACACCATGCTTCTTCCACTTGTTCATACATCTATTCACACACTGCCTTTATCCTTTAAACTGCTGGCTTGTTCCTTTGTTCAAGATTTCATCAACTCCATCCAGTCATCACTCACTTTTTCAGTACTTATGTATATGTCCTTTTTGCTATTGCACAAAGACACCTCATGAACCATTTGTCAAATCCATGAATGTTTGATGGTCTCAACCTGCTTCTGCCTACCACAGAGGTAGCCCCAGTTCTCTTTCATTTCTCCATTCCAGAAGTGTTGCTGATTACTTGCTGAGTAATAAGTTCTGTGGTGAATAGTTAAGAGGAAGGTTTGGCAACGGGTATACCATTGGTAGATCTGAAGGATCTCATAGCTCTCCAGCCCACAGTAAAACTGTGGCAGTTGTTCTGCAGGGATTCCAGAACCCCAATGATCTGGCTACCCACCCTCCAAAGGTGTTAGTGCGGCACAAACAATACTATAAGTTATCTGTGTGTTCCAGAGATAGATATAGCAGTCTTTCAGAATAGCACTAGACATGTGTATAAAGCATATCTACTCAAAGCACTCTAGTGTAAAACCACAAGGAGGCATTTTAAAAAATGTGTCTGTGCTTAGATGCAGGTAAAATTTCTATCAGTGGTCTGCACACAAATAGCCAATGCACCATTGCTTTGGAAAAATACCAGTGCAATCATTAGATCTAGGCATTAACATATATACAACAACACAGAAGCATTTAGTCAAGCCTGAAGAAAAATAAAATATTAGTCACTGTTTCTCTGAATATCATATATTATACTATTCATCGTATAACCTGGTATGTAACGTTTCATATGATATTTATGTTAAGCATAGAACTTTAGTGCAGATTATCTGTTCTTCTTGATATTGTTATATTAAGAGTAAACTAGAGAATCCCAGCAAATGTGATAATTGAAAACATTTCTACTTAGCTGTGACTTTGTAAATCAATTCCTTCCTTTTTTTAAAAATCAAAGCTTCACTTTTTATTACCTTGATCCCTTTTGCCATTTGTTTTCCAAAGTAATACCTGTAAACTTATACCCGAAGGAAGAGTCCTGAAGGAAATAAAAGTTTCATTGGACTATCCTAATAGCAAAGAAATTCATATGATAAAACCCTGGGATGTAATCTTGCATTCCCCTTGACTTGCTGATTGAAGCTTTGGAAAACTGTGAAAGAGATTCTTGTGCATCGCTAGGTATCACAACTTGCAGAGCTCTTGGGAGACAAGCAAACAGCTTTTTAGAAATACGTTTTAAAACAACCATGGGTCTGATTTTAAAAGCTATTTAATTTCCGTTTCTACAAAATTACAGGAGCACTGAGGGTGACATTATGGTCTAGTCTAGAATTATATGCCTTTCTATTTGTTTGGTGGACTTACGTATGCACCTGTTCTTGAAAGTAACACACACTCAGTTATTGGGATCTTGGACTCGTGGTTCACAACTATTGCATTTCCTTTTGCTGCTTATAAAGTGTGCATTTGTTACTTGTGTGCTAAACTTACTAAGGATTTCCCAATACATCTTCAAAAATGCATATTGTATTGTATTATTATTATATCAAATTATACTATATTATATTTATTATATTATCATATCATATCATTCAGGCACATATTAATGATATTTTACCTATAGTCACTAAGTGAGAATCTCAGTGAAATGAGGCTTGAATTGGAAGCTTATGTTTTAAGACATGTTTAACCTTTGTAATATATATCTTCTCACCAGTGTGGCATGCTCAACTCTGTGTTTGACCTGTCCAATTTTAATTTGTGCAATTAAAACATTTTAACTTGATTTTTCCCCATACACAGCTAATTGCTTTCCTACTCTCAAGCTTAATGCTAAGGCAACATTTTTGCACTAGGTAGAACCATTAACTGCATCTTATAATCACTCCCTCCAAAATATTCACTGACATGAATAATTGCCAGTTCAAAAAAAGCACTGAACTTTCAGATGTCAAGCTATAAGGTCAGAACTGGAATAAAAAGATTTCAAAACAAGGTTTAGGCAAGAAAAGAATAATCAAAATAAATTATATGATCAGTAGCCAAAAGTGTATAGTACCCTTCATTGCTTAGAAAAACTGGCTTAGGCACTAGGTCATTAACCAGGTATCTTTGAACACTGAGGGGGAAGTAATATTCCTTGCAGGCATGATCACTCCCATTGATCACAGTCCTGGCAATTGCTCCCTACTGACAAATCTGTATACGGTATTCAAAATTATTGAAGATCAATAAGCTTTCCAATTATGCTTCTTCATTTTACAGGGCTGTAAAATATGCATATACAGAATCTTCCACTGAAACCTGGATTTCTAGCCCAACTGATATTGCATACAGTGAATGTTCTTCTAGTTCAGAATATGTCTACCACAGAATGATTAAAACAAAGAAAACATTCATTGGTATTAGACTCTGTATAATAAGCAATGATTATCCTAGCTTCTCTCTATAATGGCAGATGCTCTAAGCAAGATCTTTCCTATTCACACATATTGCTATTATTTCTTTAGAAACGAGTTGGCTTAATTTCCCTTAAGTACTTGTACACTATAAGCCTTATAGCACATATTGTAACAGATGCTTAGCTATTTCTATCTTTTTTCAGTCTGAATAGTGTATAACTATGGACAAAATCTGACCGTGCCAAGCATTGGCTATACCTAAGATGCATGTAAAAAAAATTACCCCAAAAAATAATCAATAAAGGGTTTAAGCTAGCATTTTCCCCAGACAAGCTATCTACAATTCTTTGAATATTAATCCACTAAAGCATGTGTCCCTTCCCCAAATAATTTAGGTGCAGAAATAATTGTAAGAATGTGATTGAAGTCCCCCAAACCCCATTGTTTCCTTGAACCCTCCCCAAATATTGAAAGCAAGCTTAGCATTTATGGATTGGAAGTTGGCAAGGAAGAAATAGAAGCATAGATAATGGTCGGTTTTCATAAGAGAGACATTAGCTGAGACTTCCCTGAGGAGCTGATAGTTTTTAATTGAGCCCTAAATGGCCTGGAGTTAGTGATCAATGATGTAAGTAAGTTCATTTAGTGACATAAAATAATAAAAAGGGTGACTCAGGCAACAAAATGGGGTTATTTCAACTTATAGAACTGTCTTTCTCAGCTCATTTTTCTCTCTCTCAAAATATAACATCATAGAACATAGAAGTCATAGCATCCTGGTCAAATGATTGTCCATTCTATTCTTGAAGATCTCCGTAATGGAGCACCCACAGTCTCAGAAGGCAAGCTCTTCCATTGATTAATTGTTCTCCCTGTCAGGAAATTTCTCCTCAGTTTTAGGTAGGGTCTCTCTTTCATAAGCTTCCACCCATTGCTTCTCACCCTCCTCTTTGGTGTTTTGCAGAATAAATTGATCCCCTCTTCTCTGTGACAGCCCCTCAGGTACTTGAAGGCAGATACTATGTCACCACTAATCCTTCTCCTCAATAGGCTAGATATACCTAATTCTCTCAACCACTGATTGTACCATTTAGCCTCCAAACCATCTTTGTTGCTGTTCTCTGCACTCTTTCTAGAGTCTCAGCATCTTTTTTTTCATAGTGACCAGAACTGGATGCAGTATTCCAAGTGTGGCTTCACTAGTGCAGTATTATTATTATTATTATTATTATTATTATTATTATTATTATTATTATTATTATTATTATTATTATTATTATTATTATTATTAATTTTATTTGTATACCGCCCTTCTCCCGAAGGACTCAGGGCGGTGAACAGGGCAATACATATTAAAAAAACAAGATACAAAAATTAAAAACGATTAAACAAAATGCCCACGAATAAGTTAAAACACATTAAAAAGTAGGTTAAAACAGATTAGTAAAACCCAACCCCATCCCATCAGTATAAAGTGGTACTAGCACTTCTCATGGTCTAGATCAGGGGTAGGCAACCTTGGCTCTTTTATGACTCGTGGACTTCAACTCCCAGAATTCCTAAGCCAGCCATGCTGAGGGAAAAGGGAGAGGTTTCCAAGCTAAGCCATGTGGCTCAGGATTTCTGGGAGTTGAAGTCCACGAGTCATAAAAGAGCCAAGGTTGCCTACCCCTGGTCTAGATGCTATCCCTCTTTTAATGCATTCTAGGATTGCATTGGCTTTTCTTGACATATCCTCAGCATTTCCCTGACCCATCAATTTAGTCACTTTATGAAAGAAGGCAGTAAGTTTTTTTTTAAAAAAAACAAAAAAACACCTCATGATGGCTTCTAGTGATTGCCTTGTTCATTCTTAGGTCCTTACAAATCTGCTGTTTGATAATTTTTTTCCAGGATTTTCCCAACTGATTGGTCTGTAGTTTCCTAGTTGCATTTTTTCACCTTTTTGTAGATTGGAACCACATTAGCTTTTTTTCCAATCTTCTGGTAGTTCCCCTGTACTACACAAGCTTTGAAAAATTATATTCAGTGGCTCTGAGATTACATCCAGCTTCTTCAAAACAAACTAAAACACGAACCTTGGCGTCTTCCTCTGAAGTGTTTTTTCTGCACAAAATTTTACATATTAGTGATTAATGCACATCAGAGGCAGAACATGTTCCAAATGTTTCATATAAATTATCCATTTATATGTTACATCTCTATAGCGTCACTCAAAATTACTGTCCTTATTTTGCAAATTGTATCTGGGCAGAGAATAGCAGTTGATGCAAAACTAACTCACAAGGTCATGAACAAAATTAGGTTTTGATTTGACAATGCAAGTCATAGTCTTATTTATGACCTACAGCCATGCTCCACTTTTAACCAAGGAACATAACCTATCATCAATTTTATACATAAGACTTCAGAAAACACCCTGGTAATCCTGTATTCCATGCTCAGTACCCTAAGTATCTTCCTTGTAGATGGGCAGATAATAACTTGAAATATTAGGAAGAAATAGTGTGGATTGCATTTATGATGAATAAACAGAAAAGGTAAATGAGATAATCCCATGTTGTGGATATATTTGCCTATTCAAACTGTGTGTTCAGCCTGACAATTGAGATTTTTCTTCCCAGATGCCTTAACTATTTGGGAGGGGGGTGAAAATGGCTCTATAAATTAGCAAACCTTCTCATTTTCCCTTCATTTTACATATTTCATTTATAATCATCACTGAACCTTTTGATGAACTGTCTTATTAAGCCTGAAGCAAGTTAGTTCTATGCTTTTCTCTTCAAAAACAGTGAGCGGGCTATCTTGCCCACAGTTGCTAAGCAGAAGGAAACATACAGTTTCTCAAGTGAAATGACGTATTTTTAAGCACCCAAATAGCACTTCCACTTCAAAGAATCTAATCAGCCATATTATTCTGTCTCTTGAATCTGCCTATCTTCTCTTATGGAAGAAACAATTTGGAAGACTCACAACATAAATCAGGGACTGGGCACCCAAGGGAGATCACCAGGGCGCCAGATTTATGATTGCTGCATGTTGAAGAAATAGATCTTTGCTGTGGAAGGAAATCAAGTATATTGAGGTATTTGTTCATGTATGGTATAAAGGCAGAAATGACATCCACAGTATAAATGAAAGCATCTTCAGAAATGTATGAACTTGTTGATCACTGCAGGAAGAAATGAAAAAGGGCCACGACTGAGAGGAAATAACTAAGTGTGGAGTGCAAACCTTGTATGGAGACACATTAGATTCAATCTAGGCTAAATGAGAAGTGTTAGTGTTGACAATAACATTATAAAGAAATAAATGGCCTCATTCACCAACTTGTCCTTTTGAAATCAATGGGATAATGGATCACAACTGACTTAGTCATGACTCGGTATGTGTTGCTATGCTAAAGTAGATGTGCTATGTGTAGAAGGTCTGGGCCAAAGGAGTCAATGAAGTTTTGTTTTATTGAAGAGAGTCTGGCATTTATTCTCAGAAATAAAACTATATTTTCCCTCTGGGCAATGTTGAGAGAGGGCAGCATACCACATCTGCTTCAGCTTTCAGAAGGCCAGACTGGGAGAACTTGTTGCATGCTTGCTTGGCTTAGATTGAAACCAGCTGTATTCATCTAGGCAACTTTAAGATGTGTGGAACTCCTCATCCAGAATTTGTCAGACAGTACGCTATACTCAAAGAATGCTGCCTCATAGTATGCCATTTTATTTCACCTTTTTTCAAATGTCCCAAAGAAGTAGGAACCTGTTATCTAGCCTCACACAGCTGAACAATATCAAAGAAGCAAAAACTACAGATTTTAATAAGGCAACTTTAATGCTAGTATGGAGGAAATACAGAATCTTGTCCATTGTTTATTTACAGTGACTTCATTAAGGCCTCACATTTTTCAATATTTTGAAATGCTTCTTCCCAGCTTTCTTGTCACCTAGAATGAATTGCCACTTATGAGATGTCAACTGATTCTCTCTCTATCTCTTCATTACTTATGTCTTCTCTCTTTTCCCAGCCTTTCCAAAGTAGAAGCAGGATTTTCACAATCTATACTTTAGAGCAGAATTGAAAAGCAGGATTTTCCATTCTCCAGTATCAGCTACCAAATTAATTTGGAGTAAAATAAAATAGTTGCTTTTCAAAGGGTTTTGTTTTTTTGGAAAAAGACCGTTTTCAGACCACTGATAGTCCCTACCATTTAGACTACTTGAGTTCTATAATTCACTTATGTAATACTGAAATAAGACTTTTTATTCTATCAAGTAGCCCATTTTTGAAGCTGCATTACCAAAGCATCTTGACCAGTGAATTCATGTCTGTGCCCTTCTATCCTGATACTATTCTAGTCTCATTTGTTGTTTGGACCTGTGACCACCAAGGAGATACACTTGAAAAATGATAGAGCCAGGAGAAAAACTCCTGACATACATTACGTACCATAGAAGATGTCTCTCTTACCAGGAAATGAGAAGTTAGACTCATTTTTTTAAAAAAAATTGCAAAAAAAGCCAATGCAGGCCTAGGCTCCATAAACAAATGGAGAGTATCATGATCATGTAAAGTGACTGTGCCATTCTATACTGCACTAGTATAGACTCTACTGCGCTTGTAATTCTGTATCCAGTTCTGGTTACCATAATGTAAAAAAGAAGCTGAGAACCTAGAAAGTGTGAAGAGAATTGGGCTATTTGCTGGTATTCTGTTTTAGGTATAGGTTACTGATTCCATTTTTTTATACTTTTCCTTCAGTTTGTTAGAAAGCTCTATTGCAAGCATGCTGGTCTTGCCTGGTGTCTTTTATTTTTCTTCCAGTGTGGTGGTGTTTTAGTTTTGGCTTACTAGGATTTTCATCCATGGAATCCTTCCTAATTTCTCTCTTAGTTGAAGCCAGTTCTCTTAAAATCTAAAACACTAGTCTGACTTTGTTCAGATCCCTGTGCCTATATTATGATGAATTCTAGTACGACATGATTGCTCTCCCCCAAAGTTCCTACAATTTCCACTCCCTCAACCATTTTATCCCTATCAGTTAGGATTACTTCTAGTATAGTACAATTTGAGTCACAAACAACAAAAGGACAAAAGGGGTGAGACTCTGATGATCTTGTGAGACCCACCTTTTTTTAAAAAAGCTTTTTTTATTCTGCCTTTATTATTATTTATAAATAACTCTCATCAAACATATCTAATACTCCTCCCATCTCCTATTTTCCCATGACAAACCTGAGAGGTAATCTGTACTGAAAGATAGTGAGTAGCTCAGATTCACCCAGCAGGTTTTCAGGCCTACAGTGGGATTAGAGTTCACAAATCTCCTATTTTCTAGTTTGATGCTTTAACCACTAGACCCCCTTGTATGTGCCCCAGCAATCATCTTTGTCTTGAGGGGATGGTGAATTGTAATTTTTCAAAGAAAAGAGCCTACAAAATACATTGTAGAATAACAGCCGCACTAGAAAATAGGAAGCTGATAGTATCTCTTCCAAAAAATTTTTTTATTAAAAACTTAAAGCCTTTTACTTTAAGTAAAATTTGTTAGTCAGAAAAGGTGATGCATGATGGACCAATGAAATCACTAACTATTCTACAATTAACAAGATTGGGGGAATGGGGAAATGGGGGAGCTAGAGAAAAATGGAACAACCTGGTGCCCATTTTCTCTGCTACGGACACACAAACACACACCAGTTTCAGGTCCGGCTGCTTTACTGAGAGACTAAGGCTTCTGATTTCCATGGACTTTTTCCGATTAAAGGTTGAACAAGATAGTTGCCTGAATGCTGATGAAGAGAGCATTCTAACAATCCGAAAGCAGTGGCTCAGAAATGTGAGTGAGCAGCACTGAGGCTTTTTAAAAGCTACATGAAGTCAAAATCTTGTTTCTGTTTTTCCTCAGGGGTCCAGCATCTCCTGCAGAACTGTCTCCCCCAGCCCCTTGCTGCGTAATTGCCTAACCTGCAGACTGTGAGGGAAGATCGCCATCTACTGAAGAAAGCCTTCAAGGCCGGAGAGATTTTCTCGTTGTTGCCTTGTTTGTCCTTGTTTAGCTGGCAAGTAAAGAACGAAGCTGCCGCCGTTGCAGCTGTTTTAGCACCAAAGCGATGGAGGAGGGGAGCAATTTCAAAAAGTAAGCAGTAGGGCCCTTAAAAAGACCATTCTTGCACATGACATTAAATCACTCCATCATTGATGTCCTACAGCACGGCTTTCTTTTTGAATTGTTCAGGGATGGGGGTGTTTATTTTTATTTTTCTAATGAAAAGATTAGGATGTATATTGGCATGGGAAAGTCCCAGCCTCCTCAGAGCATTTTGACGAAAGCCCTTTTTGTAACCGAGGAGGAAAAATTGAATTGATCGACCCTTTTCTGAGGGATTGCAAAACAAATATCTGCAGAGCGATGCTTGTATTCATCCAAATGGGCACCTGCTGCTCTGTTATACAGCATGAGCGATGCTTTTTGTTTGATTTTCATTTTTTTTAATGTTCATCCCACTAAATCAATAGCTTGGTTGCATGTCATCTTTAGGCCTGACACAAAATTATTTTCTTCCCAAACAATGATCTGCCACTTGCTCTGTGAATAGTCCCAGGCTCCCTTTAATTACTCACATGCCAGAAAGTTTCCATTCTGTCCAATGCACATCATCAACACGCAGGAAAAATCAATATGCTGCATTTGATGTTACTCACCTGTTATATTCCCGGGCATGGTTTGGCTTCATTTGGTCAACTTTTCTTAGGCAGAGGGTGGGAGGGAACGAGGGAGGGAAGAAAGACATTTAGTTGAGTAAAATACACAGAACAAGAACAAGAATAAGGGAAAACATTTAGCAAGTGGTTATCATTGCAAATCTTCTCCCTACATATACATAACCAGCCTTTCAACTTGTTCCGAGAATGAATTGGATAGTCTCTAAATTTGATAAATAAATCAAAAGTGTTGTATTGAACACTCACGTCAGAAAACTGGATACACAAATGGGGGGGAGAGTAAAATTATCAGTGAAAGAATATCAATGATGTAGAGATTGTGGGAGTAAAATCCCCCTCATTCCATTCCTGCCATCTTTTCTTTTAGTATGCCTTTCAAAATTGCATACTTCTTGCTAAGGTAAGGTAGCTAGTCTGACCATGGGAATTTGACAAAGTTTGTGGCACTTATTCTGGTGGATAATAATGAATGAAAGTTCACCTTTACTGAATTTGAATGCAACAGAGAATTTTACTTTGTTTTCTTTCATTACTATTCCACTTGGTGGAACAAACGTGAAGGATGAAAACCGGGGAGGACAATTTCAGCTTTCTGACGATAAAAATGAAGCAACAGTGGAAAGCTTTGGGGAAGATGAATCCAAAACTCAGTATTACTGTCTGACTTCAGTGGGAAACAAAGTCTGTTCCACAGTCTTTGGAAACTTATTGGTAAAAAGTGTCAGAATCCATTTATATCATATTCATAAATGGAATGTTTCAAACATCATTCCATGGATTCTGCCATCTCCCGAAAAGAAGAGGATAGATGTGTATTGAACCGGTATTAGGCATTTCAAAGGAAAGGAGAAGCCTTTTGAACTGGGGAAACAAAAGGGGGGGCTAGCATCTGGCTTTTGTCACGGAAGACAGCAATAAACATGAAGGGTCCTAAGTTCCTTTTTCCCACGAGATGGATGATAGGAGAGAAAGGATGGGGGACTGACCAAATGGGGTTAAGGGGGGTTAAGCCAGGAACTCTTTATAAGGGTTTACTTCATGGGATAATATTAAGTCCTGTCTCTTTTCCTACAACCAAGCATGTCATAGTAAAGATTCTTTTTGGAATAGATTTGACTCCAAGAATTTTGTCTTCCTAAGACGTGGTTTGGGGTGGGTCCTGACAAAAAGTATGATTTTTCCATAGTCTATGCTTCAAATGTTTTCTACATATAAAACATACAGAAAATGCCTACTTTTTATTCAAGGCTTATTGTGGATCTGGGCTTTCTAAAATGGTAGCAAGCATGCATTGCTTGTATTTATAACCATGGTCTGAAATTCAGTCATCACTCCGGTATACTGAAATACCAGGCATATAGCTAATAAATGAAATGAGCTTAATTTTAATAAACATTTTTGCTGCAGCATTGCAGTAGCATTCAATCCTAAGCAAGACAAAACAGTATAAAAGTAGCTTGTTTCTTTCTCAGTATAGTCTGCTGCAAACAAAACAAAACAAAATCAGTAAGCCAAACTTGAACATTGTATGGATTTTAATGTATCCCATCCACATCCAGGTTCATTTTGTTTTTAAATATGCCAACATACATATGCATATTTCGGTGGTGCCGATTGATGATCCTGAGCAGAAGGCAGCAGAGAACTGTTTTTGTCAGAAGTAAGTAAGTCTTAGTAGGTTTTCTATTATCTGTATCAATCTGGCAATATAAGAGGAAACCTCTGTTTGCAAATGGGATTTTTCATCAGTCTTTGGGTAAATATACTTCAAAGAGACATCTATACCTCAGAAGCTAATCTGGGATGTATGCAACATATACCTGGTGTCAGGAATCTGTGGTCAAAGGTAGAGAGTTAGTCTGGTGTAGTAGCTAAAGTGTTGCCCTACAAAACAGGACACCATGAGTTCTGGTCCCATCTAGGCATGTAAAATTGGCTGGATAACTTTTGGCCAGTGCTTCTCTCTCAGCCCAACACACAGGATTATTGTAGGGCAGAAAGGAGGAGGAGGAGATGGATGAAATATGGTTTATTCACTGCCTTCAGTTGCATATTTTAAAACAAGTGGAATAAAAAACTTTAAAAATGGGAGATATGATTTGGAGAAATGCAATCAAATTTTATATGTGGTTTTATTTCTGGTATACTATTTTATTTAATTCTTTAATATTAAAAGAAGTTATCTATTGTAATCACCTGGCTTAGGTTCAAACCTATTAAAGGACCAATTTAAACAACAAAAATAGTGATTTGAATAGATTCCATTTGTGCTACTAAACATCTTAAGTAGATGGAGATCTGAGAGAGATCCCAAATATCATTTCATATTGTAACACATGTGTAATTCAAACAGAATTTTAATTAACTGACTACTTAATTGACTGGCTTGCTAATGTGAATAGGCACATAAGAGTATAGTGTCAAATAGTATTACTATATGCAACTTTTATTTTAAAAAATGACCTTCTTAGTATTTAAGCATACTAGATGAAAATAAGACCAGTTCTGGTCCAATATTTTGTTTCTCTAAATAGTCACACAGATTTTCTGGGCTAATAGCAAAAGGAGGTAAAAACATTTCCCTCTGCCACAACTGATATATTGTTGTAACATTGTTGTTCTTTGTTGATTGATTGATTGATTTGATTGATTTATTATATTTATATGCCGCCCTTCTCCCTAAGGACTCAGGGCAGCTCACAACAATAAAACTAAAAAAGAACATGAAAATACAAAATTTAAAAAAGAATTAAACACTAGATATGTTCAATACATAGTAATTTAACCCCATAAAACCAAATTTAAAACCATAGTCAATCCAGGTCCTATTGTTGAAAAATCCATGTCTTCAGGTCACGGCGAAAGGACCGAAGGTCAGGGGCCATCTGCAGCTCCAGAGGCAACTCATTCCAGAGGGTCGGCACGTCCACAGAGAAGGCTCTCCCCCTAGAGGTCGCCAGCCAGCATTGCTTAACCGATGGAACTCTGAGGAGGCTGACTGTGAGAGCGAACCGGGCGATGGGAGGTTGACAATGGCAGCAGGTGGTCTGGCAAATACCCTGGGCCTAAGCCATGTAGGGCTTTAAAGGTAATTACTAGGACCTTGAATTGCACCTGGAGGACAACCGGAAGCCAATGAAGCTCGTGCAGGAGTGGAGTAACATGGGAGTATCGAGGAACTCCCATAAGTACCCACGCGGCCGCATTTTGCACCAGCTGAAGCCTCCGGGTGTACTTCAAGGGCAGCCCAATCTAGAGAGCGTTACAGTAATCCAGGCGAGAAGTGACGAGGGCATGGGTGACCATGCATAGGGCATCTCAGTCCAAAAAGGGGCGCAACTGGTGCACCAGGCGAACCTGTGCAAAGGCCCCCCCTGGTCACAGCAGTTAAATGTTCTTCCAAATTAACCCGTGAATCCAGGAGGACACCCAAGTTGCGAGCCCTTTCAGAGGGGGGCAATACCTCCCCCCCATCAAAAGAAATGGAACATGTTGGACAATACGAGATGCCGGTATCCACAGCCACTCGGTCTTGGAGGGGTTGGGCCTGAGCCTGTTCCTTCCCATCCAGACCCCTACCACCTCTAGGCACCAGGTCATCACGTCAAGGGCATCACTGGGTTGGTATGGGGTGGAGATGAACAACTGGGTATCATCCGCATATTGGTGATACCTCACCCCAAAACCACGAATGATCTCACCCAGTGGCTTCATATAGATGTTAAACAAGAGGGGGGAGAGAACTGACCCCTGAGGCACCCCACAGGAAACGGGCCTTGGGGTGGATCTCTGCCCCCCTGCCAATACAAACTGCGAACAGCCCGAGAGGTAGGAGGAGAACCACCGTAAAACAGTGCCTCCCACTCCCAACCCCTCGAGCTGTCGCAGCAAGATACCATGGTCGATGGTATCAAAAGCCGCTGAGAGGTCAAGTAGGACCAGGACAGAGGAAAAGCCCCTGTCCCGGGCCCGCCAGAGATCATCTACCAGTGTGACCAATGCCATTTCTGTGCTGTAAACGGGTCTGAAACTGGACTGGTACAGGTCCAGATAGTCCACTTCATCCAGGAATTGCGGAAGCTGATGCGCCACAACACTCTCAACAACCTTCGCTACAAAGCGAAGGTTGGAGACAGGACGATAGTTATTCAACGAGGCCGGATCCAAGTCAGGCTTCTTGAGGAGGGGCCTCACCACCACCTCTTTTAATGAGGAGGGGAAGACACCCTCTGTCAATGAAGCGTTGACAACTGCCTGGAGCCAGCCCCCTGTCACCTCCCCAGCGGCCGAAACTAGCCAGGAGGGACAAGGGTCCAGTAAACAGGTTGTAGCACTCAGTCTGCACATAATCCTGTCCACATCATCCAAAGATACAGGGTCAAACTCACCCCAGATGGTATAACCAAGACCTGCCCCTTCCACTCCGCCGAATTCCACCCAGTCGGAGTCCAAACCAGACCAGATCTGAGCGATTTTGTCCTTCAGATACTGTACAAATTCCTCAACCCTACCCTGCAAGGGGTCATCCCTTGGTCACTGATTAAGCAGTGAGCAGGTCACTCTAAACAGGGCGGCTGGGCGGTTATCTGCGGATGCGATGAGAGCGGAAAAGTAAGCATGCTTTGCCGCTTCCATCGCCACTAGGTAAGACTTAAGATAAGTTCTCAACTGTGTTCAGTCAGATTCGGATCTGCTGGACCTCCAACGACTCTCTAGGCGTCTTTTCCGGCACTTCATCTCTCGGAGTCCCTCGGTAAACCAGGAGGCCACCCAGGATCCACGCCAGGTCAAAGGCCGCAAAGGCACAACTCGATCCAAGGCCCCAGCAGCCACCCTCTCCCAGGCTGCCACTAGGGCCTCAGCAGAGCCGTGGGCAAGGGAAGCAGGAAATGTCCCAAGCTCCGTCCGGAACCTCTCAGGATCCATCAAGCGCCTGAGGTGGAACCACCTGATCGGTTCTGCCTCCCAGTGGCAAGGGGGGGCATACTGAAAGTCTATCTGGAGAAGAAAATGATCAGACCCTGACAGGGGATGGATGGTTAAATCACCCCTACCCAGATCATTAATCCACTGCCCAGAGATAAAAACCAGGTCGAGTATGTGACCTCCATTATGAGTCGGGTCCTGAATTATTTGAGTCAGGTCCATGGCCGTCATGGAAGCCATGAACTCCCGAGCCAACTCAAATGCCTCACCCACGGAAGGCAAATTGAAATCCCCCAGAACTATAAGCCTGGGGAACTCAATCGCAAACCTGGGCAAGACGTCGAGAAGCTTGGGCAGGGCCGATGATACGCAGCTGGGAGACAGGTACGTAATCAATAGGCCCAACTGAACGCCAGGACCCAACTTCAAAAGGAGAGATTCACACCCGCTTATCTGAGGGACAGTGGCCACTCGCAGACAAAGACTCTCTCTAATAATAACCGCCATCCCCCCAACCCTGCCCTGGGCCCGTGGCTGGTGAAGCACCCGGAAGCCTGGTAGGCATAGCTCCGAGAGGGGGACACATCCCTCTTGGCCCAGCCAGGTCTCCGTGATGCAAGCCAGGTCCGCGTTCTCCTCCTCAACAAGATCATGTATGAGGGGAGCCTTGTTCACCACGGACCTGGCGTTGAAATAAACCAACCTGAGCCCAGGGTTCTGCAATCCTATGCCCCCGGGGAAGCGAGAAGAACAACGAGGGCGGGAGCAGGCAACCGCTTGAAGACAGCGGTGGACCGTTCCCCAATAACGATAAAGCCCTCTGCTCCCACACTCTCTGCCCCTCCCAATCACCGTCAAGATAGGGAGACCCTCCGCACTTGGAGCTGAGTCTGCCCCCAAACCCCTATTCCCCCCCTGCGACCATCCGATGGTCTGGACTGCTGTCCAGGTCGAACTCCCCCAAGTTCATTCTGGACCCCCAAGGCCTCCCCCCTCCCGGGTCCCCTTAAGATTTTATATAAAAAACTTAATAAAAATCCCCTCAGCCTCCTCTTTGAAGCATGCCATCTCTCAGGGTCCCACAACCCGTCATCAAGAAAGTTCTTATGTAGGACAGATGGGCGTTCCTGCAAGAGGGGGGAATCTCGCAGCGAGTAAAGTTCTCTAAAAGTGTATGCTGGCATACAAAGGAAGGCGGTAGCATCGGACAATGAAGGGTGCCAACAGATGGAGTCAATGGAAAATTGATTTAACCTATAACCCTGAAGTGTTACTCAATTACCTTGAACCACCTATATATATATTATTTTTTATAAACTCCTTGGAGTTGGTTATTCTGGAAAAAGCTTCAGTAAGAACAAGTAAAAAATAAATCTCCTGACTCAAGTATCTTTACATTGATCAATGATAAAGACAGAATACTGTCTACTTTCTCCATGCTCTATTATCTTATTTTATGTTGTTTTTAACCATTTAACCATGTTTGACTCTTGGTGACTTTATAGCTCTCCATGCTACCCTATCAATCACATTATAAACATATGCTTATAATATTTATACCATGATCTTATATAATTCAGTTATATCCCTCTTTGGTTACCATTTCTTAAGCTAAGGAGTCCCAACACTTTTCTTATAAGGGAGGTGTATGAGCCTTCTGGCCATTTTAGCTCTGAAATTAGTGATTAAGAATACTAATAAATAGGTCAGAAAGGACTTGCATCAGCTGGACTATAAATAATCTGGACTGTAAACAAGCAATTACAACCTTATGATCCACAAGATTGTGCCGAACTACATTTCCCATATACCGTATCTTTATTTGCTAGTTTGAATTGCTGAGAGTTGTAGACCAACAACATCTCAAAAGCCATCTCTTCTCCACTTCTAAGGGTTGTTGTTGTTGTTAGCTGCGAAGTCGTGTCCGACCCATCGCGACCCTATGGACAACGTTCCTCCAGGCCTTCCTGTCCTCTACCATTTTCTGGAGTCCATTTAAGCTCACGCCTACTGCTTCAGTGACTCCATCCAGCCACCTCATTCTTTGTCGTCCCTTTCTTCTATTGCCCTCAATCTTTCCCAGCATTAGGCTCTTCTCCAGTGAGTCCTTCCTTCTCATTAGGTGGCCAAAGTATTTGAGTTTTAGCTTCAGGATCTGGCCTTCTAAAGAGCAGTCAGGGTTGATCTCCTCTAGGACTGACCGGTTTGATCGCCTTGCAGTCCAAGGGACTCGTAGGAGTCTTCTCCAGCACCATAGTTCAAAGGCCTCAATTCTTTGGCGCTCAGCCTTTTTTATGGTCCAAATTTCACTGCCATACATTGCAACTGGGAAGACCATAGCCTTGATTATATGCACTTTTGTTGACAGGGTGATGTCTCTGCTTTTTAGTGTGCTGTCTAGATTTGCCATGGCTTTCCTTCCCAGAAGCAAGCGTCTTTTAATTTCTAAGGGTAGAGAATTCTAACTAATATTGAGATATTAGTGCTGATGATTACCACCACGAATGTAGTAATGACTTTGCACAGAGTATAACCAGCAAAGATGTAAAATACAAAATAGGGGCAAAGAGGGAGTATAAGCTATTCATTGCAGTGAAAATTAAACCAGATGAGCAATGGGGAAGAACAAGGAAAAAGAGAAAAGATGGCATAACATTATATTTGCTTGTTTAAAATTCAGTAACTGTGAGATTGTGTATAGAGTTCCACACCATCTGGCAGCTGCAAGGAACAAACAATGCAGAATTTACAGGTACTCTGTTGCGCACACTCTAAATAATATACCATAGTATACCAATTGTATATGGGAGACAGTGGAGCACTAAAAATAATTGATGGGCAGCCCTGCACACTCAGCCTTAATTTATGTCACAGAAATACAGTTGCCGTATAATTATGTGTGTGCTATAGAACATGCTGCAGTGCTAGATGTTACTGCAGCTATGGCAAATGCAACCTTCAGTCCAGACTTTCACAACACACCAAGCCCTATCACATCAAGATGAAAAAGCAAAGAACGTCCTTCAAAACATCCAATCCTCTCATGAGTTCCATAGACTAGATCCTCCTTTTTCCAGTTACTGTCCAATTTCATTCAAGTTAAGTAACTTTATTTACAGATAGTTTATGTTTATGTATTTCTTAGCTGCTTTTCGAGACTACAGTCTTCCCAAGGCGGCATGCAAGATATAAATCCTCACTATCTCTACTAATATTATATGTTCAGGCCATTCTTTTTAAGGAACTACAAAATGGTTCTTCGGGCTAAGAGGTTTTCAAAACTCATGTAATTTGATGTAGATTAGATCCTGAAAAGCTTGGCTGCTTCCCCAGATTTTCTAGACAAAGGTGAGTCCATGTTACTACTTCTAGCAAGAAAGAAAATAAATTGAGGATTGATTGAAATTGTGCTGCTGCTGAAATTAAGTTCTTACATATGATTTGCACTGCAAACCTCACATGTAGAAGCAATGATATTGTCCCTCAGACATTACTTTTATCTCTTATTATGTTTTTCCTGGCAGTTGCCTAAATCTGAACATGATTCAATCCTAAATAAGATTTTCACAGAATTCCCTTTAGCGAGATTTATTGAAACGAAGGAGATGGGGCTACAAGAGTTGCAGCAATTGAACTATTTTTAAGTTACTGTAGAACTAAAACTTACTTATGTGCATTAAAATGAAAAGCCTTTTCACTTTCATGATGCAAGTAGGAGATAGGTCTCTTCACTGATAATAGGGAAGCTGGCAGTTGGCTACTTACTGCCTTGACCAGTTTGGGAAATGATTCATCCCAAAGGTGCTTTTTCAAAAGGCAACCAGACTTTCTTGTTTTTCTTTGAAGATGTTTCGCTTCTGATTTAAGAAGCTTCTTCAGCTCTGACTGGATGGTGGGGAATGGAAGGATTTATATTCCTTGCAGACAGCTGGATATTTGCATTCTGAAGACAATCAAAGTTGTCTACAAGGAATATACATTCTTCCATTGCCCATCTTTCAGTCAGATCTGAAGATGCTTCTTGGATGAGAAGTGAAACATCTTCAAAGAAAAACAAAAAAGTCCGGTTGCCTCTTCAAAAAGCATCTTTGGGACAGCCATGACCTGGATGACTGAGAATCTCCATAGACATGATTCTTACAGCCATGCTTAAATATCTGGCTCAGATTTTAATGAGAGGAATAGTTTATTGGGCACATTCTTTTCACTGTGGCAGAAAATGCTTCCAGGCAAAAATGTTCTTCATGCGAGGATTACAGTATCAGAAATGTATAAGAATCCCAAGTTTGCATCTGCTTTGTACATCCAAGCAGCACAATAAAATTTGTTATGGAAGAGCAGGCTGCTTAAGAAATGCCGCAGAAGACCCTTCCTCGTCTCCCATTTAATCCTTTTCCCCTGCGTCAGCATGGCACAGTTGCCAAGTGCAATCTTTAAACAGATGTGAGAGAAGATGGCAGAAAAACGGGAGAAACGTGTGTTTTGGAAGCTGTGCAGCTGCCAGCCACCAGAGAAAAGTAGCTGAATTTTTAAAAAAGAAGGTGCTTTTCTTTCAAAGAAAGTAGATAGTTCAGAGGAAAAAGAAGTATAGAGCATGGGTCCTCAATCTTGGCAACTTTAAGACTTGTAGACTTCAACTCCCAGAATTCCTCAGCCAGCTTTGCTGAGGAATGGTGGAGTTAAGGGAAAAAGTGGGACAGGGTTTGTAAAGCCATTGCTAATAATACTATAAAGTGTAAGTAGCAATAGTAAAGAGGAAATGTTGTAAAAGCAATAGGATAGTAGTATAAAATTGTTACAGTAATGGTATATTAGCATAGCAATGTAAAAATAATACCAATAGAATGGAAGATAGCCTGGGTGTCCAATTTTTGGCTTGCCTGGACCGTATTGAGTGAAGAGGAATTGTCTTGGGCCACATATAAAATATATAATATGTATATAATGCACATAAATAAATAACTTCCTTAATATTTTATAAATCTTGTAGGGCCACATTACTAGCTGTGGACTGGACATGCCTAGAATATAGGATAAAGAAAATAGAAAGCATTCATATATAGATTTTATAAGTTTTCCATTCAGGTTTTTTCCCCAAAATAAAACATCTCCCCAAGCTTTATAGCTAGATATATAAAAAAATTACCTATCCAGGGTCCTGTGTTTTTGTGGCTCTTTTGAGTCTGGGTCAAACTAAGAGGGGTATATTTTTAAAAAGAAACTGGGACAGAGATACCTACTTAACATTGCAGACAAGTCTTCTTGAATATGTTGTGATATAGTCTTTCTCAGTTCTTTCAATATCTTAGTCTTTTCTGTCCTGAAGCACCCCACCAAATTATTTGTTGGGCTGACAAAGAAAAGTTACACTATAGTTAATGGGCAGTTTGTGAAGCAATCTGGCTACTGGCATTAGTATTTGGGTTCCCACAAAAGAATCCTAATTTTAGAATCATGTAGAATATGAGAAACTCCACATCTGAGACTCAAAGAAGTGGGACTATCCTTGTATCCTTTTAGAAATACTTTAGAGCAGGTATGTCAAACTTGCGATGTCACGTGACGTTGCGCGACGTATCGCGACTTTTTCCCCATTGCCAGCAATGGGGTGGGTGCAGTTTCAGAGTGACGCATCTGGCCCGTGGGCCAGCAGTTTGACATGCCTGCTTTAGAGCAATTAAGAACAATCAGACCATCATTCCACCCACCCTAATCTGCTAAACCTGTTCTGCTTCCTCCTTTTTTGCCCTTTCCTTTTCTTGTATATTCAACCCCAGTTCAACCCCAGATTTATGTTCAATGGGCTTGTCTTTAGGTCTCTTTTCAGCGTCCATAGATAAGCTCTCTCCAACAGAGTGAACACAACACCTCAGAGGGCCTTGTTTCTTCATTCTGTGCATTTCAATTAACTTTAGAAATAAATTATCTTGTTAGCTACATTATTACATGAAGATGACAAGTAAATTTTATTATCAAAATGTAATGATAAAATAAAAGATACTTTATTCATGCATTGAGTCCTCTCTCCCACTCTTTCTGACATTTAATTATGTCTACTGCTGCATGGTGATCTAAAACATTAATTTGGCAAATCAGCTAGACTTGTTGGCAATAGACTATTTTTTCTATTTTGCTTTTCAAACATTTGCAACTTATCACCAACTAACATTTGTTTTCAGAGAAAGAAATCTATTACCAAGGAGAGAAAGGAGGGAGTAGAAAAAAATATGTGTAGTATCAGTCTTATTACAAAGTAAAATGAAACATCCCAATTTGGTTCTGAGAAAGGAGATATCATCTTCATGTCTATTAAAACAGCTTCTACTTGGCCCTTATATTTGAAGTGCCTATGCAAAAAGATTATCCTGGGAGATCTGCTTATATTTATTCACATGTGAGAAAGTGATGTTAGATATTCTGACATTTTGTAGAGATAAGTGGATGCTGCATGCTATAGGATATGTGGCTTATTCTGAAAAATGACAAAGGAAAACATATTGTCATTTAACTTTCAGACTACTCTGTACCATTTTTTCTAGTACTTAAGATTTACGCCCATCCAAACTAGAGAGACTTGCTCATCCAGACAGCTACACAAAAGACATCAAACTGTTGCGTATTATTTCATACAAAACCAATGGTTTCCCCATAGTTCTATAAAAGACACGGATATAGACGAAATATAGACAGCAACTTCAAGCTATAAAGGATATCAGAAATATACCACTTTTCTTGAAAATGGGACAATAAGTAGTTCATTGATGAAAGAAAATGCAGTGTGATTGCAAAGTGAACATGTATAGAGTTTTATATATATGGTGAAAACTTTTGCCCTCTGCTTGGAAAGTTGGGAGTTCAGTCCTAGGTACCGTGTTTCCCCAAAAGTAAGGCCTACCCTGAAAATAAGCCCTAGCTTGATTTTGGGGGTGGGCCTAATATAAGCCCTACCCCAAAAGTAAGTCTTAGTTTTGGAGTGAGGCAAACACCTAAAATCAAGGTAGAGTGGGGTGTGGGGGTATGCAGCTGCCCTACACATCCCGCACCCACTTACCTGACAGCCAGGCCTCTCATTACCCACCCATTTCTTCTGTGGCGTCTTCTGCAGCCAGGCCTGCATTTCTCAGCCACAGGCCTTTCCGGAAGGCCACTGCAGCTGAGAACCAAGCTATGGATTCAACCCATAGCTCGGTTCTGCAAGACCTATGCAGCCGAGAATTGAGCTATGGATTCAATCTATAGCTCAGTACTCGGCTGTATAGGCCTTCCGGAAAGGCCCGACTGTGAAATGAAGACGGGAATGCAGCTGCAGAAGGAAGCTGTTCCTTTGGCCAGAAGAAGTGGACCGGCTGGGCTGTTGGTGCCGGAGGTATAAAAGACATTCCCTGAAAATAAGACCTGGTGCCTCTTTTGAAGGGAGGGGGGACATTGGTACAAGCAGTCCTCACCTAGCAAATGCCTCACTTAGTGGCCATTCTCAGTTATAATGAGGGTGGAAAATATAACTGTGACCAACCCTCGCATTTATGACTTTGCAAGTCCGCAAAATAAAAGAAAGAAGTAAGATCATAAGCATAGCCAAAATTTCAGTTAGTGATTGCTTTACTTGATCATTGAGTTGCCAGTCCCAATTTTAGTCAATAAATGAAGAATATTTTTAGCTGTTTTCCCCATCAGCAGGAAACCCTTGCTCAGAAGGGAAGCAGTGCTAGGGGAAACTTTCCTTAACTATTCTGCAATCAATCAGTTAAGACAATATCAGTTGCCAGCCTTCTTGTTGTGGCAAAACAATTTATGCTAGAATATTTTTTTTCTGCCTACTCAAACCTAGAGGGTAGCTCTTTAGTTTTGTTCTTAGTTTCCTGTTCTTATTCTTCTGAGGAGATAGAAATCAAAACAATTTCACCTCTGAAATAGAGGGAGATCAGGGAAAAGAATAGAAAAAAACAAAACACAATTTCAAAGCAGGGCAAGTTTACACATCAACCCAGCTACCTGCCCACACATTCATGCCTTCTTCAAGCACACAAACGCTACTGGCAAAAAAAACAAAAACCAAAAGGAAAGTGCATGGAAATAAAGAGCACACAATATACGTGTGTGAACTTTGTTCCATCACCAGCTCCTTCTCTCCTTGTTCATGCCATTCCTTCTTATATTGGACAGGCAGTATGGTGTAGTGGTTAAGGCATCGTGCCAGAAACCACGAGATCGTATGTTGTAGTCCCACCTTAGGCACCAAGCCAGCTGGGTGATCCCTCTCAACCCTAGGAAGGCCACTTCTCAAATCTTGTACACCTGTGTGCACACACGCATGCACGCACATGCAGACACACACACACACACACACACATCACCGGCCTTTCTTATGTTTAGGGCAGACTTCAAGAGCTAATTGTCTTGCTTATAAATAGAGGCTGATATGCAGAGCCTTCACGGAAAAAAAGTGATGGCAAGAATCTGCCCTGCACAAAAGGAAAAAGAGGAGAATAAAGAGGTTCAGGGAGACTTACTTCTCCTTACCTGTTGCAAATTTCAGGTAATACGAAAAGCTACATAGAGACACCATTAGTCAATTTGCATGCTCCAAGGCTCTGGGCCAAATAAATATTCTCTTGTCCAGGAGCACTTCTAATTTATTAGAACTCAGTGTGTGAACAGCTTTCAGCCTAAAGGAGGTTGTTCTTCAAAGAAAATTTCTTTATCATGAGATGTAATTCTAAGATATGGATTATTGTTATAAGTTAAACTGCTCATCTGTTCATGCCATTTCACCCTGTTCTGCAAGAGCAGAAGTGTAGCACTTAAAAAAAGTAAATGCCCCCACCCTATTACTTAGCCACATTACTTGTGAGGTTCTCTCCCCACCACCACAGAAAGAGAATCACTATAGAAACATAGATATAGTGCATATTACAAGCAAAGTATATTTCAGACTTTTAAAAGATGTCCAATTACTTTAATAGCAGAGCTTCATAACAAACTTTCTATTTTGTGTGTGTGTGTGTGTGTATATATATATATATATATTCATGTATTCCATGCATTGCAAATCCTTAATACAATGCATTAATACAATTATTCCTAAAACCTAAACTTATTTAAAACTTATTTTTAAAACTTTAAATGATTCTTGATCCTTAAAACAATGCATTACAAACTCTATCTGACCAGATTCTGTGGGCTGAACAGAGAGACTCAGTCTTTCTTCCCATTATGTTAGTAGTTTCAACGGTGCTAACTTAAGCCAAGAGCTGCCAAGATACATTCAGCATGTCAAATGTCTGACTAGAGACAAGAATATTTTAGACGCAACATTAAAAGATGCTTATTGGCTTTTACCACGAACAGCTGTGGGACACTCTGATCATTGTATGATTCACCTTGTACCTGTTTATAGACAAAGGCTTAAAACCATAAAACCAACAATTCCAACCACCGGGTCTGGACTATGTTTTTTAAATTTGGCTTTTATTGAGTTAAATTGGCATGTATTTATTACATTTATTGTTTAATTCTTTTTAAAATTTTGTATTCCATGTTTCTTAAATTTTTTGTTGTGAGCCGCCCTGAGTCCTTAGGGAGAAGGGCGGCATATAAATTCAATAAATCTAATCTAATCTAATCTAACAATTAAATCAGTAAAGTCTTGTACTTGGGGCAAAATTAAAGCAACAGGCTTGCCTTGACTGCAAAGATTGGAACGTTTTTGAATCTACCTCTGCACACTTGGACGAACTCACAGATACTGTAACATCATATGTCCATTTTTGTGAAGACCTATGTGCCAACCAGAAGCCTGCGAATACACAGTAACAACAAACCTTGGTTCACAGATAAGCAGCTACATCGTGCCGAAGAGGAAGCCTACAAGAAAGGAGATAGAATGCTGTAAATTCAGGCCCAGAATGTATTAACAAGGGAGAACAAAACAGCAAAAAGACGCTAGTCTGAAAAGCTGAGGAATTAGCTCTTAAAAAATGAACCAGCAAATGTGTGGAAAACCCTTGAAAATATCACTGGCTACAGTAAACCTCCTTTCCATGCTGAAGAGAATCAACAACTGATAGATGACCTGAATGTGTTTTATTGTAGGTTTGAAAGGAAACCATGTCAACTATCACCACCCTCTCCATCTCAGATACACCAACAACAGCCAAGTCTCCTAGTGACCCAATCCCTCTGGGCCGCTGTGATCTGGTGATCACAGAAAAAGATTATGAGGTCTATTTCACAGACAAAAGTTTGGAAAAGCACCAGGCCCAGACAAGGTAACTCCTTGCTTGAAAGTTGGTGCAGACCAATGGGTCCCCATCTTCACCCCCATCTTTAATAAATCACTCTAGATGTGTCATGTTCCTTCTTGCCTCAAACACTCTACTATCATCCCAGTGCCTAAGAAATCCTCCATCAAGGAGCTGAACAACTACAGACCGGTTGCTCTGACATCCATAGTGATGAAAATATTTGAAAGGTTAGTGCTGGCCCATCTGAAATACATCATGGATCTGCTATTATAACCATTGCAATTTGCCTACCACGCAAATAGATCAGCAGATGTTGCTGTTAATATGGCACTGCACTACATTTTACAACATCTTGAATCTCCAAGAACCTATGCAAAGGTTCTTTTTGTAGACTTCAGTTCGGCATTCAATACCATCATTCCGGATATTCTTCTAATTAAACTGACTCAGCTAACTGTGCTTGACCATGCTTGTAAGTGGATCATAAGCTTTCTAGTAGATAGGAAGTAGTAAGTGAAGCTAGGCTAAATCACATCAGATACCTGTACAATTAGCACAGGCCTCCCCCAGGGCTGTGTGCTCTCTCCATTACTCTTTCCTCTATATATCAATGACTGCATCTCAAAGGATCCTTCTGTTAAAGTACTGAAGTTTGCAGATGATACAACAGGGATTGGTCTCATTTGAGATTATGAAGAATCTGCATACAGATGGTAAGTTGAACAGCTGGCCCTGTGGTGCAGCCAGAACAATCTTGAATGAACACACTCAAAACTGTAGAGATGATAGTAGATTTTAATAGAAGCCCTATTCTACCACCTCTTACAATAACAGACAACACAGTATCAACAGTAGAGACCTTCAAGTTTCTAGGTTCTATAATATCTCAGGACTTAAAATGGACACCTAACATCAAAACTGTCATTAAAAAAGCACAACGAAGAATGTTCTTTCTGTGCCAACTCAGAAAACTCAGACTGCCCAAGGAGCTACTGATACAGTTCTACAAAGGAATTATTGAGTCTGTCATCTGCACCTCTATTACTGTTTGGTTTGGCACAGCAACCAAACAAGACAGACACAGACTTCAACGGATAGTTAGGACTGCATAAAAAACAATTGGAAACAACCTGCCTTCCATTGAGGACCTATATACTTTACGAGCCAAAGAGAGAGCTGTGAAAATATCCATTCACATCCTGGACATAAACTGTTTGAACTTCTTCTCTCAAGATGATGCTATAGGGCAGGGGTGTCAAACTGGCAGCCCACGGGCCAGATGCGTCACACGCAGGCCACACCCACCTCGGCTTTGCAAAGCCAAAAAACATCATGATATGTCACGATATGTCATGTGACGCAATCAAGTTTGACATCTGTGCTATAGGACATTGCACACTAAAACAACTAGACACAAAGACAGCTTTTTCCCCCCATGCCATCAATCTGCTAAACAATTAATTCCCAGAACACTGTCTTATGCCCTGGGATGTTAAACCACCTAGTACGGCTGTATTATTACTATCCTTCTCATCTTTCCTATTACAGTACCTATTTCCTTAGCTTCTTATGACTATAACTTTGTTGTTTGTATCTTATGAATTATGTTGATTGCTTATATAGGATCCTATGATTATCACTGTGTTATATTTATGATTATTTTATATTGTGATTATGATCATGATTTATCACTTGTTGTTTGTATGTAAACTGAGAGCTTATGCACCAGAGACAAAATTCTTGTGTGTCCACACTTGGGAAAGAAGAAAGAAAGAAAGAAAGAAAGAAAGAAAGAAAGAAAGAAAGAAAGAAAGAAAGAAAGAAAGGAAGGAAGGAAGGAAGGAAGGAAGGAAGGAAGGAAGGAAGGAAGGAAGGAAGGAAGGAAGGAAGGAAGGAAAGAAGGAAGGAAGAAAGAAAGAAAGAAAGAAAGAAAGAAAGAAAGAAAGAAAGAAAGAAAGAAAGAAAGAAAGAAAGACCCACCACCACAGAGTTTCTCTGTGGAACACGAGTAGACAATGTGGTACAACAATAAATGTTTCTCATGGTTTCCAGTAGGCTCCATCTCTCACCCTTAAAAACCAAATCATAGTAAATGGGAACTGACACACTGCTAAGTAAGGTACAAGAGTCTTATACATCATCTTTATTTCCAGAAGGTCTTTGGGCCCGTTACCATTTGTAGAAAGAGGTCCAGGGGCTCAATCAGTGCTCATCTGCTCCAACCCACAGCAAACACCTTTCTTGTGGAGTTCTCTTTAATAAGGCTAGGAGTGCAAGAATTATAACAACTAAATTATGTTCATATACACTCACATTGGGATAGATTTTCTATTTTTTCTTTCTAACAGCCTTCCTGCAATCTCTTCACCAATAACATGCCCTCAGAGCTACCATTTTACATAATGGTCTCCTGAATTTTATAATGGGAGCAATCACACCTTTTCAATTGGTGTTCACATTGGCAGTCATTTTGTTGGGATTACTCAAGACATGCTCTTAACTTTGCTAACGTATCTAATGCCCACCCAAACAATTTTGCTTACTTCTATCTTCAGCATTGTGAGCTGAGACAGCTGGTAGCTTCGAGTATGTGATCCTCTTATTTCCAGGGCTATAGTCTAGCTTGGAATATCAAAAGTAAAATTTCCCCCCCAAAGTTACATCCTGCTGCCAAGAAGACCCCACAGATATGTCCATGAAGCCACCGGGAATTCAAATTGATTCCATGGAGACTTAATCTTTTATTTCACCAAGTGAAGTTTGGGGGATATCTCTGTACCACCAGCGTTTCTTTCAACTCGGCCAGAACGCAGCCATCCAAGTGGTAGCACCCAACTGTGGCTGATCTCAAAATGTTAAGTGGGTGAACTCATGAATCTGATTAAATCTTGGAAGGGAAACTGTCAGGAAGTAACAGAATGGGAAGTAGAAACATTCCCATAAGGGGGTGGGAAACCACTTCCATCCTATAGCTCAGAAAACTACATACCTATCCCTAAAGTGTAGAGAGTGCCTCTAACTTTATTATCTATTGCAGTGAAGGACCATCTTTGAACAGGAGGATGGTCCTCTACTCTTCTTATGGCAATAAAGGGAATAGGACTGGGGGCTGGGGGTGGGAAGAGACTCTGCTGAATTTCACATACCTGCTTAGGAAGTTTACCCTTATTGGAAGCCACAGCAATATGTGAGAATAGGCCCAACAATAAGTGGTCCACACAAATTACACCCTATTTTCCCTATCCTTAGACAAGGCAGGCCAGGGAGGAGGGGGGAAAAAAGCCACATTTGGGTCTACAATTTGATTTGCTTCTTTGTTTTTATTGTCTATCTTATTTTTCATATTGTTGATTTACATGTCTTTTATGATTGTTTAATATTTCTTATTACTCCACAAGCCCCCTTGGGAGTGACTTGACTGAGTTACTTGAAATAGAAAGTCGCGTTTTTTGTTTTTGTTTTTTAAATGAATAAATAAACATCGGGTAAAAGGTAAAGGTTCCCCCGCACATGCGTGCTAGTCGTTTCCAATTGTAGGGGCCGGTGCTCATCTCTGTTTCAAAGCCGAAGAGCCAGCACTTGTCCAAGGACGTCTCCATGGTCATGTGGCCAGCATGACTAGATGCCAAAGGCGCACGGAACACCGTTACCTTCCCACCGTAGTGGTCCCTATTTTTCTACTTGCATTTTTACATGCTTTCGAACTGCTAGGTTGGCAGAAGCTGGGACGAGTAACAGGCGCTCACTCTGTTACGCGGCACTCGGGATTTGACTCGCCAAACTGCCGACCTTCTGATCGACAAGCTCAGCATCCTAACCCACTGAGCCAAAATTGTGGTGGAATTTCATTTGGGGGTTTTCAAAGATATTGCTGGGAAGAGGAAATTTTGTCTTTCATTTTTTATTTGCTTTTGCCCTGATTCCTAGGAAAGAGAATGTGTTTCTATATATGCCCATGAATGAAGCTGTAATGAACAGGATTGAGAATTAAAGTTACAGCAATTCTTAATGGGAAAAAGAAATGAGGATGGATAGATGCATTACACCAACTTGGCAAATTTAAGAGGGGTGGACTTCAATTCTCGGAATTCTTCAACAATTCGTGTTTGAAGTTCATGTATGGCACATCCCTGGATTAAATTCTCTATAATTTCTGATTCAAAGAGTTTCTGGCTGAGTTTTGTGTCACTTTGATTCATAACCATCTTCCATCCATTTCTTTATCTTATACTTTAAAGAAAAGAGAGAGACTGAGAAAGAACTCACCTTCAAAAGGTATATTTTTAAAACTGAATATTTAAAGAAAAATTACTGTGGTATTTTTAAAGCAAGGATTTGCATAAAAACAGATGGGAGATGTAAAAAACAGAGACTGATTAAATTCCAGGCCTGTCCTTTACTGGGGATAGATAGGTCACCTTGCCTATTTCTTCTGAGCTCATTCATTCATTGCATTGCCTCTTTCCTCCATCTTGAAGAAAAAAAATCAATACAAAATTCAGTTTAAATATTTGTGTTTTTTCTCCTTCAGATGTACTTTTATAAATGTACTTGTAGCAAGCTTCCTGAAGTGTATTTTATCATAAAATATGCATTGTAAAGCCCATACTGATTGGGTTTTTCTAAGCCAAGAAGTGCATCAGAAAGTTCATTTACACGAGAAAGCTGAAGCATAATGCTGTTGCAAACACCTGATTAATTTGCAGACAGAAGCTATGGACTCAGTCCATTTTGGAAATCCACAAAAATTGAATTCTTCAAGCATGTGATCAACACTGTCCCCAGCACAAGGCCTCATCTGGATAGATTTCACTCAATGTGGCTGCGGAAAGTTAGTATCCGCTGCCTAAAATTCAAGTTGCTTTTTTTTTCCCCTCCAGAATGCAAGACACTCCATTTCCAGTAGCTGACTCAGGTTGGAATAAACCAATTTGGTTTATAAGGTTAGTTGTCTCCAGATGGCCTCTTTGGATGTTTCTGTGATAAACAAGTTTTTGCTAGAAAACAACATGTGGTGCCTGAAGTTTTCAAGGCTCTTGCTGCCAGTCAGTGGAATGGAATTACTGAAACCTACTCCTGAGGTCTGAATGGTGTAAGAAGAGCCAGACAGGTAATGTTTAAAATACCATCTACTTTTGTAAATGAAATCTGTCAAGGCTCATAGAAAGAAATTGGAGGGGAAAATAGCTCTCTAGTGGATTGCTGCAAAAGCCAGAGAGTATTGTGCATTTTAAAAGCCTCATGTGGAAAAGAAATTTTTTATTACGGCTGTAAAAAAGATAACAGCAAGCAGTGCGTACTACCAAAAGCGAGAAATGCTGGGCTATTATTTTTATCTGGAGAAGAAGAAAAGGGATCTGCTTTGATATTGATTTAGATCTTATTTACATACAAAGATAACCTTCCTGGTGGTAGGATCTCTACAACAATGGAACATTCGGGCTATGAAGGTTATAGGTTTTCCATCCCTAGAGGTTTTATGAAAAGGCTGGGCAATCGCTTGTCATGGATGGTTTGACTGGCACGTTGTAGAGCAGGGGTCTTCAAACTTGGCCCTTTTATGACTTGTGGACTTCAATTCCCAATTCCCAGGAACGCTGGCTGAGGAATTCTGGTTGTTGAAGTCCACAAGTCATAAAAGAGCCAAATTTGAAGACCCCTGTTATAGAGAGTTGGACTAGGTGATTGATGTGGCCTACAATTTTAAAATTCTGGAAGTTTGTAGTATCTGGTAAATGCTACTTTACTTAACCACTGGGACTGTCCTCTGAGTACACTTCAGAGTGGCTGACCCAGAAGATGGGGAGTATGCATTCATGTAACAGGTGTACATTGGTCAGAAAATCTTGTGTCAGAATTGGGAGAATATAAAATTATTTCCCCCAGCTCAATGTCTGCAAGACATTTTTGGGGTCAAGTAGACAATGGCAAGGAATCCTGGTAGCCTGAACCCTTCTGAAGACCCCCTCATTGGGAAAGACCCCTTATTCAGACAGGGGTCACATTAAATGTTACACTGAATTAATATGATCAGTGCATAAGAAGAATGCCTAAGAATAAGTTCCTGTTCTATGTACAGTAAGGACAAGACAGCAGTATCATAATGTAAAAAGAATGATTTGTATGTTGATCTAGTTCCTGGTTAAAAACGAACAGTGTTTTTGCACTGTTTTGCACTTTCTTTCCCAATTTGGCTACTGAAGTTGGGAAGATCTTGGGGAAAATGCACAAACGTACTGCCTACCATGTTTGCACAGACTGAAGACCATAATTTCAAAACCAGTAATGTGAGCTTAAGAGGATTTTAATCATGACAACATATTCTTCCACCGCTACCTCATCATTGTTACCTTCATCATCATGTTCTTATTTAAGCTACAACAATTGGAACAAAACACATTGCTGATTCTTCAAATCTGTGTTGAAAGGAGACACTACTCTGCAAAAAAGAAAGAAAGAGAAAGGAATTGTCCTGAAGCAACTGCCTTTGACTGATCAATTTGGAAGCTTCCCTTCACCTCGCTTATTTTCCCCTTATCTAGTTTTTCACCAGTGTTTAAGAATTAATATTTAAACATGAGACCATCATCCGTATGGAGATTTGCTACCAAAAGAGCTATCTCTGTCAAAGCTTTACCATCTGAGACACCCTTAAACATAAAATGACGACAACAATAACATTCCTTTTATTTATTTGTTTGTGTATGCTCTGGTAGTTTCAGTCCTCCTTCAACACCTCAGATGAAAGCTTGCAGTGTTCCTGGGCCATATCAACTTCATCAATAAACAAACAAACAAACATTAAGATGGGAAGCCATATAAATTACATTAAAGGATGAATGAGCGAAAAGGCTAGATCAGGGGTAGGTAAACTTGGCTCTTTTATGACTCGTGGACTTCAACTCCCAGAATTCCTGAGCCAGCCATGCTGAGGGGAAAGGGAGAGGTTTCCAAACTGAGCCATGCTGGCTCAGGAATTCTGGGAGTTGAAGTCCACGAGTCATAAAAGAGCCAAGGTTGCCTACCCCTGGCCTAGACCTAGGCTGCTTTATGACTCGTGGACTTCAACTCCCAGAATTCCTGAGCCAGCCATGCTGAGGGGAAAGGGAGAGGTTTCCAAACTGAGCCATGCTGGCTCAGGAATTCTGGGAGTTGAAGTCCATGAGTCATAAAAGAGCCAAGGATTGCCTACCCCTGAGCTAGATGATGACTTCCTCAACTTAAAAGTTACCTCAAAATTGTTACTAGAGGTGTAGCATATTATTTCTGACACAGTCCCTCAAGAATAATGTTGTGGGCCAGAGGTGGACAGGGATGAGCCATAATGTGGTGGAAGTTTCTCCTGCTCTTATTTCTTTCTCCAAAGCAAGGGTCAGGCAAAAGAGGAAAAGATCAATAATACTAGGAATGGGATTGTTCTTGAAATCCTAACTCTTTTGGGGATTTGGGTGTCCTATTCCCCAAAGCAATGCTTCACAACTACCTTACATAATGGGTTATGCTGGGGAAGGAAACCCTGCATCCAGTTGAGTTGATGTTTATCATTCTAATATTGTAACTCTTCAGATGATGAAGCTATCTGAAAGAAATCATGGCGAGGTGATATAGTGCATAAGTGATTGTATAATAAAGACTAAACTTCAATAGTTAATACATAAAATTATGTAAAAAAATATAGAACTCTCACCTTTTCGCATTTCTCGGCAAGCCTCATCAACATATCCATACAGTTGTTGCCATTATTTTGCTGTTATCAAATATAGCTTTAGGCTGCATCCTGTACAAAAGCCTTCAAGATGATTTGCAAAGTAGAAAACACAGAATAAAAGGAATACATTAAAAGCAGTTTTTAAAAAAGATATAAGTAAAGAGATGGGAGGAAGGAAAACTGAAACATATTCTGTGTAAGTTGCTAAGAGTCTTTTTTTTTTTTTACTGTGGCAGGATAGAAACCTATTTAATAAATAAAAAATGAAAGAAAAACTATTTCTCCCAACAGAGAAGGCCTGAATGAATAGTCTTCAAAACCAGCTAAAAGAGGGAACAGGGAGCATTACAATAGGTGTAATCATAGGCGGACTGCATGCCCTACTTTGCAATGAACCTTACTCTGTTTGAAGGACTGTCAGAAACGATCCTCTATTTTAGTGTCTTTTAGTTGTAAAACTCAAGAACAATTTTCTATTTAAAGGGGCCTCTTTTCAAAAGCCTATCAGAGAACAATCTCTCATTTGAATATGCTCTTGATCTGAACAGTTATAAAGGCCACATTGAACGCAGAAAGTCAGTGCTTATCTGGTAATTCTTTCAAGTTCTCCCTTCTAGTGACAGTGCATTGCTATTTCAATCACAATTATTTTTTAACAAGGAGACGACCATATACATCAGTTGCACGCATGTTCTATCAAAGGGGGCTATTTTTTCCCTCCTCTATTATGTTTACAATGCAGTTACCCCTCTCTTTTTGCTAACACACAAAATCACTTAAGGAAATTGCCTTGGGTATTATAATGCATCCTTTCTAGGACTTTGCTTAACCATGTTTTCCTGTAATGTGCTTGCATTAATATGCAGTGTTATGTGTCTTGCTGAAGCTCTTAACCTATGCATGCCAATGTTTCCACATTTTAATGAAGTGCTAATGAAGAAGTGTGCTTTTTTCTCCTTTGGTATGCTGAACTAGGATCAGGTAAGTACAGGAAGTCTTGAAATGTTGTTCCCATTTGGCAGTACCTCAACGCTTCCCTTCAGTTAGTTTGTACTTTTGGATTGGTTTGCTAGAGCTTACAATGAGAATTAAAATTGACCTGGAAGAGTGTGGCTGTCAGCTACGCAAGAAGATAAAAGGAATGTAGAGAGGTGTAGAGACCATCCTGAGACAAACATTGGTTTAAGATTATGTTTCTCTCCTTTTAAAAGATGTTCAAATCCTTGCCATGTTAAATAATTTAACCAGTTCAGGTCTACAAAGAGAGCAGAGTTTGTATTATTTTATGAGAAAGGCAGAAAATGAAAGAGTTGGTGTATAAAACCAAAAATAAATGAACGGAAGGAAAGAACTCTAATGCAGTAAGAAGCTGCACAGAGTGAAATTAATAAAAGCCCATCTGAGCTTCATTTAAAACTGATCTCAGCTTATATCACCAACATGATAGGAAAACTTTCCTTTTCTTGTCACCCTTTAAATGTTTTGGGAGCAAAACACATTCTTAGCCAAAGACAACCCTCGCTGGGGTTTTGGGAAAACATAGTCCCAGAATGCAGCTTTGTTCCTTATGCCATCCATCTTGTAAATTTGCAGGATTTTTTCCCCCTGCCATGCATATGTATACATTTGAACTAGACTGTGATGTTTCTCTGTGTCATATATGTGTGTCTAGGTGGGTATCTGCATAATCGTACATACATTTTAATGTATGCTGATTAGTGTACATTTAAAGTGACAATAAAGATTCTATTCTATTCTATTCTATTCTATTCTATTCTATTCTATTCTATTCTATTCTATTCTATTCTATTCTATTCTATTCTATTCTATTCTATTCTATTCTATTCTATTCTATTCTATTCTATTCTATTCTATTCTATTCTATTCTATTCTATTCTATTCTATTCTATTCCCTGCAAAGCACCACACTATAAAAGAGGATGAGTCTATGATTATTCATTTACTACAGCTTTCAATCAAGCTATCAGCCAAGAGAAATGTTATGAATTGACAAACTTCAACCATGATGGTTAAAGTAATAAAAGTTGAGGACTGACAGAAACAATTGTGATATCTATTTAAAAACCTAATTTACATTTGCAGCACTGAATATTGTGACTTCCTTCTAGCGAAGGCTAAGTTCAGGTAACTCCACAGATATCTGGATGGCTGTAGGGTTTGAATTAAGTTTAAATTCAAACTTGCTTTCTTAATCCTTATTGAAATGCCAGGTAGACCAAATTCTATATTGCCATATCCCTCCTCAATTCTCTATGTGTCTGTTGATGTTCTAAATAGAGTTGATACCACATGGCCTACTCTGTCCCATGATTAACCATGTCTCCTCCAACACATCACAAATCTTCACTTTCATACAACAATTGGCACATCCAAAAAGTCAGTTTGCTGAACAACAAAATTGGTCAGGGGGCATCTTAGAAAATGGGCATGAATACTTCTAATCAGCTATTGAAAGTAATAAAAGAAACTTTAGTTGTCAGAGAGAAAACCTTTCTGATTTTTGGGACTGACAGGTGAACAAGAAACTCCAGACAAAACCAGCATAGTTTCACAAAGACCACTTTGTCAAATGGAGAGGCAAACAGAACAAATATTAAAAAAAATGGAAAAAGGGGCACATAACTAAAACTGAATACCAGGAAATAACCAAAATCTTCAGGGATGTAGTCAGGAAGGCTGAGGCTAGGAATAGACTAATACTTGCAACAAATGCCAAAAATAACCAAAAAAAGCTTCTTCCAATAAATAAGGAGCAGGAAAAAATAAGTGAAAGAAAGGATTTGTCCACTAATAGGACAAGATGGAAAGGAGGTGACTGGTAGAAAGAGGAAAGTGGAACTGCTTATTTCTATATTTATGTTTAAGTTTCTTTTGTAAAATTCTCTTTAAACAAAAAAAATATTTTAAAAAGTATATCCGTATCTATCACCTGCTCATTCCTACATTATGAATGCCCGCCACATTTCCTTAAACTGTGGGTTTATTAAAAAGTTGGGTTAAAATAATTATATCTCCCTAATATCGAATATCAAAAAGCGTCATGGTGGCTCAGTGGGTTAGGACGCTGAGCTTGTTGATCAGAAGGTCGGCAGTTTGGTGGGTCGAATCCCGACTGCCGCGTAACGAGTGAGCGCCTCTTACTCGTCCCAGCTTCTGCCAACCTAGCAGTTCGAAAGCACATAAAAATGCAAGTAGAAAAATAGGAACCACTACGGTGGGAAGGTAACAGCGTTCTGTGCACCTTTGGCGTCTAGTCATGCCGGCCACATGACCACGGAGACGTCCTCAGACAAGCGCTGGCTCTTCAGCTTTGAAACGGAGATGAGCACTGGCCCCTAGAGTCGGAAACGACTAGCACACATGTGCGGGGGAACCTTTACCTTTACCTTTAATATCAAATAAATCCTAAACAAGATACAGTGAGTTAAAACAATGGAGCAAATACTAAAATGTTTCAAATAACTTGGATCATCTCCTAGACAGTTTCGTACAGCAATCAAAACAAGAGAATCCACTGACAGCCTAATTCAAGCCTATGCATTGATGACAAATAATCTCCATCAGCATTATGAAACATCATCCTGAATGGGATGTTGTATAGTCATTGTACAAGAATATAAGAAGGGGAAAAATAAACATTAGTTTTTGGTGGGCACAAGGTAAAGGTTTATGAAATGCCTTCATACTTCAAGGCTCAGTCCATCAGACACATTGTGGGTGGGTTTCAGTGTTTTGGTAAAAGTCATGGGGTGCTTGTCCTTTTCCAGTTCTCTTCTTACTTACATTATTTTGATTCTCTCTCTCTCTCTCTCTCTCTCTCTCTCTCTCTCTCTGTGTGTGTGTGTGTGTGTGTGTGTGTGTGTTTGTGTGTAGGATTAAAGCTGTACCTCAGTGAGTTGAGAAAATAGGGAAAATAAGGGTCATAGCAGTGAATCTATTTGGAAGGAATCAGTAATATTTTACACATTTTTTGGTGCCAATTTAGTTTCTTCAGAATATCACACTGGCAAGTTTCAATATTTCCTGTTGGATGAAATGTTTGTAATGTAGCAAGATAAAAAATAGCAAAACTCATGATAGCCGAAAGAAGAAATTCGGTAACTAACCCAAACAATTCATGATAATAGTTCATTTTATGTAGTGCAAACAGCAGTTTCAACTACTTTTGTTACAGTTCAACACTGTTTTCTGAATATTTTTTAAACAATGTAATAAATAATAGATTTTCCAATCAAAAGGGCTAAAAATCATTTGTTGATAATAGGAAAAAAAAATGCCTTGAATTAGACATGCTGCATTGTACTACATTCCCAGGAGGAAGTATGACAGCTGCATCTCACAATGATCTTTAAGAAATGCAATGTCTTACAGCTGTCCGACTTTTAAAAGTGGAACTAGTTAATGCAAATGGACTTGAAAATCAGCAAAATCCATTTTTGGTTCCATTGTCTGGTGCAATCTCTTAATATGAGACATTAAAGCCAGAAAAGGCAAATGGAAGCAGTTCAAATTAAATTGTTTTAATTATTCAGTGTAGCAGGCGCACATGATGCATTGGCAGATTTTCCTGACTTTCACCATCTCTTGATTTCTGTCCAGAGTGCTGATAGTTGCCAAGCATAAAATACAACTTCATTGTTAGCAAGTTTCATCAATAGAATCCAAGGGATGCCTATAAGGGAAACAAGATGGGTAATTACCTTCTAGCCTTGGCAATCTCTCTCTTCTTTTGATCAGGCCACAGCAAGGAGCCTGAGGAATGACCAAAACTGGAAAGAAATGGAGAGATGCCATCCAGAATTATTGCAGACTCTCGCTGGAATGTATGTTAATGCATCCTTGTGCTCTGCCTTTCTGAACTTTACAAATAAAAAAATGCCAGGCCCCAAAGGGACAAAGGGAACCTGGAATATTGCTCCACAGAAAAAGGGCATAAAACTTGCAGATTGTTTAACTCCAAATAAAATATAAAATCACTATGGAACTGTGTGTTATGAATGTGAGCATTAGTGGGCCGTTCACTCCTCTTAATTGTGGTAGTGTTATATGTACCCAACTGTGGCTTATTGGCTTAGCATGTTGAATTGAATCTGGCCACCTGCACCTCAATAAATCAGTTAAACAAGTATCTCCAAAGTGTGATATTAGCAGTTCTTGTTTTTCATTTTGATGATTTAAAGCCAGCAAAATAAAAATAAAAAAAAGTTTTGGACTGGATGAGGGTCGAGATGTGTTCAATTTCAAGCTCAACATTAAAATTGCTACTCTGTCATGATTTTGTATTTGGTTTTGGACCAGGAAATTGAATTTCTTGCTAGATTGTTTTATATTTTTCAGTGCCAGTCACAATATGGATGTTATGCTGGGTTGTTTTGTTCCAGTTCATCTTTTTTTTTCTGTTTGGTGATATTCCAGCAGAAGTGAAAAATCCCAGAAGATATATATTAAAATCATAAACACCTAGATGAAATACATATATCAGAATAAGCTTCTCAGATATTCCTTTAACATCACACACAATTAAAAAAAGCTCAGTTTCCAGAATAATCCTTCTTCCATAAATCCACACTTTCTACAGACCTCCTTGATGTGACCCTGCTGGTTAATGGGCACAAGATAATTTGAAATTGAAAGACTACTATCATTATCTTAGCCGTAGAGATATGTGCTATCTGTACACCGATTCTTAATAAACAAGGTTTATAAAGTGAAATAATAAATCATATGCTTGAAGAAAGCCAAGTAAATGATTAATACTATTATTTTCTCCTTAGAATTTGATAAACCTATATATCTCCTTTGATTTTTTTTCTCTGCAGGGCTCCATGCAAAGCTGGATTAATTTATTATGATTTCTATAAAATGTTCTTTTAGCAGAGAAAGTCTCCAATACTTTAGTAAGAAAACAACCCCCCCCCCAAAAAAAAAACATTTTCAAGTTTGATATGAATCACTAGTTGCAAAGTGATCACAATGGTAAGAAAATCAAAGGAAAACAGGGTCCTTTTGCACATATGTTTTGCCACGTTTTACAGTCTTGTTTTTTTTAAGGGTATTTAAAGCAAAAATCCCTACATAAATGAAAAGGATCTTTACAGAACAGGTAGTATAATCTGTTCCGCTATTACTAAGAAGGTTACTAAATAAACAAAAGAGCTGGGTGAGAAAGGAATTGGGTAGAATTTAAGTAAAAACACAATTTTAAACTTAAAATACAAAATCCTGTTCTTTCACCTAGAATGAATCAGTATTATCATCTCATTTTTGCAATATTCAACACGAAGCTATATTTTTCCCCTTCAGCTATCCAAGACCTATTTTTTAATTCTTAAAAACCTTGTGTGACAAAAATAGTCATGTAAAAAAGCAAACACGTGTAAAAGTGGTTATATTTCATTAAATATGCTTTTTTAAAAATAGATTACATTGCCTTAATTATCTTAAAACTCTGAGCAAAAATGAAAAGCACAAGGTCAATATTTGATGTCAGTATAAAATTTTACCACGATGTCTGTTGCTTCATTTGCAAAACTTTGGTCTCTCTCTCTACTAGTAATATTTATGTACTTGGCAGCATACGCATTTATTTTTTTTAGCATTTTTTTAAAGCATTTTTAGCATAATTTCAAAATCTTTTATATACCTACATATTGTGAAATAGAAAGATTCATTTGAAATTATATGTTATTATTAATTCCAAAAATTATACAATAGACACATATATGCAAAATCTTGGGTATGAATTACATTTTATTGATGTAATACAAATCTATGGGCTTTTCCATATGAAATTAAAGACTAGTGCAACTAGTTTGTTATAGTATATTTGAGATGTACAGGTGATTGCAAGATAGTTGTATCTTTCATATTTTATATTTACATATTTAGTACATTGTTTTTATTTACATTGCTAAGCATATACTATAGATAGAAATTGGTTATCTTCACTGTACAATTAATATTGCATTTATGACAAGAGGGCTTTAAGCCTTCAATATAACATTACAGATCACACTAAATTATCGAATTGTTCCAATATCTTTTCTACATTAGTAAATCTTAAATGGAAGAATATTGATATTAGATCGCAATTCAAAATTTTAACAAAGGGATGTAAACGTGTCAGAAATATTTTTTCCACATAACAGCTGGTTGGGATGGCACTTTTCCTGAGTTATACAAAGAAATCAAGACACAATTCCAAGGAAAAAAAAATAAAAGTACACAGATAATATATCATATGACCAGAATGATATCAGCTGTCTTAAATACCCATTTTTTATAAAATATTGGAGGACAGAGTCACCCTTTGTTTCTGATGCACTCAAGGTTTTTTGTTCACAGCATGAAATATTATTCAGTTTTGAAGAGAAAGCAATAATGATCCTAACAAAGCCTGAAAGTCATATCGAATGGAATTAACAAAGATTTTCCTTTTCTCCTAATACATTTAACACAATAAAACAGACCCATTTTACATACAAGAAATTCCTATGCAAATTATAGAATTTAAAAAGTACAAATCCATGTTCTCTATATCTTATTTTCTTTTGTAATGATTCATACAATTTTCACTCTCATTGCATTTTAGCTGGGGGGTTTTCTTGAGGATGGGGAAAGTTTTATACATTCTATTTGACATAATCTGACAGTTTAAAAATAATAATACATTGAACTTTAAAGTATCATTATGTTTAAGAATCCCTTAGCCCTTGTGGCTAAGAATCTTCCTAAATGTTATTTCTATTGTATGATTAAAGTCAAGAATCTATTGGAATACATTGGCTGTGAATGAGTCTGCATAGTATATTAGTAGATGGATGATAGGATTAGAATTAACAGATACCTTAACAGAAAGTGATGGTGTAACTCCTCAGTAATGTAGCCCCCTCAGATCAGTGTTGACCTGGAAGTTCTCAATAATTGTATCCTCTTTGTGACTGCGCCTCTGTGTTACAATAATAATAAAAGAACTACTCTGCTTTGTTTAATAAAGCTTTTAAAAAGCATGCATTTGAAACTGAGTAACTCAAATGGAACTGGAATATGTTTCACAGTCACGTAGCCCAATACAATCCAAATGCATAGTTAAACAATGTCAGAAAGAGAATATGGCAAATACTCTACTGAACAAAATATCTTTAAACAAGAAACTTTGAAACATCTTTGCAGCCTACGAAAGGCCAGAAAAATAGTTCTATTGCCTGTAATTATCATGTATACAGAAAGGAAGTCAACATATATACAACCACACTAAGGCATTCAAATAAAGACTTAAAGGCACACTTGAAGAGCTCCTAATATTATGCTACTCCATTTATAGTTCGGATTGATTCAGGACTTAGTGAAGATATGAGTGATAAAGAGGTGTTCATAGATCATATTTAGTAGAAGCATACTGGTATCATTGCTACTTTTGCAACAACCTTTGCTCGATATGAAAATCAAGAACACTTGGCTTGGTCAATTGTATGCAAGATAGAGAGCCTTAAAAGAATAAATCACCTTTTGGTTAAAAAATGTATTGTAGTGGAAACATTAACTGCTTGAGTCTGTTAAACTGGACTCTTCAAAAGATTAATGGTTGGTGAATATTTTAGAAAGCCAAATCATTTACGGTATATTACTAATAAAGTCCTTTCACTGAATTCCTTTGATAAGTTGCTGCTAAACATACATTTTTATATATAAATTGAGTCTCAATTAATCAAGAACTCTGCATGATGGATGCAACAGAGTAGATTTGAAAAGACTTCATCAGTGCAGTTTTCTAACCCTGACCAACACACTGCAACTCCATGCTTATATTCTGAGGTATACCCATACTCATACCAAATCACATTGTCAAGTGCCCCATCATATCATAAATTCAACATAAGGCAATCAGCACATCAAAATATATTCTTCATCTATAAAGTAAGATTTTATCTAGGAAAATATTGAAACTAAAAGATCTACATGCTCAAAAAGGTTTTAAACCATTAGCTTAATAATACATTATGGCAAACCAAACTTATTTCCTATTCTATAGTCAATATATTTTGGAGACTCTAACATCAAATAACATAGTAAACATTATCTGCACACTGCTGAGTAAAACATCTGAGGATCTTATTTCACCATGCATGTGGCACTATTTTCAAGTTTTAAATATTGTGTTCCATAAAAATCTACTCCTGGGTTTCATTGTGTAAACAAAGTTTCTATTAAAAGGAGTTAAATATCCTGTGTTTGTCAACAAAATAAGTGTGTAACAACCTCTATATGACCTTCTTGCCTAATTTATTTGTACTCATTTTCAATGCAAGACTGATTATTCTTATTAGCTTGCATGCACCTCAGACATCAAAACTACTTCCATCAAAATGAACGTAATTGACTAGGAATAAAACTGATGGAGACAACATAATCAGTCATTAGATCCCAATGAACATAATACACTTTATTCATTTGCAGAGTAAGTCAATTACCAAAGAAAAAAGGGACCATAATGAAAATAAAATTTATTTTTTAATTAGTGAACAAGAATATTTCTTTTTAAGTACACAATGTTTTCCCCAACCCTATACTCTCATTTCTTTGGTAATCCAATAGCTTCTTGCTCAACAGTAGACAATTGTGTGCCAGCACAACCACAATATAGAAACTGATTTGGTGTCACAATCAGAGCCACACTTCGTAATTTCTTTTTATCTCTTGTAATGGTTTGGTGCATCTGCAAATGCAAACTTCAATCTGTAGGCTTCAGCAAGGAGAACACTGATATCTTCATTTCCCCAGTGCATCGTAGGCAAATTCTGTAAAAAGATTAGTAGTTCCTTGTTGGAAGAAAAAGAGGGGGAAAAAATCAAAAGATATATTGGTTAATTTCACTGGTTAGTTTTGCAATATCAAACTAAAATTTCAAGATTGGATTCACGGAATTTGAATTCTTTCTAGATATCTACATGTATATCTGTAAAATCACAACCAAAATAGTGAGCAGGTCATTTATCCAATGAAGCTGCATGACCACATAAATACAGCACTAATTCAAAACAGAAAAAAGCAAAGCAAAATTCCATTTAGGTATAGTAGAATGAGTAAAAAGAGAAACTCAGACTCATTGGTAATGGCAAAATGTGTTGCTGGTTTTTTAATTAATCTTCTCTCATTTGGAATAAACTAATCCAGATCTTCTTGAACACCCAAGTCATATACAATTAGAACTGATCTACAGTACTTCTAGTACCGTCCAATACTGTCCAGAGAATATGGAATTATGGAATATGTCTTAATTTAGCATTAACTGCTATTAAGTTAGGGTGGGAGTTGAAGCCAAACATCTTTGAAGGACAGCAGGTTGGAAAGATTGGGTTTACAATATTATCTAATCTTTTATTTGTACAATATACATAAATAGTATTTCAAACATTCTTGACAAGGAATGCTGCCTGATCACTCCAGTTCAAAAATGCTTGTATGCATCCCTAAATGAAATAATGTTAAAACCAGGCATACAAATACCATTATATCTTTCTCCCAATGTGAACAACTGCTTCAAAGATAAGTACATTTAAGAACCAAGAGATAGAAATCTGAAGAAAACAAATAGTTTGCCAACTTAAACAATAGCAAATAGATTTTAATTCATGCTAGCTTAACTATTGCTCGCTGTCTATTTTCTCAAATGGCTAGGTATTTTATTTCTAAGAATAAACTTGTTCTTAGGAATAAGATAGATCCTAACCTGTAATAATATTAACCAGACTTATTTTAAAAACTTGAAAAGGATTTGTAAAATGAATTCCCTTAAGACTAAGCCAGCTATTAATACTTAGATATCCCAATACTGACATGGACCAGCTTTAAAAGAAAAGAAATAATGTGTCAGCTTTATATAAAAGTAGAATAAATATTAAACCAAAGTTTGAAGTAAGGCCAACAAAACTACTCTGTTCTAATGAACCGTTGGAGTGGTTTAATAACCACTGTACAAAATATGGGTACTTTTTTGACTATATGATACATACAAGATGGGTATCTCTCTAAAACGAATGAGAAAGTATATGTCCCATCATTTCTACTCTCATTTCACACAAGCCAACACTATAGAACAGAAGTAGTAGAGACATTCCTAACTAGAATAGCCCCTTTCCCTCCAGAAAGGCAGAAATTATGCCGCTTGCAAAACCACTAGTGAACACAGGCATTCTGAAAGATTCAGAATAATGACCTTCACTACTGTTTTTGCCAGATTCAACGCTAGCATTTTTTGTCAGATTCAAGGTCGGTTCCTCCAGTGGGGGGGAGGATGCACAGAGGGAGAGAAAAAACTCTCTTGTGCTGGAGGAACAGACCTAAATCCGAAATCCCCTCTACCGTACGTATAACCTTCCTTGCTAGCTTCTCCATTGATTTTTCTGCAGAGAAGATTGCAAAGGCCGAACACATGATTGCAGAGTTCTCGGCCACCAGGCATAAAGGCGAAGAGGTTTCCGAGCATATAAAAATGGGAAGATGGTGTGACTTTTTTTAAAAAATCAATTCTACATTTTTTAAAAAATGGTATATATTTTACGGAAGTGTTATTTCTCCTTTCTTCCATTACTGTCTCTCACACAAGCCCCCAAATTTGTTCAATAAATCAAATTTGTGTAAGCCACTATATCAAGCAATCCACAGATTTCATAGAACACATTTTCATTCTTGCATACTAAACTCATGCTGCCTTTAAAAATGTTACTATCCTTTAGAACAATTCTATATTCTGATCTGGATTTGTGCAGTATTACTTTTTATGTCAATCTTTTTTTAATTGTTTTAACTTTTGTATTGATTTTCTTTTAAACATCCTGTAAAACCGCCCTGAGTCCTTCGGGAAAGGGCGGTATATAAATCTATCTATCTATCTATCTATCTATCTATCTATCTATCTATCTATCTATCTATCTATCTATCTATCTATCTATATAAATCTTCCTCTATACTATCTTTCACAAGGTTTCAAGAATAATTCTAAACCTCAGATGAATCAGTAAAAGCAGTTCTTATAGGTGATTTCTTTGACAATTCTGTTACTAGTTGCAGAGGAAAAATTCTAGCCAAAATCTGGATGACCTAGCATCAAAAATAGAAAAATAAGTGATAGTATATTCGACTGAACTGTCAGCTTTTACAATTGGTCAACTAGGAATGACAATTCCCAAGAAGGTGAAATCAGGAAGGTGACATTTTGACAGGGCAAACTTCCATTAAACTTTCAGCCAAAACAAGAGACTGCCTTAAGATGCAGAAAATAAAGCTAACAAATTAAGGGAATATTATTCATCATGTTAATATTTCAAAAGGAACACAATACTATAGATTTTCAAAATGGTGCAAACTGGGCTGGAGTTAATTAACTTTTCTATTTTTTTAATTATGTGCATGGGACTTGTGAGAATGTTATCAAGTTGACACTTGAAGCTGGTACTTTCCTTTGGAGCATGTCAGTTTTTCATATAATTAGGTTCTTAATTAGATTTTTTTTAAAAAAAATAATAATAATGAAAGTGATATTGAGTAGAAAGCCCAAGGAAAATATTTACAGCTCTAATAGTGTCTGCCTATCCTTGACTTTCAGTTCAGTAAAACTGAGGTCAGAAATAATAATGCCCTAGAGGGGGGAAAATTATGTGGATCAATTATTTGATCTGGTGAGGCAAACAGTAAATAACAGTGGCGCTAGTAAGGCCTACTACATGAGTTAAGCAGCCAGCTGGATTCTCCTACTAAATTAGACTTTGTTTTAAAAAAAACATTTTATTGACTAAATGAAACAGAAGAGGAAGTCCTGTAATTCAAATGCTTCCTTAAATGGTGAAGAGAATATCAAGGATGTGTCAATAAAATTGAATACTGACATTTATTGGTACAGCGGGCTTACATAGCTCTCTAAAAGGGGGGCATATATTGGCTGAATAAAAATTGATTTGGCATTAAAAGAGAAAGATTTTAATGTTTAGAACAGGGAGAAGGAAAAATGTGATGCCTTTTTATAAAAATGAATGAGATTACTTACATAAGTACCGTATAAATAAAGTAAATTTAGCATCCTGGCTTTTAACCCAAATGAAAAACCCAGCTCCAGAAATCAGAATGCCATTTATAACAAGGAATGGTATCTAACTGCTTTACATCAGGTGACAAAACAAGACGTATTTACACTGTTTGTTTTCCATCTTGCTGTTGCAGTATAACAGTTTAACATTTAGTGAGTCCTAAGAGAATAGATGCAATTTTAAAAAAGAGAAAAAAGTAGTAAATCACTTTTCTTCTGTCAATTGGTCTGAAAAAACAAACGTGTCACTTTAATTCCATATTATCTATTTTATACCCCAAGGTTTCCCCCTCTTTTTTGGAGGGTGAATGTTGATTTGCTCTCATAAGCAGTTTTGATTGAATTTGCTGCATCCAGGGTCTGTGGTTTTCATTTTTATTTTCACCAGAGGCTACAAAATGATAAAGCCAATAATTGGCATTCAGATTCTACTGCAGAAAGAACTACACAAAGAAAACAATTTTCCTTAGAGCAAGGTTTTTCCAGTGGCAGCTGTGATTTACCAACAAAAAAGAATCACTGCTAAGACATTTACTTTGGGTAGTTTAGGTCACCTAAACTGCAAAAGACAGAAAATCCTATAGAACGTGGGAAATATCTACAATTTAAAATAAAGCAATTCTTTGGTGACAGTTATTAAAACAACTAAAAATAATTTGAGTTGGGGAAAAAATGTTATTCTGAAATTCACAAATAGATCATAGATCTGACTACAGTATCTGACCCTGAACATGAACTAGAATGCAAACATGATCTAGAACAGGGGTAGGGAACCTTGGCTCTTTTATGACTTGTGGACTTCAATACCCAGAATTCCTAACCAGCCATGCTGACTCAAGAATTCTGGGAGTTGAAGTCCACAAGTCATAAAAGAGCCAAGGTTCCCTACCCCTGATCTAGAAGTTAATTAGAATGTACTTAGAAATTAGAGTGGGAAGGGACCTTAGAGATCTTCTAGTCAACTCTCTGCTCCAGCAGGAGACCCTATGCCAATCCAGAAAAATGGTTGTCCAGACCTTATATCATTCCAAACAAATGGTTGTCCAATTTCTCCTTGAAAACTTCCAGTGATGAAGCAGCCACACCTTCTGGAGCAAAGCTGTTCCACCGATTAATTGTTCTTATTGTCAGGAAATTTCTCCTTAGTTCTAGGTTGGATCTCTCTTTGATAAACTTTTGTCCCCCTCTTCTCTGTGACAGCCCCTCAAATATGGGAAGACTGCTATCATGTCATCCCCAGTCCTTCTCTTTCTTAGGCTAGGTATATCCAGTTCCTGCAACCATTCATCATATGATTTAACTTCCAGTCCCCTAATCATCTTTGTTGCTCTTCTCTGCACTCTTTCTAGAGTCTCAAATGCTTAATGGTATCATGGTAACCAGAACTGGATGCAGAATTCCAGTACAGTATAAAGCAGTACTAACACTTCATGTGATCTTAATACAATCTAACACCTAGAACTGCATTGGCTTTTTTGGCAGTTGCAGCACGCTGCTGGCTCATATTTAAGTGGTTGTTCACTAGGATAACTAGATCCCTCTCACAGTTACTGCTATGCAGATTACACAGTGTGGATAATGCTTTGTTGAAATGGAGAAGGCTGAGATGCAGTACTTCCACAATCTGGAATGTGCCAGGACCTCATATTGGAATTTCAAGCCACACACAATGAACTATACCTTCCTTACTTCAAAGATTCAGCTTTGAGAAGGCAACCTTTAAAAGTCAAATTACAACAGCTGAGTCATAATTTCTTTGAGGAACTCACGCTTCCAGAGAACTTTTAAACACATAGCAGAATTTATTAAATCCACCTTATGTCATGGTTCCGATAGATGAAACTCTTTAAAAGAACTTTGAGGCATTGTTTACCTTAAAGAATCTTTTATTCGAGAAACAAAGTATCAGCACTACATAGTTAAAGCCAAAAACTAAATTACACACACACACACACACAAACACACACACACACACACAAAGTAGCAAAGCACAATTCCCTCCTCCAATTAACAGTCATAAATTACATTCCCCAATTAGCTTGAAGCACAGGCTTTCTCTCCAGATCTCCAAATCTTTATCAGCTCTGGGCACAATAACCTTGGATTCCCACGGCTGAGTTATTGTTGTTATGACTAACTGGACTCTCATCAACATCCCCCAGCATCATCTAACTGTAAAAGCAAAAGAGAGAGGATGGGGACATTTCCATCTGTTGTCAAAGCAAGAACATCTGATGTTAGCAGCGTTGACACCTACACTATATTTTGGGTAGTTAATATGTTTTAACCCATCTTAAAAGCATAAAATTAAGAAAAGAAGCAAAACGATGAGAAACAATACATTAAATGATTCATTCCATTTACTGCACAGATCCAGTGGTGGGATTCAAATATGTGAACAACCAGTTCTCTATGTGGATGCCGCTTCCGGAAGTCCATTCTGGGCCTGGGCAAAAAAAAATTAGCTACCGGTTCTGCCGAAGTGGTGTGAACTGGCTGAATCCCACCACTGCACAGATCTTACACATATGTGTATCTGCAGCTAGACAGAACAACACAGTATATGCAATCTAAGAAACATCCTATATATGTGGGCTTCTGAATCATTAGAAAGTATACAGATTAGGCTTAAAATAAAGAAGCACAACAACTCTTCAATTTGTGTTTTTGTTTTTTAAAAAAGATATGAATGAATTCCTTCAGGATTGCCAGAGCCAACAACTTAAAAATAACCAACAAGAGCTCCAGAGAGCAATACAGTACACAGAGATTCCAAAAGTAACACAAAAGCAGTATTTACATACTACAACTGCAGAGGGAACTGGATTTTACAGGTATTCCCTTGTCATCTGTTGATACACTTTTCAAGCTGCCATTTTACATGTAGCCAATTTAGCTGCAATATAGATAGTAGTAGACTTATCTTACCAAACGTTTTTAAGTTAGAAGGAATGCTATTCTTGGTCACTTAGACAGTTTTTAAGGAGATATATAGAGATCCTTAAAAGTTGTGAACTTGATTGAATTTTCAATATTTCTGCATAAATATGACTTAAAATGAGATCTGTTCTCCACACATCTTAAAAGTAGCCGAAGAGAACCTAATTAAACAAGTCAAAATTATTCTTGTTCATTTATTTATTAAGGAAAATGATCCAAAGCTACATATCTGTATTTTAACAAAAGTATCCAAACTTCTAAGACTAACACTGTTCACAAGATCATTATCAGAGAGTGCTCAACATCTATGGTATACGTTGCTACCTAAATATGCAGTTTTTGATTAAGTATGTAGGTTGGATTAAATCATTAAATGTAAAAAGATTGAAATTCAAAAGGGCTCACTAACTTTTAAGCGCCGCAGAATTTATATGAACCCAATAAATGTCATGTATAGCGACCTCTGAAGGGATATTCATGTTCCTCGGAAGGGATTAAGAGAAATAATTCTGCCTGCCAAGAGCATATGGGAAGCATTAGCTTAAGAAAAACCTCTGTGATGGTCAGGAATGCAAAAGTTAAGTATTTATCTGGCTGGAAATATAAATTTAGTCTCCAGGAACAAATGTCAGCTCATTTTATCATTCAAGGTTTAGGATTTGCTGACTAGCTTGAAAAAAAGCTTATGGAGAACAAAAGCTCTGAGAAGAGGTTTTAAACTGGCAGTTAACCCAAAGATTTTTTTTTCAGAGCAAATAAAATTTCTCATTTATAGTTTATAGTTTATAGTTTATTTGATTTATATACCGCCCTTCTCCTTGGTAGGACTCAGGGCGGTTCACAGGGCATATATAAAAAACAAAAAACACAATACAAAAATTAAAAAAGAATTAAACCCTTGCCCAATAAAACAGTAGTACAGATTAAAAACAATTAAAAAACCCATAATCCCCATCAGGCCAGACCAGCTAATTCGAACAGATGGGTCTTCAGGCCCCGACGGAAAGTTCGAAGGTCTGGTGCCATCCGGAGCTCCACCGGCAATTGATTCCATAAAGCCGGGGCCCCCACAGAGAAGGCCCTCCCCCTGGGGGCCACCAGTCGACATTCCCTGACTGGCGGCACCCTGAGGAGGCCCTCTCTGTGGGAACGCACAGGGCGGAGGGGAGTCGATGCCGGCAGCAGGTGGTCCCTGAGGTAACCCGGACCCATGCCATGTAGGGCCTTAAAGATCGTAACCAACACCTTGAACCTCACCCGAAAGACAACTGGTAACCAATGCAGCTCGCGGAGCAAAGGTGTAACATGGGAGTACCGGGAAACTCCCAAGACAACTCTCGCGGCCGCATTCTGTACCAGTTGGAGCCTCCGAGTGGTCTTCAAGGGAAGCCCCATGTAGAGAGCATTACAGTAGTCAAGGCGAGAGGTCACGAGCGCATGAGTGACTGTACACAGGGCATCCCGGTTTAGATAGGGCCGCAACTGGCGCACCAGGCGAACCTGGGCGAAAGCCCCCCTAGTCACGGCCACTATATGCTCTTCCAAAGTAAGCCGCGAATCTAGAAGGACTCCCAAGTTGCGAGCCCTATCCACGGGGGGTAAGAGCTCACCCCCCATAGAAAGAGATGGAACATTTGGAATGTCCCGGGATGCCGGAATGCACAGCCACTCAGTCTTGTCAGGGTTGAGCTGAAGTCTGTTCCTCCCCATCCAGACCCGAACCGCCTCCAGGCAACGGGACATCACGGCGAGGGCATCACTGGGGTGGTTTGGGGTCGAAAAGAAAAGTTGGGTATCATCGGCATACTGATGATACCCAACTCCAAAACCACGAATGATCTCACCCAGCGGTTTCATATAGATGTTGAACAGGAGAGGCGAGAGAACCGACCCCTGAGGAACTCCACAAACGAGAGACCTAGGGGCCGATCTCTGCCCCCCTGCCAACACCGACTCCGAGCGTCCCAGGAGATAGGAGGAGAACCACTGAAGAACTGTGCCTCCCACTCCCAATCCCCTGAGACGCCGCAGCAAGATACCATGGTCGATGGTATCGAAAGCCGCTGAGAGGTCTAATAGGACTAGGATAGAGGAATGTCCCCTATCCCGCGCCCTCCAGAGATCATTCACCAGAGCGACCAATGCCGTCTCCGTGCTGTACCCGGGCCTGAAACCCGATTGGTAGGGGTCCAGATAATCCGCTTCATCCAGGACCAGAGGGAGCTGATGCGCCACCACACTCTCAACAACCTTCGCAAGAAAGCGAAGGTTGGAGACTGGACGAAAGTTGTTCAAAACGGCTGGGTCCAGGACAGGCTTCTTGAGGAGAGGTCTCACCACCGCCTCCTTCAAGACGGCGGGGAAATAACCCTCACTCAAAGAAGCAGATATAACCGCCTGGAGCCAGCCTCGTGTCCTCTCCCTAGCTGCATAAACCAGCCAGGAAGGGCACGGGTCCAACAAACATGTGGAGGAGCTCAGCCTCCCCATAATCCTGTCCACTTCATCAGGGGTCACAGAATCAAACTCTTCCCAGATAACATTGACAAGACCGCCCGTGTCCTGATCGCCTGACTCTGCCCAGCTGGAGTCCAAACCGGTCCGAATCCGAGCGATTTTATCCGACAGATGATGACTAAATTCCTCGGCACGACCTTGCAAGGGATCCTCCCTCACCTCCTGATTGAGAAGTGAGCGAGTCACCCTAAACAAGGCGGCCGGGCGATTATCTGCGGACGCGATGAGGGTGGAGAAGTAATTACACCTCGCCACCCTCATCGCTGCGAGATAAGACCTAATATAGGTTCTTAACCGCAATCGGTCGGGTTCGGATCGGCTAGACCTCCAGCAGCTCTGAAGTGGTGACAAAGGGATGGCAAACATTTTGTATCCATTATTACTATGTAAATTATTCAGGTATATCAGATCCGCTTATATTCTGTCCCTAATATATAAATGTCCAACATCAGACCATTTCTATCTGAACCATTTCCTTGAGGATTCACAACCCTTTACCATTTATGCAGTAGCCAAATTCTGTGTTGCCATAATGAAAATAAGACATGTTAATTGATTACAGGAATAATCACTTCTGTTTTATCACTTTAGGTTCAATAAGGTAAAGGTAAAGGTTCCTCCGCACATGCGTCCTAGTCGTTTCCAACTCTAGGGACTGGTGCTCATCTCCATTTCAAAGCCGAAGAGCCAGCGCTTGTCCGAGGACATCTCCGTGGTCATGTGGCCGGCATGACTAGACACCAAAGGCGCACGGAATGCTGTTACCTTTCCACCAGAGTGGTCCCTATTTTTCTACTTGCATTTTTACGTGCTTTCGAACTGCTAGGTTGGCAGAAGCTGGGATGAGTAACAGGCGCTCACTCTGTTACGCGGCACTCGGGATTCGACCCGCCAAACTGCTGACCTTCTGATCGACAAACTCAGCGTCCTAACCCACTGAGCCACCGCGTCCCTTTTAGATTCAATACATATCAGCTATCTTGCTTATAGATAATATGTATTTTATTTCATAAACTGTAATATTTTAGATTTGCACTTGCACAAGGAACTAATCCACCATTATAATAGTATATGTGTTATTGATTGATTATTTATGTTAGTATCTTATTCATCTAGAGGTAGTCCTCAATTTATGACCATAATTGAGTCCAAAATTTATATTGCTAAGCAAAACATTTGTTAAGGGAGTTTGGGCCCATTTTATAACTTTTCTTGCCACAGTTGTTAAATGAATCGCTGCAGTTGTTAAGTTAGTAACATGAATCTGGCTTCCCCATTGATTTTGCTTATCCGAAGGTCGCAAAAAGGGATCATGTGCCCCCCCCAGGCACAACCATCGTAAATATAAGTCAGTTGCCAAGGGTCTGAATTTTGATCACATGACCACGGGAATGACTCAAGTCATAAGTGTGAAAAATGATCATAAGTCACTCTTTTAGTGCCACTGTAACTCCAAACAGTTGTAAGTCAAGGACTACCTGTACTTGAATTTTACTTGGTGCTGCATTTTTTTTTTAAAAAAAAAACACCTTTCGCTCCTCATCAACTGAATAAACAGTAGTTTATCATTTCAGGTACTTTATTAAAAACATCTCAAGAGGAATTTTACAAATTTTGCCCTCAGGAGTTCTACTTTTATTTCATTTTTGTCTTAAAAGATCTCCCCCACCAAGACAATCCCAGAGGACATCTCCATTCATTATGTAGTAGAACTCCTGGAGTGGATGACATCATAAACAAGCAAGTATTTGAATAAAGTAGGTTGGTTAAAATGAAATCAAGTAAGTAAGCAATGTAAGACACTTTTAACAGGGCGGGTTTATCTTGGAATGAAGTGATTCATTGCTTTCTGGAGACAAAATCTGCCAGCACAGAGGGAAAGGCAACATGTATTTGCAAAAACTGCAAGAAAACATGATAGCATGTCTGCATCATCAGCAGACCATGAATCCAGTTCATTTAGGATAGCTGGAATCCTTCCAAATATAACACCGGTTCATTTATTTCTGCAGGTTCCCTAATGATAGGATTGCAGTACAAGCTGATAGGGCAAAACTGTTCTCCTGCTGAGTCATGCTGATAATTCATGTTGTTATTCTTCCACATTTACGGTACATTGCTATCACATTGCTGTATGATGGGAGTTCTGTGGTGATCAAAGCAAGTGAAGAAAAGTGGGAGATAAACTACATGTCAGAACAAATAGTGCTTGCTTCCTTATATCCTAGTTTTAAGATTTCAATTAGGTATGGTTCTATCAAGAAAATATATTATAGGTTTAATATATTTCTCTCAAGGATTATATTATGGTTCCATAGCCTTTCTATCTCTACACAGGAAGCCATAAGCTATTATTCTTGCTAACATTAGATCAGACTTTATAGAATTATATAAAAGTAAAGATGTTTTGTTTCATGTTTTACAGCCTATCAATTATTTTAAATGGCTCTTCATAACTTTTGTGTAGCTATATGAAAGTGGCTTCAAAATGATTTCCATGAACCTGATATTCTTCATTCATTTATCAGGAATACAGCAAAGAGCATTGGAAGTAGAGATTGACAACAGGCATTCTACAATCTCTAGAAACTGAAATCCTGTTTGTGGTGCTGGGGCCTCAAGAAATGTTAGAAATAGTGAAGATGGATTCAAAATCATTAATATCTGAATAGCATGAAATATGATGGACAAAAATAATATGGCTGTTAGCTGTAGCATAAATATCAAGAGTAAGCTGAGGTATAACCTATGGTTGCTAGATAACTAAAACAATCCATATAGTGTATTCAATGGATTTTTTAAATTAATGCTAATGTTAATTAAATAATTAATGCTAGGGTTCACATTCAATAATTTCAGATTATTGTAGCTGTTTTCCAATTAGACCCTTATTTATGCTAGCTGTAACTTGCCCTCAAATATTAATACAAATGATTTGTTCCCTTAACAAACAGAGAAGTATGCTCCTACTTTAATTTGAAAAATCTTTTTATTACTGGCTTAGCTTATCACAAATTTACATATACTTTATTGGATTGCTTAAAAAAATATTTTTCTTGGGATTAAATTAATTTTTTTATTCTGGCTCTATAAAGACATTAAAACAGCGTCCCTGCTCCCCTTTTGGAAAGAAAATCAATAAGGAACAGTGATCAAAACTGCAATTGAATAGGAATACAACTATGTCCACCAATCCTGAAACATTCCCTGAAATTCTACAGTAGTTCTATAATGATTCCATTCAATCACACAACAATTCAGAGATAAACAAATCTTCAACTGATATATATCAATTATACATCTCTATTTTTTCCAGTCCATTTAAATGGACTCCAGAAGATGGTAGAGGACAGGAAGGCCTGGAGGAACGTTGTCCATGGGGTCGCAATGGGTCAGACACGACTTTGCAACTAACAACAACAACATTTTTTCCAGTAGAGAGAAACAAAAGCGTTTTTAAATGATGAAGGCATACAGCAGCCATTAAACATTTTGCATATCAGCGCTTGATTATGGATGTGATGAAAGTATGGATTATAACACAAGAGAATAAGTGTAACTCATGATTGAAATGTTTGGATTCTTGGTATTTTCTTCTTGTTAAGCATCGTCTGACCAAACTATCAAACAATGTATCTAGTTTTGTCATGAAATCTTGTAAGAAGTAAACCAAAGCTAGCGTACACCCACAAAATATGGATTCTAGCATGAGAAAATCACAACTACCGTATTTAAAAAATAGCTGGCAAGAAGAAAAGCTCTGAATGGATGACCCATTTATTTCACTGGGAATGATGTAACAGTCTAACTAAAAACATACAGACATATACAAAACAGCAAGAAAAGAGAGAGAGAAAAGCCTGTATTATCTACCCTTCAAAAAGTGTAACAAAAATTTAAAAAATTGTATCAGTCAAAAATTAATCTATGGCTGATCCACATGCTTGTCAACTGAAGAAATATATTATAGGGAAACAACAGACACAAAACAGACTACACAGTTGAGACTTTAATTATTCTTCGTTTACAACAAGGAATCTTGCTCAGAAGTTAAAGATAGGTGTACATTTTATTGACTTTTCCTTTTTATTTATTTATGTACAGGAGAACCTCAAGGCTCAGTAAGGACTAGAAAACATCCTGAGCCATCCAAGGTTAAGTATCTTGTTTGTTTGTTTTTAAAAGAAGGAAAACAAAAACCAACTTTGAAAGAAAAATATTTTAAAAACCTCACATTTAGAAAATACAATAAAACAGTTTGATTAGTTTTAGATTAGTATTACTTCTTGCTAGAACTTAACTTGCTAGAAAATACTAGGACTTAAAGACATATACAAATGTACTGAACTGTCAAGGGACAAAAATGTTAAAAGGAGGCAGGAGCCATCCTTGATAATAAAATAAATTTGTACTCAATCAGTATGTGAAAGATTTTGCTTTAACAATTGTTATTCCATTATTTGGATATGTGGAAACAAAACAAACTGGGATCACTGAATTAAAATGTGTGCCCATTAATTCAGGATAATGAATGTTATTTGAATTTGTTTTATCAGAATTACTATTAAAATCAGCAATCTTGCCTAGTTTAGGTGATTATTGCATTCTTGCATCATTTTCCTGTAATATTTATGCTGAAATGCTCATAGAACTAGAAAATCCATCTAACGGAGCTGTATGTATCAATTTTCACTTCTACAATAGAAATTCTCTTTTGCTCTTCAAATCTGCTCTCAAATCTCCTCTACTCTCTGAACCAAGTTTTAAGAACAGGCAAGGGAATGTAAGAGGAGGCTGAATCTGTCCCTCCAGTGGTTTTTATTGAATTGGCTGATGGCGGTTTTACCCCAAAAGTTTTAAAAGATTACCAGTTAAAGTAGTAACTCTTTTGATATAAAAAATATTTCACAAAAGTCAAACAAAAGTCATCACAGTCATCGTCCATTGATCAGACTGAATTTACAGTTAAAAACACTTTATGCAATAACTAAGTAAATGTAGACAAATTAGGAAAAAGGCATTCTAACTAAATGAGTAAAATTGAGTTGGATTCTGATGTGTGGCACAAAAATAAAATGGAATTGAGAGCGCAAAATAGGAAAAGAAGACACCACATCAGTTCAGAACAAATGTCAAAGTAAAGATCTCAAAAAAGGGTATCATATTTATTTTTTTATAATTAAGAAGAATATACTATTGAATACAGCTGTATTTGTCGTGATTCTATATTACATAAAATTACGACAAATAAGTTACACTGTTATTAAAGAAGGAGAGATATAGCTTCTTTTCAAGAGAGTTGGAGAAAGCATTACCAAACTCAATGCACTGTATTTTTTCATGACATTATTATCATTATTATCATGCCTTAGTAGTGGAATTTCATAAGGGATCTAGAAAACTTCCTTTTTGATTTCCTCTACCTTGTCATCAGTTATTTTCTGTCACAGCAAATTATTTAAGGAAGGGGGAAAAATGAAATATCTGCACAATACTTTTCACTTGATAGCACTTGCAGCCTTATGCCTTGAAGCATCTGAGACTCCAGTACTTTGCAGCTGTTATGCTGTGAAACATTCAACCTTCCAATATTATTACAATATTCAGATGAATGCAAAAAAGGCGTCTTATTTATTTATATTCAGTAATGTACAGGTGTCATCACAATCATATGAGTGTGGATACTCACAAAAGAAAACCTTCTTTCCATTTCTAAGAATCCAGAAAAAGGGTATTTTCAGGCAATTCCAATTCTTAACTCCCTAATTATGACTTATAAACTTCAAGACTACATGCAAGAGCTATGGGTTCAGTTCCAACTGATTAACTTTACTGAGTACCTGTGGACTTATTACTATTCCTAGATGATCCTCTCTTGCAAAGTTCCTGAAGGTTGCAATTGATGCGGAAGCTATGTACATAGCCTTCAGGATTTGTGAAGAATAGCATTATGTGTAAAAAAAATCACATATATTTTAACTTTAAAAAAATGAACAAAATTGCTAATCATCATCCAAGCCTTCAAGCAAATCCTATTCTTTTTGCCAGTAAAGAGTCTTGCAAAAAAACAAAACCAAACCAGTTTGCAACGCACAATAAAACAAGGCATGCCTGTAGATAATGTAACAAATGTGATACCTACAAGCAACAAACTATTTTTTTAACAAAAGCTGTTTTTAAAAAATTAACATTCCTGAGCCTTTCAATTAGAGTTGTCACAGTTTCATTTGCTAAAAGTCATATGCAGATGGATGAAAAGATAATTAAACAATTTGGCATTTCATACTATAGCACAATTGATCAACAAGGAATTGTGTGTGGGCTTTCAACAAAAAAAGATTCTAGATACAGATGCAAAGCTCGTTTTTTTCCTCTTTCTTTTCTGAGAGAATTATATCACCTTTCACTTGAGAAAAATATAAATGACCCAAACACCTCGATCTGTTGCAAATGTGTATAAATGACAAATGGGAATCAGAAAAATTCAGCTGCAGCTATATATACCAAAACAGATTCTAAGATCAAAACACACTACAAGTACTCCTTGTTTAGCAACCACAATTTAGACAAGCAACTCGGTTGTTAAGCAAAGCATTCACGAAGTAAACTGGCAACTGTGCTTATGATCCCTCTTCAGCTTGCCTTTGGATTATAAACCTGCAAAGTATGGTCATAAATGTGGGCAATGGGCACAAACGTACTTTTTTGTCACTGCTATAATTGCAAATGGTTGCTAAACAAGGCAGTCTGTAAACGAGGGCACTGGTATATTCTTTGCGGATCTTCTTGTAATCTCACATCTTACTCCAAGGTATCTATTTGGCTTCATTTTACCTTATAAACTCTTTATTTAATTTAATTTTTATTTAATTAAATTTTTATACCGCCCTATTCCCGAAGGACTCAGGGCGGTTTACAGGGCAACATAAAATATGATATAAAAATAGCATAAATTAAAATAGATTAAATTAAATTAGCCTACCTTAGGTCATTCAAATACCACAAACAAAACTTTGAGCAAATACAATCATGTAAGGTACACTACCTCATTATTAAACATGTCTCAATTAAAAAACAGCTCTAATAGCAGCAAATCCTTTTGGCTAGCATGAATTTAATTACACATATTCTCATTTCAAACATCCAGAAAGCATTCCTGAGGCAAATTCCAAGAGCTGATCAATGACACTGCAAAGTTAATAGCACTGACCTAATCATATTAAAATATTGGACTTTCAAAGAGAATCTACGGGATCTGCATTTTATTCTACTGCTGAATACTGCAGAAAGGTAGGATCACATACCAAATGTACACTTTATGGGATTAAAATGTGAGGATCACAAATACAGTCAAACAGAGTGGGGTTGAAGATAAAATCTTTGCATAAAGCAGTGTTAGCAGAATGATCTGAACACCCTGAGGTGAATATTAGGCTATATAACTTTTCTCCTTTTTAATCCCTCTAAGGTTTTTTTCCAAGCCACCTTTTGACCCCTAAAACTCTTATAATTGCAGCTTTTTAGAGGCAAAGTGAAGTAATACGTTGGAGATATGCTTCTTGGGTTGCCATGTTACAGTGATTATCCAATTAGCTACCTGCCTGAAGTGAATAATAATGGCAGCATTTAAACAAATCGATAAAATACATCCAATCAGTCCTTGGCAGGCCCTTTGGTGTATTTTAGAAATGCACCAGCTAAGAATATAACCAGTCAAAAAATATGCTTCTGCAGTTTCAGAATGAACTTTTACACTGCAAATGCTGACACATAAAACAATCTTTTAAATGAGCCCATTTAATTGGTCTAGAAAGAGAATTCTAGTTTCTGAAAGGGTAGATGGCATAAAGTTAATATAATAAAATGTTAATGCTGGCTTTGCATCTTCCCTGAAGGCAACTTTAAGCCACAAAAGGCAACAGTTCACTTACAGCAGTCACATATATTCCACAAAGCTGCCAGATAGTTTTTTTAAAAAACCATTTTCTATAAAGAACTTTAGAACTAATTGTGCTTAACAGCTACATGGATCAACCATGACATCCTGTACCCTGACAGACCACTGAAGCTACTGCTAATGATGGAAAAAAATATTTTATAAACTAAATAGCTCCATCACATCCTTCACCAATTTGAATTGCTACCTGGATTCCAAACTCTTCACATTCGTGTCATGATGTTTAGCTTGCTCTTCTCTTTTTCTTAGAGCATCAACTTCTGATATTTAAGGATAGATGAAGAATTTACAACGCAGTGTTGGAAGTAAAGTTTGGCACTGTGAAAACACAGGCGAGAGACTAAACCTAGGTGGCCACAGTGATGGCTCCACGGTGACAACTGGAAGTTTCTGTTGAGTTGAGTGAGAGGTTGAACATTTGCATGAAAGCCAGCAAGGAACAATGAAGGCACACACACCCCAGACCCCATTGCTAGCAGAACTGGTCCAGCACCATCGCCCTGCATTGATCCCACCTCTTTCCCATTCATAGGGTTTCCTCTCCACCAGTGTCCCATGAGGATGGGAAAGCAAAGCCATCACAATTTTGCTCTCACAACTCATGAGAATGTTTGTAAAACAACTGGCTCAGCTCACCAGCAGAGTTTTAAATTAGGAATGGAAGGGGAGGGTGACCAATCTTTAAGGCCAAACCCCAAGCATAAACCCCAACACAACAAATCAGACAATGAGGAAGGGAGTCTTGAGAAGGAAGGGGGACTCAGATATAAATCAGGAGATGTAGGAAGCAAACAGGGAAGTCCTAGTACATGAGGGCAGGTATGATATTGTATCATTACCAAAATTTGGTGGGATGCAACCCTTGATTGGAAATTAATTGCTAGAAGGATATAAATCATTCAAAACAAATCAACCCAACAAAAGAGGAGGAGGGGTTGCATTGTAAGTAAGGAATCACTATGTCTACAGAAATACACAATGCCAGGGATGAAAGCCCTCTTGAATGCATTTGGGTGAATATTAGACAAAAAAAGAAATGACATTGCTATAGGTATATACTACAGCCCTCCCCCCCACCAACCAGAGGAAATAGATGAACTATTTGCTATTCAGTTAAATAAGGAGTGCAGGAAACACACCACTGTAGTAATGGGGGCCTTTAACTATCCTGACATCAACTTTGAGACAAAATCTGCACCAGGCTCCTGTTGTGCCTAGCTGACAACTTTGTCAACTAAAAGGTAAAGGAGGGAAATAAGGGATCACCTATACTGGACTTAATTCTTACTAACAGGGATCAAATGATACAAGGGGTGGAAGTTGTAGGAACTTTATGAGAGAGTGACCATGTCACACTATGACATGGTCATAGTATTCAACATAATGCAGCCAGAGGCCATTGAACAAAGTCAAACTAGTGTTCTAGACTTTAAGAGAGTTGACTTCGAGAAACTAAGACAAAAATGGATGGAAATCCTAAAGGGAAAAACAACTCAAGATGCTTGGGAAGCTCTGAAAAACAAGATTATTAAAACAATCAAACACAATATCACAGAGAAAGAAAAAAAGAGAGACCCCTGGATGAAACCAGCAAAGTTGAACAAAGAATTCTCTGACAAACCGAGGGACAAAAAGAACAAGTATAAAATAGAAAATAGCTATTTCAAAATTATATTTCTCCTTACATACACGGAAAAACGGATACTTTGGGAAAATAAAAACAGGCATTCTCTGCCTACAAAGGGCACATCACTCTCTGGGCTCCATTTAAACACGATTAGATATTTTTCCTTTATCTTCCCATGTGGCCAGGTTAATTAGTTTTTACCAATTATCAAAACTCTTTTCCCTCTGCTTAATTTCTTTTCAACATGAAAGTTGCTATGCTGGAATTTTATCAAATGAAGTTTGCCTACTCCTGGTGGCCAGATTTTTTTTATTTTATTTTATTTTGGTCAAACCATCTTGATGTTGCCCCATCTAAAACAAGGAGATGGACAAATGGAAAAATATTCAGCTGCAACTTTGTACTTTCCTTTCATTTTAAACTCAGCAAGAGAAATACGGAAAAACATCCAAATGTATCCAAGGCTGTTGAAACCCAGTAAAAGTGGAAGTCTTTTGCTACTAATGAAGGTATTTTTTTTTAAAAAAAAAGTAATATCCTTTTTTAATAAAAATAAAAATGTTTTATTTACTTGGAAGTCTTTTTCTTCAAGGATTTCCTTTTTCCATCTGACAAGGAAGGCAGCACAGACATACAGGTGGAAGTGGGAAAAACCTTCTGGTTCAGACTGTTGAAAGAAAGCACAAATATATTCAACATAAAAATACATTTGAGTAGATAACTCAGTACTGTTCAGAAAGTCTTTTTGTTGTTTTCCTCATTTTTAAAATGTAAATTGTCATAATTAATTAGCAAATCAGATTTCAAATAAAAGTTTTTTTTTCATTTGTGTAGAGAAAATAGGAATAAATAAAACAATACTAACCAAGAATGACTAGCTTACGCAAGTATATAAAAAGCATAATATCCGCCAGGAAACTTTGTTGTTGAAAATCAAAAAAAAACCATCTGGCTTCAACTTGATTAAATAAAACTGCTGTCATTGTTCTTCATGGGCAAGTTTTGCTAGGGGCGAGTCAATGGCCTTCAGTAGTTCTTCCTTAGCTTTGATGACTTCTCAAGCAATGCATTGTTCTATACCAGGGGTAGGCAACCTTGGCTCTTTTATGACTCATGGACTTCAACTCCCAGAATTCCTGAGCCAGGTATGCTGGCTGAGGAATTCTGGGAGTTGAAGTCCACGAGTCATAAAAGAGCCAAGGTTGCCTACCCCTTTTCTATACCATCTGCCCTATTTTGCACTACATTTTGGCTGCATTCTTCCCTGGTAAGAAAAACTACATAATGTAGTTTGGGGAGGAGATATCTTAGAAGATATCTTAGATATCCTATCAACATGAGCTTGCTGGGAAAGATCATTACAATTTCTAGAGTTGGGAGTGATCAATTTGACAATACGTTCATAATCAAGTTATGACCAGGAAATTATATGTCAGAAGGATATACTCTTCGAGAGTAAAAAAGGGCATGTCTTATCCAGAAGTCACATCTCACAAACAACTCAAAATGAAAAAAAAAAAAGTTCTAAAAGAATCCCTAATGATTAATCAGAGTCACTACTATTGTTGCAGGAGGAAGATGGGGAATTAAAAAAAAAAAGACTGCTCGAGGAATCTGCCACTTGCAAGAACGTTAAACTATTTTGGACTTTTCTATAAAATACAGTAAGTACAGGAGTCTTAGTTTCAGCCAAAGAGATCTGAGGCTATCTGGGTCTAAAATTAATTCCTCCTTAAACCTAACCATTGTCTTGAGTTTGACAGTTCATACAACACAATTCCTATCCCAATGTCTGACCCAGTTATAAACATAACATCTACAGATGTGTAGATGACCCAATTCAAATGGAACCTAACACCTCTCCAGAGTATAAGGCAGGGGTAGGCAACCTTGGCTCTTTTATGACTCATGGACTTCAACTCCCAGAATTCCTGAGCCAGCATAGCTGGCTCAGGAATTCTGGGTGTTGAAGTCCATGAGTCATAAAAGAGCCAAGGTTGCCTACCCCTGGTATAAGGCAAAGACTTTGGGAAGAATTAAGCCATAGCTAAAGGGTTTGCAGGAAAACAAATAATAAACCATCCAAACCATAGAGAAACAGACTTTTTAATTACTGTTACACCCAACAAAACTGACAGGAGACTCAGAGCAAAAAGAAAAGCATAATTTTTCAGAATTTCAAGGTGACTGTGTAAGATGGCTTAAAATGGATTTTTGATCTGATCTAGTAAATCTTTTATATTCTTGGGAGCAAGAAAAAGAAGAAATCATTCTTTTGAGTCTTAATCCAACACCATCTGGCAAAAAAGTAAAAGAAACTGAGCAGAACTTCCTGAGAAACTTTGAATAATCCTTTATGCAAAGGCCTAAATACCATTCTCTACACAAGCTGTATCAAAGTTTTTTTTTCCCTCTAAGAAAGGGAAATAAAATAGTGAACTATGCCAAAGATCTAAATTTATTCTTGATATTTTCTTTTTTTTTTTGCATTGTTTTTCAGTACCGTTTGCCTAGGCTCTTTTAAATTAAATCAAATAGGCTTAAACATTCAGTTCATTAAAGGAAAATGCATATTCCCTTTAGATCTGAGAATTCATCATAGTTCAGAGATAAAACTAGGGTATAAAGTATTTCAAATGGATAGTCTTGGACAGTTTTGAAAATTGAGCAAAGCACCTAATGCATAATTGCCTCTCCTAACACCTGCTACCTATTATAACTTTCCATTTGCAGCCCTTGAAGTTACAAGCAGATTCATCTTTAAATATATAAAATGGCAGGCCCAATAGCTAAAAGCTGCTTGGAAATCAAATATAAACAATGACCTTGATTTAAATATTTTAGCAAAAGATCTTAAAAACAGATGTACAGCCTTCCAGAAGACTTATTCTGAACATATTAGGCGTGACTCTGAGTGCATCACCACAGAACTATCTGTCATCATCAATAAAAATCATTTAGACGGTTAACACCACAAATATCGCATTGCCTTGCAAAATGTTTAGTGCTCCCCTGGATGAAATCGAACCCATTATTTCAGACTTTGCCCTCAAAAATCTCATGAATTAGTCATGAATCTAACTTGAGAGACAGAAGGAAGTATAGCAGAACATATTATGTTATTACACTGCACCCCACCACTTCAAAAGGAAATGTTATTATGACGCTTAATGTTATATTGGTTCATAATTGCCATGAAACCTAACTGTTATATCAAAAATTTGCAGACTAGTTTAAAGGGTCAATTAGCAACTGCAGTAAAACATATATTCGTTGATTTTCCCTTTTCTAGAAAAATAAAAATTTCAGATCTCAATACAAACATCTTAACAACAAACAATATTCTGATTCCTTTCTAGAATTCTTTATGCATTGTGCTACTAAAGTCTAACTATACCTCCTTGGAACAATAGGAGTTGTTTTAGGTAACTTGAAGTAGTTGTAGGGGAAGTTGTTTTGAAGACTTCCTGAGGACAGGGTTCTTTTGAAAATAGTTTAGGTGAGTGGGTTACAAAAAGAAATAGTGCAAAGGAAATAGTAAAATGGGTTTTAGGTGGAAGGTACCAATTGGCTCTCCCTTGTCATGGGCGATCAAATTCTGCCCATGCACTCACTCCAATCATATCTCAGACCCTTCGCTGGTATGTCGACTTCCGACTGTGCAATTATGTCACCTGGAGAAAAAAACATATCAGAACTGCAGATCAAAAAAGCCCTCTTGTGCTTAGGAGCTACAAGGAAGTGAATAGTAAGCACAAGAAAGGGTTGAGGAGTCCTCTCTACCTTATTTTGAACCATTCAGACATTTCCTAAAGGAATAAAGATCTAAAAGTCGTGATAGAAGATTGCAGCAGTTCTTTTCAAGAAAAACAAAAGTCCATTGTTTCAAAAGCTGATAGCCCCCATCTTTTAGGCTTCAACTCTAGAACCATAGTGAAAATCGGCTATGATCACGGATGACTAAGTTGCAGCAGATAGCAGGTTACCTATTCCTACATTATTTAAATTAGATTTCAGAAGGAGAAAATGTAAGTTTCCTTAGTATTATCTCTCTTACTGAAATATACAATATATTATCTGCAAATTCCTTTGAAGTGCATCTTCTGCAATGTCCAGGTAACTTAAGCAACAGAAGGGGATATCCATAAAAGAAACAGCCAATTGCTAAAACTCTTTTTCTATAATAGGGGCAGTCATCTGTAATTTTCTTAAAAAGCTTTTCCAATGCTTCTCTTTGACTACAACCAGCTTCATGTTTCACGCTAGAGAATAAACACCAAGGATACAATAGTCCTGCTATGCCACTACAGTCACCTAGCTGGACGAGCAACCAGTTAATTCGATTGAAGGCCTCCCTTCACTTTCATAATATAAACTCCTGATTGACAAAATAAACAGATGAACTATTATCTTTTTGTCATTCCCCATTTTCATTAAGAAAGCCAAGCAGAAAGAAATGGTGGACAATAGAACTGTTTTCCCCTACTAGAACTATTATAGGAATAGCTAGAAATTAATAAGGCATTAATTCCACTCCCTCTGCAAATTTAGCTATGAGCTTCCCTGTTTAATACCAGGTGCAATTCTGCCTGCCAAATATACAGACCAATAATAAGTACAATGTGTAAGAAATGAGCAATTGATAGTAAGTAAGAACTGATAGGGGAGTTGGGAATATCAAACGCTGACCAACAAAGCTGCTAAGACTGAATATTTTTTTTTCTTTTATATTTTTGCAACTGCATTAACAATTGCAGTCTAAACAGACTTAAAATAGCTGAATGTTATTAGGAGCCACCCATCTTTTACAGCAACTTCTGTAATCTGACTCCTTCCAATTGGGTTGGATTACACATCCCAACATTCTGAGGCAGAATCTCTTTGAACTTAATTCAAATGAAGTAGTCCAGAAATCCTGAGATGATTTTGATTCTAGATGAATGGATACAATCACTGCTTTACTGCATCTTGCAATTCCGGAAGCTAAAAAGTCCTCTGAAATGGATCAACTGCAGACCAATTTAGGAATTATAAGAATTTATCAGCTGAAGAAACTTTTTGACAGCCTATGGGTATATTCTCTCAGGATTAAGCTTCGGGATTTACATGTTCCCTTGAGCCAAGACAAAGAGAAACACTGATGGCACCTTCATATGCTATCTCAGAGGTCTCCAACATTTTGAGCACCAGGGACCGGTTCCATGGACAGAGGATTTTCTGCAGACCGGAGGGGACATGGTTTCAGGTACTGCTTGCATCCCGCGGATGGGGTTTTGCTTGTTTGCACGGACCGGTTTCTGGCATGCTGTGCTGTTCCACAGACCGGGGATTGAGGCCCCCTGTGTTATCTGATCCTAATGACATACATTCCAACCCCCCTCCATGGGATTCATATATGCAACTCTTTCCACCTACTTCAGAGCTGCAGATCACATGAAACAGAAGCTGAAACAGTGGAAAGAGGGAGGTATTCTGTCAGGCATTTGTATTTTGAGTAGGCAGCTCCTGTTAGAGCAGCTTGAAGGCACAAGCTTCTCTTTCTAGAGCAGATTGGCCTGGATGGAGGCCCAATTGCTCTTAGTGATAAGCCAGCAAGCCTAGAAGATAAAACTCTAAACCAGGCTTCGGTGAAGTGGTTTCTATAGGACCCAGAATTGCTAACTGACACCTGAGACCTGCCAAATTAAATAATTACAATCAATCCGAAGGAGTAATCATATATGCTGCCAGTTTTAAATGGTTCCTAACCCATGATGAAAGCTTTCCCGGAAACATAGGTCTGAGACTGGCTGGTGTCTGACTGTCAGGTATGGGACTTGTTAACATTTGCGTGATTTGAATACGATTGCATTTACATTCATGATGGATTTTAATTAGTTTTATTATAATCATAGATCAATATTTATCAGGCATCGTTAGGTAGGAAAAAAAAACTGTTTACAAGTAGTTATTGATATTTAAACTATTTTCACCTTGCCTACTTCAAAGACATCCATTTCACCTGTTAGTTAAAGTAGCCGAGGGTTGTTCTTCTGAAATCAATTTCTATGTAACAGCAATCTATGCTTCCTTTTTACACTGGGAAAGGCACATTGAAGTTCACCCATTCTAATTTTAATGGAATTGTTTGAGGGAGAAAAAGAACAACGTAACAGAACAATACATCCGTGAGATTAAACACAGATCACTTTTGTCATCATTTGTTACTGTGCAAAAGACTGACAGAAGCATCCGTAGATGAAATAAAACTAAGTGTGGCATCGTTATGCCTTTTGAACTAAAGGTCAAACGACTCCAAGTAGATTTTTTAAAACAAGAACACAATCAGCATTCCACGCTGTGGCATAATTCCTTACCCTAAAACCACAATTTCATAACTGATTGCAGATTCCAGAGACTCTGCTGAGAGATGAACTCCAGCAGGATAATCCTTACTTTCAATTGTTGTCTCAGTTACCTAGCACCACTTTAAAAATTAATACTCAGGTTTCTTTGTTCTTCCCTTTTTTGCCTTTTCTGTTTGTTTGTTTTTATGTTTAAGCTTTTTCAGGTGAAGAGTAGATATCCTTTAAATAGACAAACACAGATTTTATGGGATAATGAACTTCAAAACTAACGTTTTGTTTTTTTAATAGGTACCTGAATTATTTTTCTAAAGAAAACATCACTATCATCCTTAGTAAACATAGCTCTTGCAAAAGCTACAGTATGCATGGATATAAGTTTTTATATAAATTCTTTTCAGTGGAATTTTTCTAATACCATAAGACAGAATATTCTTGCATTTAAAAAAAAAACTTAGAATCAAATTTTCAAGGAAGGAATGTAAGCGACTTTAATCTAAAAGTATGATCTCTGTGAAAGTCTTTGAAATGACATGGTTGCCAATCAGGAATGTACTTCAACTTAACGGGAAGCCTGAATGTGGCACATTTGGGGCATTTCAGTTATTTTTGACTGACTTGGCTTTTTACTCTGTCAAAAAGCACAATTTACCTCAGTAATATATCATGCTCTCGATTACAATGGCAATGAGTGCACTACTGGAAGAGCTGAAGAGCCAGATTTTTAAGGGGGGGGGGTTTTCCTCCATGTTGTGTGATGGGATGTTAGATTAGGCTACACAGTAGATTGGGCAATTCTTGCATTACCCTATTTGATAACATGGATCTACAGTTCTGTCAGGCCTTCAAAGTAGGCCAGATCAAAAAATAGGCACCCAAGGGAATTCTAGGGATGCTACTTTACTGATGTACAATATGTGGGTGCGCCTGACCTTTGGAACCGTTTACCGGTTGAGCTCCGGATGGCTCCCAACCTTCGCTTCTTCTGACGTGATCTAAAAACCTATTTGTTTGAACAAGTCGGCCTGGTCTGATGGGTTTGGGTTTTAATTATTGTTTTAATATAATTTATTTTTACATTTGGGCACTAAGGTTTAATTTGTTTTTAATTTTGTATTTTGGTTATTTTGGTATTTATGGCCCTGTTCACCGCCCTGAGTCCTTCGGGAGAAGGGCGGTATACAAATTAAATTAAATAAATAAATTAAATAAAATCACAACAGAAATATGAAAGACCGTTCAATCTTGTCCCATCTTATTCCAACAAAAGCAAGGCAAGGTTATTTTGAGTTTCTTTCTCATAATTGCTTCAATCATTGGACTGTGTACAACTTACAATCACAATTGAGCCCAAATTTTCTGTTGTGAAGTGACACATTTGTTAAGTGAGTTTTGCCCCATTTTACGACCTTTCTTGCCACAGTTAAGTAAATCACTGCATTTGATAAGTTAATAACCCGGTTGTTAAGTGAATCTGGCTTCCCCATTGACTTTGCTTGTCAGAAGGTCGCAAAAGGGGACATGACCTTGGGACACAGCAATGGTCACAAGTATGAACCAGTTGCCAAGGGTCTGAATTTTGAGCACATGATCATGGGGATGCTACAAAGGTCGTAACTGTGAAAAACAGTCATAAGTAACATTTTTCGGTGCCATTGCAAATTTGAACAGTCACTAAACAAACTGTTTTAATCACTTCTTCAGGTCCCTCCTTAATTACCCTTTCATGCCTTCTCTAAGATCATCTAGAATTTCTTTACAGGCTGGCTGCATACTTATCCAATGCATGTGGATAAAAAATAGGTCTATACACACTTATTTGGAATTAAATTGCAATGAATGCAATGGAGCTTGCTTCTTATCCTACAGTACTACATTATATGATTGTTCTAGGACAGGGATAGGCAAAGAGCCAAGTTTGCCTACCCCTGTTCTACAATAGAATAATAACTTTTATTGTTACTTTGAATGTACACTAATCAACATTCATTAAAATGAAATTTCATTGCATTCAGCTCTCAAAGGGTCACCACCTCCGATATACACTACATAAATATGACAAAAATACAGAATTATGCATATACCCACATATATTATATGACACAGAGAAACAACAGTCTAGTTCAAGTTATGTATACATGTGTATGGCGAGAAAAACGAGAAAAACCTAGTTTATATTTAGAATAAACTTTATATCTTTGAATTCACCATCAATTTAATTTGGAATATTAAAATGTAGAAAAATTCCTCAGCTATTCTTCCCATGCACATGTATTGGGGTCATGCAGGACATACAGAAATACAATATACAAGTTGATGTTGTTTAATCTATATTCACATATTGTCTCGGGTTATCTCCTTATTTGGGACATGCCAATCCTGAATTTTAGATGGTTCCTTAAGAGTCACACTTCAACCAAATCCTGATGTAAGTAAAGTATTTGAGAATTTGTTCAAAGCCTTTTAGTAAATATGATTTTACTGATCTTTTAAAGTATATCCACAATAATATCCAAATAAATACATCAACCTACCGGTATATTTTGCTGTAAAGTTTTACCAAAAAGAAATGTGCACTTCTTCAAAATTCTTTTGACAAGAGATGTGATATAGAAATGTTAAGTGAATAAATTTATTTATATACATTTACATATATTTACATTTAAATATATTACTAAAAGTTATATCACCATTATATTACTAAATAAAATATTATTGACCAGGCTAATACAGCAAAGAATAACTTTCCAAAAATGGTATTAGATCTACCACAGAGACAGTGGAAATATAGGAACTAGGCAGCCTGCAAATTGTAAAATATATTAAGAAAATATTCAAAACAGATTTTATATACAGTATTCATTGTTTTGTCTCCTTAATTTCTTCTAAGGGAAAAAATCAAGACAAATGCAACTTACACATTTTCTTCAAAACATGCATGATTGGAATATACAAGTTGATGTTGTTTAATCTATAGTAAGTAATGTACTAATTTAAGGTTGGTTAAAGAGAATATTACTGGAAGAAGAGAAAATCAAAGAAAGCTACTATGTGGATTATGGAATTATAGAAATTATTTTTTATGGATTGTTTTTAAATGTAAACCCAGACAATACGCTGTTTACCAAATATTAAGGTTACATGTTAAAAAAAAACCTCAATAAAATATATTAAAAAGAAAAAAAAGAAATGTGTTGAGAAAAAAAGACGCACATTAACTGCCAAAGATTTGGAGAAGAATCAAACGTGAAGCTACCAGGAAACCATTATCCTCCAGTGCTGTCATATTCAAGAACTGCAACCTACCTGGAGTGCCCAGAAATACAAAGTGTTCAGTGCTCAGAGACATGGCCAAGGAGAGGAAGGCTGAAACCCAACCACCACTGAACAGGACACATGTTGAAATGGCAAGATTGGGCCAAGAAATATCTGAAGACAGATTTTTCAAAGGTTTTATGGACTGAGGGAAGGGACGCGGTGGCTCAGTGGGTTAGGACACTGAGCTTGTCGACCAGATGGTCGGCAGTTTGGCGGGTCGAATCCCAAGTGCCGTGTAACAGAGTGAGCGCCTGTTACTCGTCCCAGCTTCTGCCAACCTAGCAGTTCGAAAGCACGTAAAAATGCAAGTAGAAAAATAGGGACCACTACGGTGGGAAGGTAACAGCGTTCCGTGCGCCTTTGGCGTCTAGTCATGCCGGCCACATGACCACGGAGATGTCCTTGTACAAGCGCTGGCTCTTCGGCTTTGAAACGGAGATGAGCACTGGCCCCTAGAGTCGGAAACGACTAGCACGCATGTGCGGGGGATCCTTTACCTTTACTTTTTATGGACTGATGAGATGAGAGTAACTCTTGAAGGACCAGCTGGATCGGCCCATGGATCAGTAATGGCCACAGAGCTCCACTTTGACTCAGATGCCATCAGGGTTGAGGTGGGGTACTGGTATGGGCTGGTATTATTAAAGATGAGCTAGTTGGACCTATTCAGGTTGAAGATGGACTCAAAATCAACTCCCAAACCTACTGCCAGCTTTTAGAAGACACTGTCTTCAAGCAATGGTACAGGAAAAAGTCTGAATCTTTCAAGAAGACCATGAATTTTATGCAGGACAATGCATCGAAGAACTCCATTGTGTGGCTAGCCAGTAAAGGCCTTAGATGAAAAAAAATGACATGCCTCCTTTCCTTACCTGATCTAAACCCTATTGAGAACTTGCGGTCCCTTCTTAAACAGGTGGTTTACGGTGAAGGAAAGCCGTACACCTCTCTGAACAGTGTCTGGGAGGCTGTGGTTGCTGCTGCCCAAAATGCTGATCTTCAACAGATCAAGAAATCGACAGACTCCATGAATGGAAGGCCTATGACTATTACTGAAAAGAAGGATGGCTATATCAATCACTGATTTTTTATTTTGAAATGTCAGAAATGTTTATTTGCACATTTTGAGTTGTTTATTATTCTCACTTTAACACCTGCAAATAAACGAGTGAGGTAGGCAAATTTTCATTTTTCATTTAGTTGCATGATAATTCTGCACACTAATAGTTGCCCAATAATTGTCCACACATATTCTCCTAAGAAAGCCAAAACCTCACTTTTACTTTCTTAAATATTTTGGCTTGAGGTTTATTAGCATTTTGGATTGATCAAGACCACTGTAGTTGTTCAATAAGAAAATTAAAATGCAACTTGCCTAATAACTGTGTCCACAGTGTATAAAACAAATCATCTGATACCAGAGCAGTGCCAATAGTCTGAGGAGTGCTTTGTTTGTGAATTGCCCCTCTGGATATATGGCTTGAAAGCAAGAAGAAGCCACAGCTGTTTCAAGTTTTGGTTGGATGCTTAAAGGCTCTCCCATTATAGGGCCTGCACAGTCAACCGTGACAGTAAAATGAGATTATCTGAGTTTCCCCATCCTATACTTAGTTTTTCAATGTATGATGAAAGGTATTTTATCTATAATCAAACTATTTTTTTTCTTAGTAAATTTGATTTTATTCAAACTAATTCTTTCCTAAATATAAAAAAATGCTTTAGTATTAAATACAGCTCAGATATCACAGCAAATATGAATCTGCATTGTAAAATTGTCTGATTTGTTTATTAGTCAGGATAGTGAAGAGTTCAGTATACAGATAGAAATACTTTTCACTCCTTTAAATTGAACTGTCGTGAGCCATCTAGGGAGAAAACTCAGCCAGCCAAGAGGGAATGAAATTTTGAACAATATAATGAAAATTATAAGAATACGTAAAAAGTGAGGATGAACTATATAAGCCACAAGCTTGTTATACCAATGATTAAATAAATGCAGGTCTAAAATAAACGAGGTTCACTCATTTCCTGCTAAAAGGCTTGCTCCAAAAAAAAAAAAATGGCAAATTGTTAAGCAAAAACAGAATAAAAAGATGGCATTTCCTCAATGTTTAGTATCATTAGTATGTTACATTAACATAACATTCATTTTGTAATATATTTTAAGTTTACAACACTTTTTTTTATTATAGGCTACGTTTAGTCAAGAGCTGGTTACTTCAAATCCTTAAGATGGACACAGTGGTCGTAAAGGAACATTGAATTCCCCTGACACCACGCCCACCCCATATAGCTCAGTAATTAAAGAATATAGGCGTAGTCTCTTCATAAACCTCAAAAAGAGCCAATAAAGACTGGACAGTATAGTTCCTCAACAATGGAGCTATTGATCATGGGGTTGGAGATGCTTGTAAAGTACAAAGGAACCTGAGAGAGTTGGAGCTGGAATTAGAGAGCTTCTTTATTCCATTCTTTCTTTTTTTGCCCTGGTTGAAGTCAAACAGGGAAGGCTCTTTGAAAGCTTTGAATTCTCAATGGGCAATTTCCTCAGTGTTGACAATGGAACAGACTGCAACAGAACATTCATTGTGGGAGACAGAAAATGTGGTTGAATCCCTCAAAGAAAGGAGATTCAGACAGCAACCCAGAAGTCAAGAATTGAATGTTGACTTCTTCCATATGATTGCTACGGACCTCGTGTTTCATTGTTTTGGGCAATAGCACAGATTGGCCTGGTAAGGAGAAAACACTGCAGGGTATGAATAATTATGAGCCATGTCAAAACTGTGACCACAAAGATTGTAACAATTTTCAGAATGCTAGGGGAAAGTAGAAAATGGATAAAAAAATTCATACCAATGCACATTTTTCCCAAGTTTATGTATACATTTTCATTGCAGAATAGCAAAAATAAAGAATATTTCTACTGGCATTTTTTCCCCCGGCTGCTGGCTAAAGTGCTATGGTTTTTCAGGAGCCAAAAAGGGCATAGCTACATAATTACATAAAACTGTGTTCCAAAGTCTATTCTACATTTTCTATCTCTTTAGCTGCTGAATGTTTTTAATTGGCAATTTAAGAGAACGATTTTTATTCCAGTGCTCACCTTTCAATTATTTTGCACCTTTAAATCAGACTTGCAGTTGACTTAACTGGAAAATTGTATTTATTCTCATATTACATTTATCCATAGTTACTACATCTCTAACATACAAAATTAAGCCTATGCCCATTTGAAACTTAAACTAGAGAAAATAGATATTTAATCAGTTACAAATAAAACTGTTAACAGCCCGGAATAGTAATTCAGATAAATCCCAAAAGTCATATTACAGATAGTCCTCATCTTACGACAGTTTAATGATGGTTTAAAGTTATGATGCCATCAGAACAGTGATTTATGATTTGTCCTTAATTTACAACTCTTGCATCACTCCATGGTCACCTGACAGTTGTCAGGCACTTGACAACTGGCTCACATTGATGACCAATTGTAGCATCCTGTAGTCTCATGATTACAATTTGCAACTTTCCCAACCAGTTTTTGATAAGGAACATCAATTGAGGAAGTTGACTTCACTTACTGGTCAATGTTTTGTTTAACGGAACAACATGATTCCCTTAATGTCCACAGGAAAAATGGTCATAAAATCAGTCACATAATGACTCACTTAATGACTGTATTACCAAAATTCCTGTCCCAAAAGTGGTCAGAGGCTGAAAGGTTTGGGGAAAAAAATGTTCTTATTCTCTTGGGTTTTTTTACTATTGAAAAGAAGTGCAACGTATGTCAAACACATAAAAATTTATTCTTTATAGAAATGAGTTGTATTATGCTTCTGTCTAAAAATATTTGAGGGGTTCCTACAAAGATGAGGGGCTTCTACAAAGATGAGGAGCTTCTACAAAGATGAGAGGATCAAACTATTTTCCAAACCACCAAAAGGCAAGACAAGAAACAATGGATGGAAACTAACCGAGAGAAGCAACCTAGAACTAAGGGAAAAATTCCTAATAATGAGAACAACCAACCAATGGAACAGCTTGCCTTCAGAAGTTGTGGGTGCTCCATCACTAGAAGCTTTTAAGAAGAGACTGGACAGCCTGAAATGGTGTAGAGTCTCCTGCTCAAGCAGTGGGTTGGACTAGAAGACCTCCAAGGTCCCTTCCAACTCTTATTATTCTATGTTCTGTGTTCTAAAAAGATTATTTTTAGGTCAGCTGGTCAAACGGATTGAGAGATGTAGTTTTTAAAAAGACAAGGCTTGACATGGTTGTGGACTACTGTGGGGTTTGCTGTGTCACTCTACTTTTTACTGGTCACTGGTTCTGGTAAATATTCACTTATTCTGGTGAATATTTCTGACTAAAGTAAATAGCCATTTATTTTTCCACTTTCAAAACGATTAGTGCCTTTTAGATACTAAAAATACTATTATTTCATTTGAGGGTTTTGATTTTTTTAAAAAAAACAACAACAGCATACTTAAATACATTAAGTTGCATTTTCATGTTTTTTTAAATGTATCTACCAGCTGGACGTAGTAAAAAAAAAGTGGTAAAATAGTATTCCCACTTCTGAAACTGAGAATAAATCTGCAAAGATTCCTCACTGATAACTTTCAGATGGCAAGTTAATGACATTTATTTCAGAGGGCATGAACTATAAAATTAGGTTCTCTCCCATTAAGCTTTCATGCTGCTACTATTATTATCTATGCACATGTCTTCATGGTTTTTTATTAATTTTATATGGCTCTTTAGTGCTTTTGTATTCAAGGAAACTGGAAAATTTGCTAAAAGCTTTAGTTAAAGAAAAAAAAAATCAGATGTATAGAAATTTATGTAGGCATTCTTTTGAATCTATAGATTTCCTATATCCAGCTAGGGAATGTTAACTTTATAACAAGTTTTTTTAATTTATGGGAAGATTGTTATGGGGGAAATCTAAGTGGATTCTAAGAATCAACACTGACAATGGCACATGACCAATCAAGCTATACTTTAGGATATACTGAGGCACGTGTACCTAATCTTTCCACCAATAAAATAGAAAAATCTGTAGAATAACAAGAAAGTGTCCAGGAATAATATCCACATATATCAGTTTTAGAAATGAGATATTAACTATTGGTGCCATTAATATACACAAGGAACCTGAGCAAAACTAGTATCTCTTTTCTTGAATGAGTTATCAGCTAGGTTCTAATGATGGGGCATGGAAGAGACTGGTCTAAAAATCGTATCATTGACCACTTGTAAAACCACATTTTTAAGCCTTCACTAAAGATAAGAGCTGAAAATTACAGGTCAAGACCTAAACCTTATTCTTCTCTATTTTTCCCTTGGAATCTACAATATTTTCCGGTAGTTACAACATATGAGGCTGATATGTCCAAGCATTTAGCCACAATATCATAAATACAATTTCAGAAGATATTATCCTATCGAACACAGACAATTGCAGGCAACTCTCTGCTGGCCAATTTTGATGTCAAAATTAAAACCCCTACAAAGGAAACTTTTCAAGCACCCAAAATGTCAGTACAAATCAGGTTAAAATAAGTACAGGAAGAAGGAGGAATCATCTTTCAAAACAGCATGGGATATTTAAATGTGTGATCAAGGCAGTGGATCACCTGGTATGTATCCCAAAGCCTTATGGTACATCGCAGGGGCACCTCTCTCATCAGTAAGTTATTCATCCAACGGAAAGCAAACTGAAGATATTTTACTTCATGTTGATCTATGTGTTTATGTACTTGCTCTGAAAGAAAAAAAAGAACAGAAATAAACTACTGATATTTACATAATCCACACAAAGCAGTGTAATATCATATATGTTCCCCGTATGTATGTATGTATGTATGTATGTATGTATGTATCATATATATGGTATATCATATATATATATATATATATATATATACCCCAAATACAGTTCAGAAAATCCTCCATCCCTCTAATTCTGGAATGTAAGCAGCACCTAGGATTTTATGGCTCTGTTCCAGTAATAAACAAGTGTGGACTAATGCAACATTAATGTATTACTAAACTATAATTAATACATGCATTGATAAAAAATTACACATGTCTTATTAAATTTATATGTCTCCCATCTATTGAGCAACATATCACGATTATGTAGGAAATATAAATTTTCAAAATAGCTGTGCAGTCTTTTTATTATTATTCAATTTTACCCCATGTTTATTTAGACAGTCAACTCAAGGCAGCTAACACACTTAATACTCCTGCATCCTGTTTTCCGCATAACAAACCTGTGAGTAGGTTGGCATGAGAGATAAAAAGTGGTCCAAGTCAGCTGGTTTTCATGCTGAAGGGAGACTTAAACCTCACATTCTCCAGAACATTAATCACTACACCACTCTCAGCCTTTATTTTAATGTCTCCAGTAACAGACCACACACAACTCCAGGAGGCAAGCTGTTTCATTGCTAGACAGTTCAAATGCAAGAGGTCCAACCAGGAGCTCAGCTACTTTTCTCCTCTGTGCTCACAGGTTACTTTTAATTTAAATATTATGTTAATTAAAGCTTTACTCATGATTAAAACAAATAGGCAGCAACTTGCACTGATTTATATAACAATTATCAGAATATCATGCGGCTAATGAAACCTGCAAACCAAGGCAATTTAAATGTTTCAAACTTTTTTTAAAACAAAGCAAAACAAAACAGAAAAATATTGAATTTACCATGGGCTTTTAAAAATTATTTTTTAACATATTAAAAAAATGCACAACTAAATGCAAAGCTTTTAAGCGTCGTTTATTTGATAATATACAAACAGACAAAAGAAAACGCTCAGGCTGAAAAGATTCATTCCTCTTTTTTTGTAAGTAATTGTGAGCAGATGTTATTTCACTGATAAAGGTAATTTGGTTGGCAATAATTCTAAATTTAACTTTTCCATTTCATTGAAAGTAAGCATGCAGATGTAATAAATGACTTGGCAGATGTAATTATTGCCATCTTTCAGACTTAGAATTTTTCCAAAGATACTTATGCAGCAGTTTGCAACAATAAAATTATGCTAAATCTTCAAGAAATAATAGCACTTGTTTCAAAATGAAGAAACATAAGTGATTTTATTTTAACAGTCTTTTCAGCACTTTTACATCTTATATAACTGAAAATATTTGAAGTAGGGCATCCAGTTTTTTAAAGAATGGTTAGAAACCCACAATTTATATCATTGATTTACTGTGTTTGGGTTTAAGAGGTAACATGTTTATACAAGTGCATGATGTCTTTTACAAACAATTTAAAATAATGGTTCCATAATTTATCCTTAAACAGACTACGTGAGAAAAAACACAATGTTTAGTTAAAATGGTATCTTAGTAAGAACATATTCACCAGATCAAAATACTTCTGATATAAGTATAAGCCTTGCTGGAGCAGTGGGCTAATGCCTCCTTAAGTAACACCAGCTGCCTGCAATTAGTGCAGGTTCGCATCCCACCAGGCTCAAGGTTGACTCAGCCTTCCATCCTTCTGAGGTAGGTAAAATGAGGACCCAGATTGTTGGGGGCAATTAAGCTGACTTTGTAATAATGCCGCTTGGGGTGTGTGTGTGTGAAAGCCCTAATAAGCAGGCATATACCGTATATACTTGAGTATAAGCCGAATTTTTCAGCCCACTTTTTGGGCTGAAAAATTCCACTTCGGCTTATACTCCAGTCAACAAAAAAAACTTACCGAGGACTTGTGCGCGGCCGAGGCTTTGGTGCTTCCGGGATCGCCCGCACCTCTCCCAAGCCACCGCCGTCCGAGACCTGCCGAAGTTTGGGGAGGTTTGGGGAGGTGCGCGCGCACCTCCCCAAACTCCGCGCCTTGCCTGCCTGCTTCTTTCCGCAGCGGAAAGAAGCAGGCAGGCAGGGCGCGGAGGAACGGAGACTTGCCGACGTTTGGGGAGGTTTGGGCGCCTCCCCAAACCTCGGCAGGTCTCCGTTCCTCCGCGCAGACCTGCCGACGTTTGGGGAGGTTTGGGCGCCTCCCCAAACCTCCCCAAACCTCGGCAGGTCTCCGTTCCTCCTGCCGACCTTTGGGGAGGTTTGGGCGCCTCCCCAAACCTCCCCAAACCTCGGCAGGTCTCCGTTCCTCCTGCCGACCTTTGGGGAGGTTTGGGCGCCTCCCCAAACCTCGGCAGGTCTCCGTTCCTCCGCGCAGACCTGCCGACGTTTGGGAAGGTTTGGGCGCCTCCCCAAACCTCCCCAGGTCTCCGTTCCTGTTTGGGGAGGTTTGGGCGCCTCCCCAAACCTCCCCAAACCTCGGCAGGTCTCCGTTCCTGTTTGGGGAGGTTTGGGCGCCTCCCCAAACCTCCCCAAACCTCGGCAGGTCTCCGTTCCTCCGCGCAGACCTGCCGACCTTTGGGGAGGTTTGGGCGCCTCCCCAAACGTCCCCAAACCTCGGCAGGTCTCCGTTCCTGTTTGGGGAGGTTTGGGCGCCTCCCCAAACCTCCCCAAACCTCGGCAGGTCTCCGTTCCTCCGCGCAGACCTGCCGACGTTTGGGGAGGTTTGGGCGCCTCCCCAAACGTCCCCAAACCTCGGCAGGTCTCCGTTCCTCCGCGCAGACCTGCCGACCTTTGGGGAGGTTTGGGCGCCTCCCCAAACGTCCCCAAACCTCGGCAGGTCTCCGTTCCTGTTTGGGGAGGTTTGGGCGCCTCCCCAAACCTCGGCAGGTCTCCGTTCCTCCGCGCAGACCTGCCGACCTTTGGGGAGGTTTGGGCGCCTCCCCAAACGTCCCCAAACCTCGGCAGGTCTCCGTTCCTGTTTGGGGAGGTTTGGGCGCCTCCCCAAACCTCGGCAGGTCTCCGTTCCTCCGCGCAGACCTGCCGACCTTTGGGGAGGTTTGGGCGCCTCCCCAAACGTCCCCAAACCTCGGCAGGTCTCCGTTCCTGTTTGGGGAGGTTTGGGCGCCTCCCCAAACCTCCCCAAACCTCGGCAGGTCTCCGTTCTTCCTGCCGACCTTTGGGGAGGTTTGGGCGCCTCCCCAAACCTCCCCAAACCTCGGCAGGTCTGCGCGGAGGAACGGAGACCTGCCGAGGTTTGGGGAGGTTTGGGGAGGTTTGGGGAGGCGCCCAAACCTCCCCAAACAGGAACGGAGACCTGCCGAGGTTTGGGGAGGTTTGGGGAGGCGCCCAAACCTCCCCAAACAGGAACGGAGACCTGCCGAGGTTTGGGGACGTTTGGGGAGGCGCCCAAACCTCCCCAAAGGTCGGCAGGTCTGCGCGGAGGAACGGAGACCTGCCGAGGTTTGGGGACGTTTGGGGAGGCGCCCAAACCTCCCCAAACAGGAACGGAGACCTGCCGAGGTTTGGGGACGTTTGGGGAGGCGCCCAAACCTCCCCAAAGGTCGGCAGGTCTGCGCGGAGGAACGGAGACCTGCCGAGGTTTGGGGACGTTTGGGGAGGCGCCCAAACCTCCCCAAACAGGAACGGAGACCTGCCGAGGTTTGGGGACGTTTGGGGAGGCGCCCAAACCTCCCCAAAGGTCGGCAGGTCTGCGCGGAGGAACGGAGACCTGCCGAGGTTTGGGGAGGTTTGGGGAGGCGCCCAAACCTCCCCAAACAGGAACGGAGACCTGCCGAGGTTTGGGGACGTTTGGGGAGGCGCCCAAACCTCCCCAAACAGGAACGGAGACCTGCCGAGGTTTGGGGACGTTTGGGGAGGCGCCCAAACCTCCCCAAAGGTCGGCAGGTCTGCGCGGAGGAACGGAGACCTGCCGAGGTTTGGGGAGGTTTGGGGAGGCACCCAAACCTCCCCAAACAGGAACGGAGACCTGCCGAGGTTTGGGGATGTTTGGGGAGGCGCCCAAACCTCCCCAAAGGTCGGTAGGTCTGCGCGGAGGAACGGAGACCTGCCGAGGTTTGGGGAGGTTTGGGGAGGCGCCCAAACCTCCCCAAACAGGAACGGAGACCTGCCGAGGTTTGGGGACGTTTGGGGAGGCGCCCAAACCTCCCCAAAGGTCGGCAGGTCTGCGCGGAGGAACGGAGACCTGCCGAGGTTTGGGGACGTTTGGGGAGGCGCCCAAACCTCCCCAAACAGGAACGGAGACCTGCCGAGGTTTGGGGACGTTTGGGGAGGCGCCCAAACCTCCCCAAAGGTCGGCAGGTCTGCGCCGAGGAACGGAGACCTGCCGAGGTTTGGGGAGGTTTGGGGAGGCGCCCAAACCTCCCCAAACAGGAACGGAGACCTGCCGAGGTTTGGGGAGGTTTGGGGAGGCGCCCAAACCTCCCCAAACAGGAACGGAGACCTGCCGAGGTTTGGGGACGTTTGGGGAGGCGCCCAAACCTCCCCAAAGGTCGGCAGGTCTGCGCGGAGGAACGGAGACCTGCCGAGGTTTGGGGAGGTTTGGGGAGGCGCCCAAACCTCCCCAAACAGGAACGGAGACCTGCCGAGGTTTGGGGACGTTTGGGGAGGCGCCCAAACCTCCCCAAAGGTCGGCAGGTCTGCGCGGAGGAACGGAGACCTGCCGAGGTTTGGGGAGGTTTGGGGAGGCGCCCAAACCTCCCCAAACAGGAACGGAGACCTGCCGAGGTTTGGGGACGTTTGGGGAGGCGCCCAAACCTCCCCAAAGGTCGGCAGGTCTGCGCGGAGGAACGGAGACCTGCCGAGGTTTGGGGACGTTTGGGGAGGCGCCCAAACCTCCCCAAACAGGAACGGAGACCTGCCGAGGTTTGGGGACGTTTGGGGAGGCGCCCAAACCTCCCCAAAGGTCGGCAGGTCTGCGCGGAGGAACGGAGACCTGCCGAGGTTTGGGGACGTTTGGGGAGGCGCCCAAACCTCCCCAAACGTCGGCAGGTCTGCGCGGAGGAACGGAGACCTGCCGAGGTTTGGGGAGGTTTGGGGAGGCGCCCAAACCTCCCCAAACAGGAACGGAGACCTGCCGAGGTTTGGGGACGTTTGGGGAGGCGCCCAAACCTCCCCAAAGGTCGGCAGGTCTGCGCGGAGGAACGGAGACCTGCCGAGGTTTGGGGAGGTTTGGGGAGGCGCCCAAACCTCCCGAAACAGGAACGGAGACCTGCCGAGGTTTGGGGAGGTTTGGGGAGGCGCCCAAACCTCCCCAAACAGGAACGGAGACCTGGGGAGGTTTGGGGAGGCGCCCAAACCTTCCCAAACGTCGGCAGGTCTGCACGGAGGAACGGAGACCTGCCGAGGTTTGGGGAGGCGCCCAAACCTCCCCAAAGGTCGGCAGGAGGAACGGAGACCTGCCGAGGTTTGGGGAGGTTTGGGGAGGCGCCCAAACCTCCCCAAAGGTCGGCAGGAGGAACGGAGACCTGCCGAGGTTTGGGGAGGTGCCCAAACCTCCCCAAAGGTCGGCAGGTCTGCGCGGAGGAACGGAGACCTGCAGAGGTTTGGGGAGGTTTGGGGAGGCGCCCAAACCTCCCCAAAGGTCGGCAGGAGGAACGGAGACCTGCCGAGGTTTGGGGAGGTTTGGGGAGGCGCCCAAACCTCCCCAAAGGTCGGCAGGAGGAACGGAGACCTGCCGAGGTTTGGGGAGGCGCCCAAACCTCCCCAAAGGTCGGCAGGTCTGCGCGGAGGAACGGAGACCTGCCGAGGTTTGGGGAGGTTTGGGGAGGCGCCCAAACCTCCCCAAAGGTCGGCAGGAGGAACGGAGACCTGCCGAGGTTTGGGGAGGCGCCCAAACCTCCCCAAAGGTCGGCAGGAGGAACGGAGACCTGCCGACGAGCCGCGGCCACACAGGGTATTCCTGTGTATTCAGGCTTGCAAAATGGCGGATCGAGCCTCTGCTGGCGGCAGAGGCTTGCAGAACGGCGGATCGGCTTATACTCGAGTCAATAACTTTTTCCAGTTTTTGGGGGTGAAATTGGGGGTCTCGGCTTATACTCGAGTCGGCTTATACTCAAGTATATACGGTACATAGAATGAAGGCTACTGCTAAGCTTGTAAGCCGCCCTGAGTCTTCGGAGAAGGGCGGGATATAAATGGAATTAAAATAAAAATAAATAAAAAATAAAGCACTCTATAGGAGTTGCAGGCAGTCTTCCCACAGAATTTCTTTGTTTGTTGTGCGTCTGGTTCAAAACAACTGCCTCTCCTGGAGCCTCCAAAAGTAAAAGTGAAGCTCTCATTGTTGCAATCAACTGATTGTCCAATGGTCCAGGAATAATCAAATGGTAAAGAAATGGACTAACCATATTATTTGAAGTGGGAAAACCAACTTCAAATGCTTCCAGCAACATTACAAAATGCTTCTCTCACAAATTTTTATATTGCTTTATTTATTTTATATTCTATTCTAGTGCCCAGGAACATAAATAACTACAAACCCCAATGTAGCATAGGGCAACAGCTTTTGCCCTATACTTTTCCACCTGGTGTATAGAAAAGCTTCCTTTACATAAAAAGAACTCTAAACTTTTCTGAAACAGAAGCATCTATTTTAAGTTTGATTACTTGTGTTCCTGAAAGAATGAAATAAGTTTCACCATATATCTCATGTAAAATGACCATATGTAACTTTATAAGGTTAGCTAATGCTCAGTTCTGAAAATGCTGCAAAAATGTTTAGGCTAAATTCAACTGGTCTTGTATTTAACAATTTCTTTGGTAGTTACCAATGATCAGAAATTCCGTAGGGAACAGCACAGGAACAGGAAAGTAATAAGATTTTCCCTTTATCAATCCAATTGGTTTTTATGCCATCCCATTGGCAGCAATGGGAAAAAAGTTCTGATACGTCGCGCAACGTCACGTGACGTTGAGAGTTTGACATGTCTGTACTAGTAGACTGCTTATGTACAATTTCCATCTGACCCTATTAAAAACTAGTTATAATGCACAACTTCATGTAATGATAAACATTGATAAAATGTATGTTAAAATTTAAGCACATCATACAGCATCAAGCATCACTATTTAGCAAATCCCATCGCAAACAGAAAAAAATGCCAAGGTATACAGTATGTTGGTAGAATTAAGCTTATACTTGTCAATGCTCGTCCTGAAGCGAGCGGAACAACAGCTTGGCAGGAACGAGAGACGACCCACAAAGGGTTGAATGTGTTTTTATTCGTCTTCACAGCAACCCGAAGCAGGAAAAAAGTCAGCGTTGGCGGCTCCCTGCTCCCAACGCTGCTTTTATAACAGCTCACCAACATAACAATCACCACGCCCAAGAACCACCACGCCCGATAGCACCACGCCCAGGGGCTAATTTCCGCCCACCTCCCTCTACAAATCTCCCATTCCTCCCCACCCATGCCTTTCCTTGGCTTGGCGCCCGGCATCTCCTGACACGCCTTCCTCCTCGGCGCCCAGGTACGTCCGCTTTACTTTGCTTCCCCCCCTGAATGCCCCCCTTCCCCCACCAGGCTCCGTGTCCCCCATGACCCCCCCATCCACACCGCACCCACTTAATCCCACACCAACCCAGCCGGATGGTCCCTGCCGTCCACCAGGCACTCGGTTGGCCCAAATGTCCTTCCCCATCATTCGTTGGCGTGGGGGCTCTCAAAGCGGCATCCACCTGCCGGCCGGTGGAAAGAGCTCCTAGGGCGGCGTCCACTGGCCCCGCCACCTGCCAGCGGCCTCGGGCAATTACTCTGGTGCTGCATACAGCCGCACCAGTCGCTCCAGTCCTTCTGTCGGCCGCTCCGTTCACCGGCCCTTCCTGCGCATGCCCGGCGTCGGACGGGAGCTCCGCCGGCAGCAGCGTGGTCGGTCAAGGCAGGCAGGCCGGCCGGTGGGCCCAGGGAATGTGCGGTGGCTGTGCTGGGCTGTCGGGCCTCCGGTGAGTAGTTCGGGAAGGGCGAGTGGGTGGGGGAGTGGCCCACAGCCTTGGCGCACCATTCCCCGCTGAATGTCGGGCCTGTGGGGCTCAACAATACTGCACATTAAACCATATAAGTGATTGTTTCAAGAAGCTCGTCCAGCTTAGCCTATTTGAGAAATAGCATTTCTTTGGCACACACCAATAATTGACAGGCAGCGTCACAATATATGCTTAGTTCTGCTTGGCATCTTTTTGCTCATTAATTTAGCAAACTACCAAGAGAATATGTTCAGAACCGGTAAGCATTATCTCCTGAATTTTGTTTAATTAAACCGTGCTTTAGCAATATGACAGTCAGCATTTCATGATGGGGATTTTTTTTTTAAGAATGAAGGCAGAATATGTTTCAAAATAACCCTGCTAAACATGTAAAAGCATTAAATCTACCCTTCCATCCCATGTAATTTATTTCTAGTATTAAATATGTTATTTACAAAGCTGGTAATTAATTGGATTCCATTAAAAATATTCACAGGTTCCTTGTAACTAAGCAATACACAAACAACACATAATATCAAAGAACAGCTATATTTAAAAAATCCTGTCAAACTCTTATAATTATTGAGCTTAATGCACAGTGAATGCTAGCTGCCTTTGGTAAGCAGACATTAGTCTTCAGCAAAGTGATTGACATTAAATGTCGATTACATTCGTTAATAAAATGTAAAGATAATGGCTCAACATCTGGTAGCTTCTCTTTAGGTGACACATTGCAGTAATTTTGCAAAAGCCACTGTGCCCCACAATGGTTGAAGATAACACCTTACTTATGAAAAGCTGCATTACAGTAGGGGCAAAACGCTACAACCCCATTGTAGTTAAACTCAGCCTTTTGCATTATACGGATGGAAATCAATGGACCCAATTCCTGTCTCCCAATCTACAACTGTATTCTCTGCTCCTTTTAGAGAAACTTTATTCTTGGAAGAGTTAAAAGTGATCAGATAAATTTTTCAGACCAGATGCTAGTTAAAAGTTTCATCTTGGTACCACATTATAAGAAACAAAAGCCTCTCTCAATAACAGATCAATATCATTAACACTTTATGGAGGAAAATGTACATCTGCTCAATTTCAAACCATGCCCACCTCAAACCACAAAGAAAGGTTTTGCAGACATCCAGTAGCGGATCCCTCTGCTCTTGCAGTGTTAGCCAAGTGGATGGCACCAACCATTACATCCTCTAGAACAGGGGTGTCAAACTCAATTTCATTGAGGGCCGCATCAGCATTGCGGTTGCCCTCAGGGGGCCGGGTGGGTATGGCCAGGGTGGGCGTGGCCTACTGGGTGGGCGTGGCTAGAGTGCATATGGCCTACTCTACATCGTTCGTATCAAGGGTGCCTATGGGGGCCTGGGCAGGAGTGGGACAGATCTGAGGGTCTCTGGCAGAAGGAGGGTCTCTGGGCCAGGGCCAAGGGAGTGGGGGCCATTGCCTCACTGTTTCCAGGATGGCTTCGCGGGCCACATGAAACGGGATCCGCCCCCCGGGCCTTGTGTTTGACATGTCTGCTCTAGAAGCCTATCTATGATTAAATAAGAGGGCAAATACTAATGATAAACAAGCTTAAGGGATCAGATGCCAAATGACAAGAACTGCCTCCTTGCAGATGAAATTCAAACAGTAGTCAGGTTGCTCCCTTTGCCATGCTCTCTTTAAAACTCAGAAATAATTCTTTAAGCTCTTAATTTTACTATTGGTTCCAGTTTAACTCAACTCCTACATATGCATTTTCTTTGATATATTTTTCAGTCTTCTTTCCTAATTATTTTTTTCTTTTTTTTATCCTGTATAAGGATGTCACAACCTGTGGTCACCACAATAGATTAATTGATTAGTATGGTACTGCTGAAGCTTTTAATTGAACACTCTCCAAAGGACACAATTCAAGTTCCCCTTAGTGAACAGAGTTAAAAGGCTTACCATCAATCCGACTAACAAGCTCTTCCAGCATTTTCACTTTCTTCTGAATACCAGGTTGAGCAAAGGTATAGTTATCCTAGGAGACAAAAACATTTTAAAAATTACCTGTTGACCAACAGATACAAAAAAGATGCTTCCAAAAACTTCACCTATTTAAATGAATAATGCATTTCTAGATCTCATCAGCTATCAGTTTGTCTCACCATTGATAAATGACCAACAACACAATAATAAAGTTACCAAGAGAAATATTTGTATTAATTATAATTACTTGGCTCTGTTAAGATCTGTCATTGAAAAATGGGACATTCTAGCCTGTTTAAGTAAGATACCTTTTCTCTAACTGATGCATCACCAACAACAGAAAAATAGAAGCTAGGAGTTATACAACCTGAGGAAATAAATACATCAGAGAGCAGAATTAGGGAGAGTGTAGACTCATTGGTGTGTTATCTTCAATATTAAGGTGTCAATCGTTATTTCAGTAAAAAAGGACTGACATGACATCAATACTGCAAACATGAGAAATTGTCAACTTTCTTTATAGTAAAGCCAACAATATATTCCCAAATCTTGAAAATAGTTATCTATACCATACCACAGTTCCTGTTAAAAAGGAAATGCATTGTAAATGCTCCATTATTCTCTATTCTAAGAAGTCAATTTCTTTGACAAAGCATCTGAGAATTCTAGAAATGACACGCTAAAATGTCTTTTAAAAAAATTCATTCCAGTTGAAACAGTAGTATATTTCTTTGTTCTCATTTGAGGAATAATCCCTATAAAGAAAACGGTAGTTCAAATTCTAGGCGGTGAGGTAATTGTATTTCTGTGCTTTCAAACAGAGCTACATGAGGCAAATTTTCCTTTCAATACTTTAAAACAGAAGAATGCACAAGCCATATTAAAGCTTTCCATCCACTAACCATTTTTCAAACCTAAGAACCCATCTTATTGGAAACTAAGTGACATGCTTTATGTATCATTCTCTTGACAAATAGATACGTTTTATGATGATTAAGAAACAACAGAAAGGAATTGTGAAAAACAATGCAAAGAACATTTTCCCAAACAGCAGTAGTCACAACAGAGAAAAGTGCATCTGTCAATAAAAAAAAATATTTTGAAAGATCACTGGATCATATTAAAGGAGTGGGTTTTTTTCCTCAGCTTGCCTTATTCTGTGCACTTCTATCCACCTACATGGAAGTTAGGGTTTCAGCCCATGTATATTCATGGCTGTGATCGAGGATGCTTAAAAACTAGGCCATTCAAAGACTGCCTTCATGATATAAGCCTACTGAAAGTCAGGCATCACAATGCATACTACATGATGCCAGCTACTCGATGGAATGATTTAAAATATCATCCTCCTACTTGCAGCAATTCCAAAAAGAAATCTGACTGCTCAAATCTGAAGCATAAATGTAAGTGCTTAACTCTACTGATTTCTTATGATATCAATTCATTGGATTAGGTATGAATTTACAGAGAAGAATGACCATTGGTCTCATCTTTGATTGAAATGTATTCATTGCAATTACATTTCACACACCGAGAAAAGGTTCAGAGCAACCTTGAGTCCTTTAATTTAAATCCTCTGTATCTGTGCTTTTAGCTATCATTTAATTAATCCTATTTCTGTCCATATTACTTGTATTAATTTATCATTTTGTAATTATTTGCATTTTAACTACTATCCGGCATTGCAATTTGATTTAGGCTTTTTTTTAAAAGGGGGGGCTTCTTTTTTTCAAAGAAAATACTCAGAGGAGCATCCTTCTTTGGAAAGATAGCATATACGTTCTACTATCTAAACATGCCTACTAACAAGTTTTAACAGTCATAGAAAGGAACACTGAACTGATTTCTTTGGGGGGGTGGAATATCTTTTTAATGCACCTTAGAAATGGTAAGGGCCCAGTTCATGATAAATTATCTTTACCAGCAAGAATCAGGCAGGTGGCCCTTTACCAATACATGCAGGAACACCAACTGCTGCAACCTGTTTATCAAATGTTCTGCTTTTCAATATCTCTTAAAGTGCTTCCAAACCCAAGTGCAAATGAAATATGCCCACTGGTTAGAAAACAGAAATCAATTCACCTGAATGCCATCAAGCAGTTTGCTCATGCACCAGAAGCTGTCAGCTTCAATATTCTGCAGTACCTCAGTAGAAAGACTGGAAACATCAAATTTTTCCAAATCTTCTTCTGAAATAAAGAGAAGGCAAGAATGTCAATTAAATGTGGGAGACGAACACAAGATTTAACACACAATATATATGTATATATATAATCTTAATTAAATTTAACTATGATGGTTGAATTGAATGTCTTTGCTAGGGACTAAACAGTCTAAGTCATGAAATTGGACTAAGGCACGAGCTCTGGTTGAACAACAGAAATATTTGGGAATGCAGTTTATTAGATATTAAAAATACCCACAAGCCATTGTGAAAAATTGTAAATACTTTGGCATACAAACACAAAATCTGGAAAAGATGAAAACCTTCCAACACAGGTTCCCTTTCCATCCTGCATCATGACCGCAAGAGACCCTAAGAGTTCCATAATTATTCACCTATATTTACAAGATCCCAAAGGTATCATCATCATCTCCAATTAAAAGTGTGGTTCATCCCCAAGGAGAGTTTAAAACACACTGAGTGATAAAAGAAATAAATTGGTTAATTTCATGGTGCAGCAAAGTACATGATGGTTTAAGACAGGGGTAGGCAACCTCGGCTCTTTTATGATTCATGGACTTCAACTCCCAGAATTCCTGAGTCAGCTGACTCAGGAATTCTGGGAGTTGAAGTCCATGAGTCATAAAAGAGCCGAGGTTGACTACCCCTGGTTTAAGAGATTAATTGTTCGGCAACTGGCTCATATTTATGACGGCTGCAATGACCTGTCCTGGGGTCATGTAGTCACCTTTTTGTGGTCTTCTGATAAGCAAAGCCAATGGGGAAGAGTCACTTAAACACCGTATGACTGACTTAACAAATACAGGGGTTCACTTAACAACTGTGGCAAGAGAAGTCGTAAAATGGGGCAAAATTCACTTAACAGGTGGCTCACTTAGCAACAGAAATTCCGGGTTCAATTGTGGTCGCAGGCCGAGGACTACCTGTAAACAGCATGTCATTCCTCTCCCTCTAAAAGTTGAGGGATAGCATGCATCTTCATCAATATCTACTACACCAAAGTCTCCAATTACAATGTCTCAAAGCAACGTCTCTCATTTTTTCCCGTTTCCTGCAGCAGTTCTCATCACACTCGCTGTATGAATGTAAAAAGATACCAGAAGGGTTGCCTAAAGAAAAATGACTGTGACATAAAAAAAAAAGTGAAAGGCTGATGCGACGGGCTGTGGTTGCTGCAAGCACTTTCCTTAGCTCTCGTTTATTCTTGCACAGCACGTGACTCAATTCTTGTGAAAAACTTCTGTGGAGCAAACAGTAATTCACCGAGGAAGGAAAGATGTCTGGTCCACAGGCAGCAGCAACACAATGCAATGAAAGTGGAATTACAGTTTTTAAGGTGCCGTATGCAAATGATAAAGGATGGTTAAGAGCAAGTCCAGCAATGGTATTTTGGTTTACTTTTAAAAGCCCTGAAATAGTGCAGCATTTCTTGGTTCACCACCAAAAAGAGAGAAAATGCTTTTCTCCTAATCTTTCAGATATAAATGTTTGCCAAACAAGTCCTTCTGCATTCAAGGCTAACACAAGTTAACCTTCTCTTTATCCTGCTTCAGATTTATCCACAGACTCTATGACTCGGTGACCCTTTAAAACTGTTTTCAGATGAGCAGCAAAATAAGTATTGGCTGCAAAACAAAAATGTTTAGACCTCAAGGGCATCTTTTCAAAAAATTACTTGACTTTTTCTACCATTGAGCATAAGGTTCCTTACTGGTTTACAATACATATTTAAGTTTGTAAGATAATACTGGGTTACCCTTTACAATATATTTTCCTGTTGAACGAGGTTAGCTTTGAAAATTGCCAGTTACCAGATAGGAGCTAAACACTAGAAATTTCTTATACTGCACATACATATCAATATACTGACCTGAAACAATATAGGAAACAGAATAAATACAAATAGACATTTGAAGAGAAAAATAATGTTTTAATTCTGGAATTTCCATACTGAGTCCCATTTCACAAAGCATGTGCATCTTCAGAATCCTCTTGACTCTCCTTTCACCACAACTGTTACCAAATTCTTAAGATTTCAAGTTTTAAATATCTTCAGATAGTTAAATACAACTCTGAATCAATTCCCCTCAGATGAAGAACCTGATACAAAACATTTTCAATAATTCACAACCAATATTACAAAAAAAATAAATAATGATTTATTTCATTTAGAGATACCTGAGCCACCGAAAAATATTAAGAAGTGGAAATGTATGAAACAACGCTATTTAAGAGGAATTTTATTTCTGGCTGTGATTTACTAGATGCCCTTGACCATCTTTTGGCAAGAGGTACTTCCACGAAGTTGGGAACATTAAGCATATTGGTGCCTTGCTAGTAGCAACACTTCTGGATGAATGAAAGTGAATTTAGAGAGTTCATTTATCACAAATAGGGAATCATAATTTGTATTTTAATTTTTCAGAATAAAATTCATAGCATGCAACAGCATTCTTCATTAGCATAACCTAATTACACCACAATTCATTATTCCACAAGTAACTGTTAATACTGCTACTAGGATTATAAACATGTTTACAAAATTTGGAGGTACGGTGGGGAAAAGAAATCAGTCAAGAATTACATTTTATATCACCTTCAACTGTTAAAATATTGCAATCCATGTGCTCTACAAGAAGTAATAAAACTGAAGGTTTAATTAAAATACTACAAAACTAAGATTTTGTGATTGTTGTGGTTGAAATAACTCTTACTGGTTATTTCTCAAAATGGTTTGGCTTTATTCCAATGAAACAGTTAATTATTACCCAGTCTGACAATATATACTGAAGCACTCTGTTGTACAAGTTGTGTTCATACTACTGTTACAATCAAATTCTTTTACTTTAAATACAGTTTACCATAATGCACTGTCACTTATTGTTTGCTAAACATTAGCTGTTAACAATCCCAGAAAAAGTGTCATAGAAGCCACAAATGTACATTAGGCAGGAAGAGGGAAAAAACATTATGTATCTGCTAGCTACAATGGCTGAGCTGACAGGTAACAACACCAACCCAACATTTTAAACCGCAGCTTGTTGAACCACAGTAATCCAATTACTAAAACACAATGGGTGATTTCCACAGAATGCTACCAAATCAAATTTTCAACTTTCTCCACAAAGGTGCTCCTGTGCAATTACTTCAAAGACAGCAACTTCATTCATGCTCTGTGCATATAAAGCATCTCATCTGAATGCTTTGCGTTGCTCTGTAAGAAAATTACACTAACCTGTTCTTACTGTGCAGATGGCATCCTCATTAGTTCAACTTTATATACTGTAAGTACTTCCAAACACTTTAATATACAAGTGCACTCATTTTCTTTTGAGCCACAGCAGAAGAGATTTGTGATACTAAACTGGAAAGATGGTGGTGAGTAGAATGGATGCAAAAATTAATTTCAAATCTTAAAATGTGATTTAGACTAATATTTTATTTTTTATTTATTTTAATTCCATTTATATCCCGCCCTTCTCCGAAGACTCAGGGCGGCTTACAAGCTTAGCAGTAGCCTTCATTCTATGTATATGCCTGCTTATTAGGGCTTCCCCCCCCAGCGGCATTATTACAAAGTCAGCTTAATTGCCCCCAACAATCTGGGTCCTCATTTTACCTGCCTCGGAAGGATGGAAGGCTGAGTCAACCTTGAGCCTGGTGGGATGCGAACCTGCAATAATTGCAGGCAGCTATATAACAAAAGATTCCTCTCAGAATAAAGCATAAAAATGTAATTTGAGGGACCCAGGCTAAAAACCTGCATCTTGTTTTTGTGTCTGGTATTCCAGGGCTTTTCAACCTTTTCACCCATTATACTACTTTTAGGATATGGCAACATCCGAGTACCACCAGTTGCCTAGCAAGGTGTCAAAAACTTGATGACCAAAAAAAAGAAAAAAGTAAAAAAGTGATGAAGTACAGGTAGTCCTAGAGTTACAACAGTTCGCTGAGTGACTGTTCGAAGTTACAATGGCACTGAAAAAGTGCCCCCCAAGCCACAGCCAAGCAAGACACCTGCCTACCCGCCCGGTGGCGTTCTTCCTCCTGTCCGAGGTTTTTATTGTTGTTAGCGTTTCTGTTGAGGATTGGCAGCTAGGGTGGGATGGGGGGGTTGTTTGGTTTTTATTCCCTCCCGTCTGCTGGGTGGTTGCAACAGGTTTTGGTCACTTCATATGACCCTGGGACACTGTGACCGTCATAAATATGAATCAGTTGCCAAGCATCTGAATGTAAATCACAAGACCCTGGAGATGCTGCAACTTTCACAGCTGATTGGTGCTTCTTCTGGGTTCAGCAGAAGCACCAGGATCAATGCCGAGCTCCAGCTGGAGCCTGGCGCTGATCCTGGCGCTTCCACTGAGCCCTGACAGCCCTGCAGCTCCAGCCGTCTCTCGCTCAGGCTTGTGCAGTGCTGCCACTGGTTCAGCTCATTCCCCTCCCCCGCTACCACTTTTCTAGGATGGTCACGTACCACCTGCCAGGTGCAAATGTATCACAGGTGATACCCGTACCACTGGTTGAAAAGCCCTGTGGTATTCAGTGGGACTTATTTCCAAACAGATACATACAGGATTGCCTGAAAATGTATTTTAATCATATATCTTATAACAGTAAGAATGTAATGAAAAGGTTACTTTAACTACATGTATGTTATGCATCAAACTAAATATGCTATCTTGCATATTTTACAAAATTGGATGACATTGTTATTATATGTATCTTATCAGAAATTTATTACCCTTATGAATCTTTTCTGTTGTTTGATGTATGACTGTGCTTAAGGTTTTGTTAGGAAAAAAAGAAAAAGAACATTCTAGTAAGTAAATAATTCCTATTTGCCACAGATGTAGGAAATAATCTGGATAGCTGAAGTAGCATTTTAGAGAGGATACTGTATATTCAATTCCATTTTAAAAACAGAATTAAAATATAACTATGGGGAACTGTTCTTTTTTGAGCTATTAATCAAAATTCATATATCAACATCTTCTTCTTGTTGTTGTTAGTTGCAAAGTCGTGTCCGACCCATCGCGACCCTATGGACAACGTTCCGCCAGGCCTTCCTGTCCTCTACCATCTTCTGGAGTCCATTTAAGCTCACGCCTACTGCTTCAGTGACTCCATCCAGCCACCTCATTCTCTGTCATCCCATTCTTCTATTGCCTTCAATCTTTCCCAGAATTAGGCTCTTCTCCAGTGAGTCCCTCCTTCTCAAGCATTTGAGTTTCAACATATCAACATCTAGGAGGCTCTTTATTTCACTGTTTTAAAATTGCAGACTTCTCCCCCCACCCAATCTTTTCAAACCATTTGGCAACTCTTTCACATCTGTATCATTGGATTAGAATTTGATATTATTATCAATGCTAAAATAATGCCACTCTCACTTGATGGCATATGAAATCTAAAATTCAATCAAAATATGTATTGAAAAACTAGTTATTTTAAAGCTATTTTAAAATTGCATTCATATTTCTCTTCAAATAAATCCAATCACCCAAATTTTCTCTTTAAAGTAGAATTCCTGCCCCTGGGACCTATTTTAAATTTAAAAAGCATTTAATGATATTTATTTTAAATGTAAGCACCACAGTTAACTTAAAAGCACCGAAAGACTCTTTAAAAACCATACTTTTAAAAATTGCATTCTAGTTTATTGAAGGCCGAAATAGCGTGTGGAAGTATCTGCAGTTGAGAAAAAAACAGTACGATCCTACTTCTTACATGATTTTTGGAATTAACGCATAGATTAGAACATCAATTACCTATCATCATGTTATTTGCTTTTGAAATAAGCAACATTGTACAAAATGCAGAAAAGGAATAGGTCACCTCACTACACCTCTCCATAAGTTTTGATAATTGCAAATAATCTTAATTATACCAAGCCTATTAAAATACAGATTTTTCTCTCTCTTTTTCTTTTTCCATTCATCTAGCTATAACTGTTTTGGATTTCCCCTTCCTTTTGACCCATTCATTCTTTCAGAATATAATTCTTCTATTTATATGAACAATTTCAAAACTTCAAGTTAAAAACTTCATACAATAAAAAGGGAATGTCTAAACCCGTGGTGGTGAACCTATGGCACGTGTGCCACAGGTGGCACGCAGAGCCCTCTCTGTGGGCACGCGCACCATGGCCCAAGTCCTAGGCCTTCAGATAGGTTTTATAAAACCTTTTCGCTTTAGGCCTCCACCGCCGTGTGCAAAAAAAAAAAAAAAGATTCAATCAATTTCAACTTCTCGCAGGGGAAAAAAAAGATCTCGTAAAGTTGGAATTGATTGAACTTTAGTCCCACCCAGTCTGCCGTTACCACCAAAGCCATGCCCACCCAATGGGCCACACCCCCCAATGGACCACACCCACCCAATAGGCTATGCCCACCCGGCCCCCGACGATACATAAGTGAGCTTTGGGTTGCAGTTTAGGCATTCGGTCTCTAAAAGGTTCGCCATCACTGGTCTAAACCAATTACACAAAACAAAATTTGCTAGAAAACAGTATAAATGCAAATGTCACCCTAACCCTAACTCCTAAACCCAATACTAAAGATTATTTAATATTTTATTCATTACAAAACATAAAGTTAAGATAAACCAAATGAACTATTTAGAGGAGGGGTGTTAAACTGCCAGCCCACGGGCCGGTTGTGTTACGAGGAAACTGCGCCCACCCCATTGCCGGCAATGGGGAAAAAGTTCCAATAAATTGTGCGACGTCATGTGATGTTGCGAGTTTGACATGTCTGATTTAGAGGTACAACAGTTTATCCAAAGTGGAAACTGAGGAAGTAAAAGAATGGATACGTAAGCAGCCAGCCTATTTTAAGTGTAATTTGAGTAGCTTACAAAAAACAACTGTTCAGAAAGAATGAGTTTTCATTTTCTTTTAAACATTATAATTTAGCCCTCTCCAAATCATATTCAAAGCTTTCTCAGAATGTCTTGCACAATATTTATCCAAATTCATTAATTTGATTTAAAAAATGTGTTCAGTTGTTTAATATTTAAATAATGGAAGTATGGTACAAAACCATAATAAATACCAGTAACTGGAGAGGATCCAAATAATTCTTTTATTAAATCTATTCGCTGTTTTCCCTCTGTTAAGAGCAAAGAGTGGCAAAGACTGGTTGACAGAGTTCTTAAATAGAATTACAGAAATAAAAAAATGAGCATAGATACTAATTTGAACATTGTCAAAGAATTATTTTGCAACTAATAACGTGGGACAAACAGGAAATCTGGGTATAGAGTTATAAACAGGAGGGCAAACATTGTTAGTGAATAACAAATATGTGCCATTTAGCTTCATTGCTTATTACAGGAATATTATATTCTTCATACTGACCAAAAATGAAATGAAACATTTATTCTTTTTCAGTTATCAACAGCAGTATCTTCATCATAGTCAGTATGATTAGAATAATTAAGATGTTAGGACTAGGAACAGAGGAGATCCATATTTTTATTTCCCTCTCAGCAAAGGAAGCCTTATAGATGTGTAGAGCACACATTGGCAAACTATAGCCAACAAGGCCAAAGTTGGTCCACAGTCTGTTTTGTATGGCCCACAAGCTAAAATGCTTTTCTATTTTTAAATGGTTGGAAAAGGAGCTTTTGTTTTGTGACACCTGTATGAAATTCAAATTTCAGTGTCCACAAATGAAGTTTTATTGGAACACAGTCATGCTTGTTTATTTATATATTGTTTATGGCTGCTTTTACGCTGTAATAGGAGTACTGAGTAGCTGAGACAGAGACCATAGGTGACATTTTTACCACTTTGAACTGATGTTCAGTACACTACAAATTGCAATGATGCATTTACAACAGGGCTTCAACTACCATGCATATTGCTGTACAGCAACATTTATTTTTTCTTACCAATGGACATCTATCATGTGAAGAAAAGTGGACTTCAAATGTCATACAATGGAATATGGATTATGTTATTGACATTAAATAAATGATAAATTCATAATAATAAAAAAATGAAAATGAGGTTACCACCATAACAAGTTTCAAGTGAGTCACCTATCAGTCAAGTAAGGAAAACCATTTACCAATGATGATTAATGAAATTGTATTTGATTGCAGCAACTGAAAAAATGTATCTACAGAAAATAAACTTGTTTATGACTATTAGCTTTTTGATGAAAACAGTTTTTTGAAAAGTTGTAGACACTGGGAGCAACATCAATAGTCAATTAAAAAAATAATGGAAATGATTTTACATTGCTGTTGATGAGTTGACAGATCTTGTTTACTTGAGGAATCAATTGAGATCACTGAAGAATTAGTCTCTATGAGTTGTCGGCATCAAAGAACTACAGAAAGGAATATTTTCATAGAAAATAATGCAGTACAATCTTAAACGAAATCTGTTACGATTTGTTACAACTGATGGTGTTAAAAATATAAGGGGAACAGAAAAAAGCTTAGTTGGACAAATTTGCAAAGCTCGTTAAAAGGTAAGGTATTTAAAATAAGTGGTTATTCATTATACTATTCATCAATAGGCACTTTGCAGAAAATATTTCAATCTATTGAACCAGTAGTATCAACAATTTCTTTCACTGTCATAGACTTAACTATAATCAATTCCAAGATATTTTTTTTCCAGAAACAGAAGTTGAATAACATGACGTGCCCTATACAGCAACGTGATGATTCCCAGTAGTAATGTTTTATTCTGAGTTTTCAGCTCAGGGCTCACAGTTTTCTACACAAGAAGTACTGTTCTAGTCCCCATAATCAAACACTGAAGGGCTTTGGAAATTAGCTTTTGCTGCAGACTCAATAGTTTTTAATGAATTCAGCCTAAATTCAGCTTTTACAAGGCAAAACAGCATTTATATTCAAAATGTTTTCTGAAATAAAATCATTTTGGTGACAACTTATATTCTTTTAATCACAAATAATGTCAACCTGCTTTATAAACTTCCACTGCTATCAAAAGTTAAAATAAGAATCAAATTCTCCACTGCTGCTCAAATTTGCAACAGATACATCTTCCAAGTTCACTCTAAAATTCCAGTAGCAGTTTCCACACCTTGATGCAAGTGCAAAAGAAATCCCCATATTTCAACATCCATTTAACTACGCAGTCGAGGAGCTTCCACTTAAATCTCAATTGCAATTAATTTGCAATGTAATAATATGCTAAAAGGCAAGCTTCGAGAACATCTAATAAAAGCCTATAAATGCCTTCCAAACAATTGATATGTTCAATTAAAATCATATGCTTGTGCACTGATATTAATACATTTTTGGTTAAAGACATTTTAAAAAATGAAATTCTTAAAATTTAATTATAGATCAGCATTAACAGCTACTCGTTAGCAGATCTGTATTACAAAAAGGTATATGTTATTATTATTTGAATTTCATCAAAAAATGTGTCCTAGAGTTTTCTGCCTTTCTCTTCTCCATCACTTTAGAGGAAAAAAATCTTGCAAGACATAAACAAAAAGAAACTAAAAAAATATATGAAGCCCAATTTAGACAAACAGATATAATGTTCTTGCAAGTCTACAGTGGTGTTGGATTGCTATAATTAACAAGCTTGAGCACCACTTTTTGTTTGCAAGAACAAAAATGGCAAGAAATCAATAAAAAGCAAAATAAATATTTTCTATTGATTTTCCACGGAAAGCCCCACTTATGAAGAAGAGACAAAAAAGCTTAAAAGCATCCAGACAGAAAGAAATTAATTTCATATTCTAACACTATCTTGGCTAAACTTCATTATCTATTCTTTCTTCAATAGCATCTATTTGAAGCAAAAATCCAATGGATGGCGCGGTGGTTAGAATGCAATATTGCAGGCTAATTCTGCTGACTGCAAGCAGTTCAATTATCACTGGCTCAAGGTTGACCCAGCCTTCCATCCTTCCAAGGTTGGTAAAATGAGGATCCAGATTATTGGGGGCAATATGCTGACCAGTGCTTTTTTTCTTAAAAAAAAAATGTGCCGGAGCCGGCGCAGCTGCTGTGGGAGCAGCAGAGCCTGCTCTACACGGCGGAGCTGTGCAGGGCAGGCGGCAGAGGCAGTGAGGGCCAGGTGCTGCAGGGTGGTCCAGGTCCAGCACCGGGTAGGCCACCAGCCTGGCTGACACGGATGAGCACAAGGAAGGAGTGCACATGCACTCCACAGAACCCACCTCCCACTCCTTGTCCTCTCTTACTTACCTAGTTGAGATGGTGTAGTTATGTAGCAGGGAGGGTTGCAAAGTTCCTGCCAACTTGCCTTCGCTGCAGACAACTTGCCTGTGCAACATTTGCTGGCCGGGTCTTTTGGCACGCTCAGCAGCAATTCCTATTGGCTTTCGAAAGCCAATAGGCTTTTGAAAGCAAATAGAGGGAGTAGCAGTTTGCGCAAAAGCTTTTTTTTTATGTGCAAAAAAAGGTGCCGGAATGCTGTTCTGAACGTTCTATGAGAAAAAAAGCCCTGGTTCTTATGACATGAATTTACAGCACATAAAGCTTTTAGTTTATATCTATGTGGCTCCACTAAGATTTCAGAAGGGTGAAGTGCCAAACAGATTTCAGTGACACGGGGGGGGGGGGGGGAGTTCATAGCAAGATATTAAACTCCTATATAGAAAATTAAAGCCCATGTTCAAATACTGTATACATTCAAGTATATATATGCATCAGTATTCTTTAGTGTACATAATTTTCTTATAATATCAACCTGTCAAACTGGCATAATTTTTATACAAAACGATTTGAGCCTTGGTATGTATATTCAGGACATATACCCATTCAATTTTGCTAACAATAGTTGGAAAGGAACAAGTAAAAACATGCTCTTCGTATGCACTGCAAAACATATTAGGGGGGATTGTCTTTCTTAAGTGGTTCTTCCAAGACAATTGTTTCTTCATCAGTTTGGGCACACTGTTTCTGCTTTTATTCTTTTTAGCTGTAGTTCATGTCACAGTTTGTCTTATACTGTTAGTGGGTCTTTTTGCCTTTCTTTCTATCCTTTTTAGTTAAACAATTTATGCTATCAAAATGTGGAGAAATGTTCTTTATTGGTTGAAATCCTTTGTTACTGAACTAGATCAAGAGAACAGATATATTCCAAACTGATAATAACTCTCATATCTGATGCTTAATAAAAACATTTATTCCATTGTTAGTAACTCAAGATAGAAAGAACGACAACAAAAAAGTCAAAACAAAATATAGCATTCTTTTTCATTTAAGAATCCTTCTCTGTGGGCGCCCCAGAGCTATGGAATCAGTTACCGGTTGAGCTCCGGATGGCGCCCGATCTTCGCTCCTTCCGTCGCGATCTAAAGACATTCTTATTTGAACAAGCCGGCCTGGCCTGATGGGGGATTGGTGGGGTTTTTTATTGTTATTTTAATATTTGTATTTACTGTTTTTAGTGGGCATATATTTAATTCTTTTTTTAACTTTTGTAACTTTGTATTTTTTATTCTTGCCCTGTTCACCGCCCTGAGTCGTTCGGGAGAAGGGTGGTATATAAATAAAATAATAATAATAATAATAATAATAATAATAATAATAATAATAATAATAATTATTATTATTATTATTATTATTATTATTATTATTATTATTATTATTATTATTATTATTATTATTATTTTACAGACATGGTAAAACTTTATGATTGTTACTGCTCTCTGTTATACAATGTATTTGAACTGGAAAATGAAAAGGATGGATCACACAAATAAGGACAATTTAATTCAATTCCTCATAATACTAGAATCCAAAACATACCATGTCAGATGTGGATACAGTATTGAACTATTTTTTTTCTCATATAAGGAACTTTCCCTCTTTTTTCTTTTTTTAAAAAACATGGAGTAGGTTTCAAACACCAGAAGTTTCCAGATGACCACGATCACTACTCGACCATTCAAGGAGAGAGAAAAAGGCAAGGCGTCCCGCACCGGGAGCTGAAAGTTACGGAGACTGTTCAAGAAGGTTGCTAGGCAACCTGTTCACGCTTGGACCTTCTTACCCTCCCACTTTTGAATTAGCCCGTACGGAACGCGTTTCCTTTGATTTGAGCCATCTGAAGGCCCGTTGCTGCAATGCATTCTGGTCCTTGGCAATATGGCTGCCTCCTTGGTGTGCTGCTGAGGAGAATTTGGTTGTCTGGAACAGTTTCCTTCAGCTTTGTGTGTGTGTGTGTGTGTGTGTGTGTGCAAAAAAAGGTGCCAGAACGCCATTCTGAGCGTTCTATGAGAGAAAAAAAGCCCTGATGCTGACTCTGTAAAATCACTTAGAGGGGACTGTAAAGCGCTATGAAGTGGTATTAAGTGCTATTCCCATTGCTATTCAATTTTTCTTCTCTGGACATTTCCCAGCTTCTTTGGGTAATTCCGGTCATATATCAGACCTGCTGGGAAGATGGCACACCTAACTTCTTTTTCCATTTCATGAACAGCAACAAGTTCCTTAAAGTTCTGTTTATTTTTTGAAAGAATAAAGTTTTCTTCCTAACCAGGAATGGTCATATGATTATATCTGTGAACCAAAAGACATCTGTCCCCATATGTGAAAAAAGACATCTGTCCCTCTTGAATATGGATTGAAGCACAGATGTCAGCTGACTGCCAGCTGTCTATCAGTGAATAGAGGATGAGAGTTTCGGTCTTCATATTCAATATGCATTATTTTTAAGCACACACTCTAACCAATGTAAAATTAAAATGGGAGAACAAGGAATACTTAATATGGACTTTTCTTCCAAGAACAAAAATGCTAATAAACAATTGATATAACTTGAAATGAAAGTTGAAATTTTTTAACTGGCTCTTTCAAGACTACTGTAAAACAAATTTATTTTACACATATATTTAAGCATAAGTTAATGAATTATCCAACATAATTTCTTTCTAGCAGTCGGTTCGTCCTTCGATTTCATGAAAAAAGAAATTATCCCTTCTGTCATGTCAACTTAAAATATGGTTTTAACTTGAGGTTTCACAATATGCAAATTTCAATTTAATTAAATGAAGAAAGTTAATTAATAAAATGGTTGATGGTGTTCAACCCTGAACAACATAAAGAAAACATCAATTACATGAAAAAATTCTCATTTGATGAAAAAACCTTTTATAATTTTAAGAAGCCAACAGCTAATCACTCCAAATATTATTAATATAGACGTACGTTTCAATGGTTGCACTTGCAGGTTAATTTTTTTTAACATTACCTTTTGGATAATTAAATGGGGAAAAGAAAATTATTTGCCAAAATGAAGTAGAGTCTTTTTTCTTTGTTCTTTGAATAAAGACCATTTTAAAGGTTTCATGTTCAAAACGCCCAAGCAACTTTATGTTTTTTTTTTTATTTCTAAGAAATAATCAAGTATAGCTAAACAAGGACCAAAGATAATATTAAATCATTTGCTCTCTTGGAAGTACAGTTCCAATCTCCTCATAAAGCTTAATTTTTTTTTACTTGTAGCACAGTTGGGGTGAGAATGGGGCCAGCTGAGTGGCTTTGCAGGAGCCCTGCCAATTAGGCAGAAAGTTGAGGAGCTCCGGCAGCTGCCATGGGTTTGGCGGTGGGGCGTGGCTCGGAGTAGGAAGAAAAAGGAGGAGGAAGCCGATAGAAGAGAGAGTAAGAAGCTGGGGTTTTCACTTTTACTTTTTTTTGCTTCAGTACAGGCAAGCCAGATGAAAGGGGAGGGACAAGAGAGAGTGAGAGTACTTGCTGGAGCTGTTTGCTTGAAGCAGGCCAGGGAGGGAGGGATAGAGGGTGAGAGTAGTTGCTGGAGCCGTTTGCTGGAAGCTGTCCAGGCAGAGAGAGAGGGTGAGTGGCTGGTTGGAGCTGTTTGCTTGAAGCAGGCCAGGGAGAGGGGGAGGGAGAGGGAGAGGGAGAGGGAGAGGGAGAGAGGGAGGGAGGGAGAGAGGGGGCTAGTTGGAGCTATTTGCTTGAAGCAGGCCAGGCAGAGAGAGAGCAAGAGAGAGTGAGGGATGGGGAAAGGTGAAGGGTTTTTTTGTTTCTCTTTTATTGTGGGCAGGCCAGATGAAGAGAGGGAGAAAGGGTAGTTTGGGGAGTTTTAATTTCTTTCCCTCGTTGGAGTAAGTTAAGTAGAGGGAAAGTTAGGGAAGAGTTTAACATACGTCTTTTAGTGGGAGGTAAGGGGTTTTTTCTTTATAGGATCAGCTAGAGGAGATGAAAAGTGATTACATGGAGTGAGGTAAGAGGGGTGAGGAGAACAGACAAGGGAGGCCTTTGCCAGCACCAGAGTTTGGTTCCCACCATTCTAGGCAAGTTGTTGTCATCAAAGATGGGTTAACATTGTCCTGGGCAAGTTGTTGCCACCAGAGACTGGCTACCATTGCTTTAGGCAATTTGCTGTCACCAGGGATTGATCACCATTGTTTTAGGCAAGTTGCTGTCACCAGAGATTGGCCGCCATCATTCTAGGCAAGTTGCCGTCACCAGAGATTGACTACCACCTTCCCTGTAAGTTCTTATTGCCTGAGATCAACCACCATCATCCCAAATGAGTCACCATCGAGAGAGAGCGACCATCACCGTCCCATGTGCATGGCTGCCGATCGTGACTGAATACCACTGGTGGCCACTTGGAGGGGAGGTCAGGAGGGCTCGGACTTAAGCATTACATACTTTTAAAATAGTTTTGGCATTTCCACTACTAATTTTACCACTACCAGCATTACTCACATAGCTATTTTCATTTCTTACCACAATACGATATTACAGCAGTTTCGTATTACATATGAAGGAGATAGCAATCTTTAAAATTATGCTAATGAATGTGCTTGCTGAATATTAATGATAACTTTTCCATTATGAAACAAAGGGTTTGACGAAGATACTTCAATAATCAAGTTTAATTATGTAGCCTTCTATTTTAAGCAACTTAAATATAAGGATAAATAATATACTTTTGCTTGTCTTTAATTCATACTATTATCATCTGAAATAGCTCTTCCTTTTGAACACAAGATAAGAGGGTATATATTTGGCTATCAAAAAATTACTACTAGTAGTAGTAGTACTGCTACTAATTATTCTTATTATTATTACCTCATTTCTCCTGAATCCTTTTCTACTTTCAAAGTCCTAAATACAACAAAACTTTTCTTGATATCTTTTTGTTAATTAACAAGCTTACTGATTCTCTGTTCCTATGTCCATATAGTCTTAATCACAAAAGAATGTATATTAGCACCAAAATTGTTATTCCTAATCAAATAGAAGTATTGCTCTGATATTTTGAAGTCCAATTGACTGGTTGAATGACTGAAAGTAGATAAATTTAGACAAATTACTGCAGAAACTTTCATTACAGCTAGATAGTTATATAAGTATTTTTAAGTAATACATACATAGGGCAAGTGGGTGCCATGCCATATGTCTCCTGAATTTGAAAATGTAGATTATAAGCTCTTCCCCAACTTGCTATATTTCTAATAATAACTTTCTAATAATGCCAAAAATACTATTTTCTGTTTCTCAATGCAAACAATAATGTATTTTCATAGGAAAATGCTCTATAAAAAAAGCTCTATAAGCCTCAAACCTTTTTGGTAACTACAACAAATCCCCACATACAACAGACCTTAATAGTGTCCATCTCTGTTTGATAGAGCTCAGGACTCTTGAAAATTCGTATTAGATCCTGTAAGCTTGAAGTCAGCTTTCCTCTATTTTAAAACATATTTTTGTTTTCAGGTATAGCTACATTTTGAATTTTTTCATATTGCCCATTCTTAAATATCAACAAGAACAAGTAGAAGTAGGAAAGCACTGGATTGCAACTTCCATCTGCATTTGTATGACTGCCTTGGCAATATACTTGAAGAACAAACCTAAGGCACAATTGTCTAATTTCCAACAACAGAAACGTATCCAGATTCATTATGCTTATATTACATAGGTTTTTACAATTTATAATGGATCATGTTGATCAGAGCTAATGGATCCATAACATAAGAAACAAGTCATTTTGCTCACTAATATCAATCATAGAAGCAGAAGAGAAATTTGAAAGAAACAAAATAAATGTTGGCTACACTGAGAGATTTTCCAGGAAAGTTTTCAGGACCACAAAAATTGCTAGAGAGGTAAATGGATTAAAAGTAAGACTGGAATGCATTTTATGCACGCACCAAATGTAATGGCAGGACTGTGAAGCAAGTGCAGAAACAGTAAACAGACTAACAGACATTAATAGCAGCAACCTTATTCATCATAATTTTGTTAATTGGATTTTCTGAGAGGAGGAGAGTTTGGCAGCAGTGAGGAAAATAATATCGTTGAAATAAAGACAAGTGTGATTTTTCATCAACGTAACATTCTCAGCACTAATTAAGATGCTGGAATAAACAATACAAAATTGTCTCCATAACATAGAATACATACACATACAGACGCAGCAGGTGGGGGGTTGGGGAGGGTGCTGAAGCGAGCGGGCATTCTGCCTGCAGTGCCCATTCCGGCTGCCCCTTCCCCGCCAGAGCCAGAATGCCGCCTCATTTCAGTAGATGCCGGCCTTCCCTCCTGCGGACCTGGGCAGCTGCTGGAGACAAGCCCGCTTCGTAGCCTGGCGCCTCTGGGGGATTCGCCTTGCCACCTGCTTTCCAGCTGTGTCTCATTTCTCCGCCGCTGCAGAGCGGGAGAACTTGCCGCACCACCGCCCAGATGCCCTCACTTGCCCCAAACGTTTCTTCGCTAACCTGATTTCCACCTCTGTTGCATTTCTCCATCACGTTTCTCTGCCGCCACTTGCAGGGAAACAAAAGAAGTTTGTGGGACAAAAAAAAATTCAATCAGACCTTCCAACCTCTTGTGGAGAAAAAAAAAAGATATCTTGCGAAATTGTAAGGTCTGATTGATTTTTTTTTTTTTTTTAGTCCCACAAACCTCTGTTTCCCTGCACCCGGTGGGGCAGAAACACGACGGAGAAATGCGATGGAGAAATGTGACTGAGCTGGAAATCAGGTTAGTGAAGAAATGCTTGAGGGAAGCGAGGGCATCTGGGCAGTGGTGCGGCAAGCTCTCCAGCCCCGCAGTGTTGGAGAAATGCGGCAGAGCTGGAAAGCAGATGGCATGTAGGGAAGATTGCAGGGGATCTGCCAAGCCTCATGGCAGCATCATTGGTGCGTGCGATGGAGCATCCTGCCGTGAGCAGCTGAAAGCAGCCGCAGAACAAGTGGGGCAGTGTGGGAGACTTCCTACGGGAGCCTGCGGCATAGTAAATGGAGCACAGGGGGCAGATCCCCCCTCATCTGCCAAGCCTCATGGCAGCAGCACCATCCTGCCCCAAGCAGAAGTAGGGTGGCAGTCATGTGGGCCGCCACCGCAAGGCAAGACAGATGTAGGGGCAAAAAAATAAGACATCCCCCGAAAATGAGATGTAGTGCCTCTTTTGGAGGCAAAAAATAAACAGGACCAGGTCTTATTTTCGGGGAAACACAGTTAAGTTTGTAGTTGCAGAAACATGACTTAAGAGATTTGAAAGGCACGTGGCTGCAATGTGGCTGAAAAGGCATATAGCCGGGGTCCCTTGGCCCCAGTCCGTAAATTGGCACCAAGCCGAAGCACGCCAGAAACCGAACCGCCCAATTAAGCAAAGCCCCATCTCTGGGATGCAGGCAGCATCCATGGAACTGGGCCCTGGTGCCCAAAAATTTGGGAGCCACTGGCGTAGAGAGTCATAAATGATTTAAAAACAAATAACACATTTGTAACTTTGTAATTCTTCACTCATTTCTATGTCCAACTGGACAATGGAAATAGTCTTAATTCAAATGGTCAATAGTTTCATCTGACTGATAATGCTACCTTAAAAACAAACCACTCCCCCAAAGGCACTATGTCTCATGCCTGCCATAGATCAGATTCATTAGAAATCATGCAGCTCTAGAATTGCTCCCTTTGGCAAGAGAAACCTTATGGGGCACTGCATATTTGAATATATTACTACACATCATAAACCAGCACTTTTCAATTCTGGAATACCTGCCACCAATTTTATTGCTTTAAAACATCTCAAAACCGTTTTTCATGTGATGTCTGTCCTGCACAAGAATTCATTTTATTAAAAATGTGATATAATCACTACAGATACAAGCAGTAGATATGAAAAATCCTTCCACAGAATTATTCCTTCATATGTTGAGTAATCAGTCTACAATCTTTTGCACAAATCTTGAGAAGGAAAGATGTACTGCCCAAGAACTACAAACGTAAGAGATATGGTACCTGTAAGATTTCACATCGTGTAGTAATTTACCAAACTATAAACATAAGTTGAACTCAGCCAACCACAACTTTTGAAGGAGTTATAATGTGGAAGACTGAAGCTCAATTTAAGAATAATTATGCTTCTACTCTCTTCATACTTTAATGGAGCATTAGGCCTTTACATTAAGGTCTATATTAATGGAACATTAAATCTTTTGTTAGCAGAGACAGCTATAACTAGAACTCCATTCTTATAACTGTCATGGAATTATGAACTCTTTTAAAGTATTCTATTAAAAATAGTTCTTATTGACGTTAGCAGTATTATACCTATTGTAATAATTATTTTCACCCACAAGCATTAATTGTACTATTGTAAGTTATCAGAAATTATGGAATGTGTTTATTTTAGACAAGGATTCTCAGTTTCAAACATTCCAGATTTCTTTCAGTATAAATAGAAGTATAGAAATGTGTATATGTGTTAGAAAACTATTAGGTTATTCATTTGCATACCTTCATAAGAACATTCATAAAGATAACTGCTCATCATAAATAAAAAGAATTTTAAAAACTTAAAGCCATATATCAGAAGATTAATTCAGGAAAAAACAATTAGAAATCTTCATTTTTAGAATAAACCATTAAGCATAATAATGAAAAAGGTTTATGTTTAAAAAGTGACTCCATTTCTTACTTTAGATAGGGACAGATTATGTGGTGTGACACCAAAAAATATTCAAATCTTAGGGAATTATAATATGTAGAGCCGTGGTGGTGCAGTGGTTAGAATGTAGTATTGCAGACTAATTCTGCTGACTGCCAACAGTTCGATTCTGACCGGCTCAAGATTGACTCAGCCTTCCATCCTTCCAAGGTTGTTAAACTGAGGGCCCAGATTGTTGGGGGCAATATGCTCTGTATACTGCTTAGAGAGGGCTGTAAAGCACTATGAAACAGTATATAAGTCTAAGTGCTATTATTATGTAACAATAGAGAAGAACAACAAAGAGCAACAAAGATGATTAGGGGACTGGAGGCTAAAACATATAAGGAACGGTTGCAGGAATTGGGCATGTCTAGTTTAATGAAGAAGGGTGACATAATAGCAGTGTTCCAATATCTCCGGGGCTGCCACAAAGAAGAGGGAGTCAAGCTGTTCTCCAAAGCACCCAAAGGCAAAACAAGAAGCAACGGATGGAAACTAATCAAGGAGAGAAGCAGCCTAGAACTAGGAAGAAACTTCCTGAAAGTTAGAACAATTAACCAGTGGAAAAACCTGCCTCCAGAAGCGGTGAATGCTCCAACACTTGAAGTTTTTAAGAATGAATGAACCTTTATTGTCAAAGTACAACCATGTATACATTGAGATTGGCTGAGCCTCCCTTTATTTATTATTTATTATTTATTAAATCGGTTTATATACCGCCCTACTCCCGAAGGACTCAGGGTGGTTTACAAGGCAAAATTTAAAAACAATACAATATAAAATTAAAATAAAATTAAATTAAGTCTAGCCCCAAAAAATTAAAATCACAATTTAAAAACATTAAAACCCCTCAGTCCAGACCAGATAGCTCAAAGAGCCAGGTTTTTAGGTCCTGGCGAAATGAACGAAGGTCGGGGGCAGTCCGGAGTTCCATTGGCAGTTGATTCCATAGGGCAGGCGCCCTATGCCCCCACCACCACAACTCACAGTGACAACAAACCCTCCATCTTATTACACCATGTGAGCTAATTGCACAACACACTGGCCTCACAAGTCAATCATACATAAGTTTATAAAATTATTTCCCGTTCAAGAGCCTAACAGCCCATGGATAAAAGCTGTTCTTCAGCCTGTTGGTACGGCTGGCTATACTCCTGTATCTCCTACCCGATGGTAGGAGAGTAAAGAGGTACCGACCAGGGTGTGAGTCATCCCTGAGAGTTTTCCTCACTCTTCCAAGGCAGTGAGCCCTGGCAAGGTCATCCAGTAGTGTCAGGGGACAGCCCACAATGTCTTGTGCTGTGCTCACCACCCTCTGTAATACTTTCCTATCTGCGGCTGTCAGACCAGCATACCAAACCACAATACAGTACGAGAGGACGCTCTCTATAGTAGACCGGTAAAAGAAGGTCATTAGCCGTTGTTCTACCCTGTTCTTCCACAAGACCCTGAGGAAGTGGAGTCTCTGTTGGACCTTTCTGGCCACCTGGGTTGTATTAACTTTCCAGGTAAGATCTTCACAGAGGTAGACTCCCAGAAATTTAAAGGAGGAAACTCTCTCCACACAGCCCCCCCCCCCCCCGATGTAAAGTGGGGCAGGTTCTTCTTTTTTCCTCCGGAGGTCTAGCACCATCTCTTTCGTCTTGCCGATGTTCAGGTGCAAGTTGTTGTTGAAACACCATATGGATAGTTTTTGTATCTCCCCCCTGTATGCTGTCTCATCTCCACTTCAGCCATTTGTCTGAAATGGTGTATAGGGTTTCCTGCCTGAGCACGGGGTTGGACTAGATGACCTCCAAGGTCCTTCCAACTTTATTGTTGTTGTTGTTGTTGTACATAAAAAGTGTGTTTCTCTGTGTATGTATATATAAATATATAAATATTTGGGTTCTAAGGGCTATTTTCCAAGTCTTAAGGTTTTAATATTTTAAGGTGGCAAGCATACATAATAATACTCCCTCCTCCTCCTATTTCCCACAACAATCCCGTGAGGTGGTTTGGACTGAAAGAGAGCGACTGGCCCAAACTCATCTAAACAACTTTTACTAGATGAGGGTGTTCTCCTGGTTTCCAGGCCAGCATCTTAACCACTACGGCAAACTGGCTCACATGACACAAGTTGAGTACCAAGCATGAAAAAGGAAGAATCTTAGTAAAAGTGGGTGACTTTCACTTTAATATGAATATAATAAAAACTTTGTAAGCCTAGGAAAGGGCAGCATGCTTTCTGTGGTCTAATTAGTTATAACACTAAAAACAGTCTCAGGTTAAAAAAGAATGATATACACAAACAATAATGCTAAGGATATAATTGTTTATCATCAAGAAACGGCCTTCTGCTGACGGTTTACTAGAATACCAATTAGGAAATGTACAAACATGTAAGATCTAGTATCCATTTTGAATGTTTAGCTATGTTGAAATGTATCAGCAGCGGTCGTTCACATTATGCTTCAAAATGGGATGTGTTATAAACAAAATCTGAGGTAATTCAGAAACACATAAAAGAGAATTAAAATCTGGAAAGAACAAATACATTTTGGAAAACAAAACACACACCTGACAGCTTGCCAAGAAGAAATGGCTTGGATTCAAAGTCAAGTACTGTATATCATTTTTAAAAAAAAATGCAAGTCCTGATTTTTTTTCTTACTCTGAAAGCATAAAGGTTGTCCTGGAGAAATCTTTGCAGGAACTGTTCCATAACTAAAATAGAGATCTGTCAGTAGTAGCTTCTTGAGCAACACAAGAATCAAATCAATTCATAGCCAGAATCTGCCAGCTGTACCAGATAGATACAGCAGAAGATTTCCCAGGATTGTAAAGGCTACTTTAATGAGAGTGGCTACAGTAAAGATTCTTGCAAATCTGATTGTGTTGTGTCTCCTCCTTTTTTTATACCCATGTGAATTAGGGAGGTGTCTGTATACGTTACTTAACACATACTCTCCGTGGGACTAGAAAGAGGAGTTTTATCAATATAATATTATGAGGCCCATAGAACAATCATTTTCAATTGTGGGAGTTAATATCCCCCACCCTCCAAGGGTCCAGCTCCTTTCTATGCCATCTGGTCTCCATTATTTTATCGGTTCATATTTTTATCTGCTGTGCTTTTTTTTTTTTACAATGGATGATTTTAACGTTTTTCACTGTTTTTGTGTTGTAAGCCGTCCAGAGTCATTGGATACGAGAATGGGCAGCATATTTTATAAATAAATAAGTCACACAAACAAAGAAAGATATTCGATGAAGATACCAAGACATTCAATGACGATACTAAGATTTTAAAAGCTGCAGTGTTTTGGTATAAAAAGTTAACTTCAATTAGCACAATCTGGTTTCATGGAAAGTCATAAGTAATTAAGCTGTGGCTAAGGAACTAAAGAAATTAAATGTGGCTGGGGAGGGAGAGGTGGAATCTCAGGTCAATTCTTCACTTAATCAATGAAGAGGATGCAATAGTTTTTTAAGTGGGGTTGGAGTGTAGACAGGTTAGATATGGAGGAATGGCAGAGTGGGGGATGAGGTGGAGGGAGGGAGAAAAGCATGCTTTTCCAAAGGGGGAGGGAGGAGGGAAGAGGCCATCAGTGCAAAAAGAATATTAATGTTATGCAAGTTTAATGTTACAATATTTATTTATTTATTTATTTATTTATTTATTTATTTATTTATTTATTTATTTATTTAGTTTTATATACCGCCCTTTTCCCGAGGGAATCAGGGCGGCTTACAGGGCAAATTAAAACAGTACAATATATACAGGTTAAAATAAAATTAAATTAAATAGCCCCAAAATAATTAAAAATTAAAACCTTAACCCAAAACCCTCAGTCCAGGCTGGCAAACTCGAATAGCCAAGTTTTTAGGTCCCGGCGAAACGAGCGAAGATCAGGGGCCATCCGGAGTTCCACAGGCAGCTGATTCCAAAGGGCATTATATTCCAATATAATGCAAGTATATTGGTAGATTCTGCGAATAAGCTTTCTAAATTTGCCTGGATGTGAGAAACTATTTATCACACAGAGACAATCTAAAAAATTCAAGTAAAGGAAACTACTTCCTTAAATATTAGAGATCTGGAGATTTTATTAAAAGGAAAGAGATTGTTAATTAGGTCAAACCATCTAAGTTTCATGTGCTTATGTTACAGGAAACATAAATAACAAACAGATCAAATGATAGCTATTTTGATGAACTGTTTTTTGTACAAAGATCTAATAAATTAAGGGGAATAGTTGTTTTTTTCAAAGCTGCCATAAACTGTAAGGTTCAAGTTTCAAAAAGATAGGGCAGATATATATCTATCTAAGGAAAATTTGATAATAACACATCAATTCTTACATCTATATATGGTATGCTCCTGATCAGGATCAGATCGGTTATATAGAATAGAATAGAATAGAATAGAATAGAATAGAATAGAATAGAATAGAATAGAATAGAATAGAATAGAATAGAATAGAATAGAATAGAATAGAATAGAATAGAATAGCTTTATTGTCACTTTAAATATACAATAATCGGCATACATTAAAATGAAATTTCGTTGCATTCAGTTCTCAAAGGGTCACCACCTCCAATATAGATTTAGTAAATATGACAAAAATAAATAAATACAGAATGATGAATATACCTGACAGAGAAACAACACAGTCTACTTCGGGTGTATACATGTACATGGTGAGAAAAACGAATCTTGCAAGTTAATCAGACGGATGGCATAGGAAACAAAGCTATTACAGAATTGCGTAGTCCTGCTAGAAATACTTCAAAACCTCCTCCCAGAGGGGAGCAACAGAAACAGACCGTAAAGTGGGTATGTGGTGTCCCTAACAATGCTTTGAGCTCTAAGCACACAGCGCTTATAAGCAGCATCCTGAATATCAGGGAGCGAGCTTCCTATGATCTTCTTGGCTGTCCTTACCGCTCTCTGTTTGGACCTTCTGTCTGAGGCACTGCTGCCACCAAACCAGACAGTGATGTAGTTTGTTAAAATGCTTTCAATTGTGCCTCTGTAAAAAGTGGCCAAGACAGAAGGAGAAAGATGTGCTCTCCTCATCCGACACAGGAAACGCAGACACTCGTTTGCATGCTTTACTAAGGATGACGTGAGGAGAGGCCAATTCAGATTGTTAGTTATCTGCACCCCCCGATACTTAAAGCTGTTGAACACCTCTACACCTGCATCCTTGATACTGAGTGGAGTATGACTATTTTTGAAATCTACAATGATCTCCTTTGTTTTATCAACATTTAGAACCAGGTTACTTTTATTGCACCAGTCCACCAGAGCCTTCACCTCTTCCCTATAAGCATCTTCACTGTCATCCTAGATAAGACCCATCACTGCCATGTCATCTGTAAAGGTTATTTACAGTAGGAAAAAAACAGCTAATTTTATAATAGGAGGGCACTTCAATATTGGTGTTGGGAAATGCCCAACCAGGTATGGAGGAGGCTTCAAGCAGAAGATTAGCCTTGAATTGTTGCACAGGCACAAGAGACCCAGGTCTGACCCTCCTCCATAGAGTTTCATCTATCTGTTCCCAAGAGAAGGCAAGCAGTCTAGGGAGATTCCTATATAATAGATAGAATATAATAAAGTATTTAGTTTGAACTCTACACATGTGGATTTGGTTGCTTACACCTGACAATTGGTATATTAACGCCACAGACTGGAATGCATAAGAGGTTTCAAAACTTAATGCATAGTCATGGATTCATAGATCCATGTCCAATTATGAATCCAGCTATAAAAGCACATATATTTTATTCAGGTAGTCTTGGATAGATTACATATGGATACCTTTTTCAAATTTCTACAACAAATTGAAACCTGTATCAAATCAGCTCTTTGGTTTAAAATGGTATAGGACTAGAAGACCTCCAAGGACCCTTTCAACTTTATTGTTCTATAAATATAAATCAAGATGACCATGATTAAAAAAATCTTCGCAAAAGACAAGTAGGGATTACTCAGAAATTAACAATTTATTAGTAAGATAGAATAGACCTAGATGAGTTAATATATACAAAGTAAATAAAAGGAGTGAATTAGATGATTTGGACAAAGATCAATTGTTCTCTCAAATGATTTTTCCAAGGAAAAATACAGGTAATTTCTGTTGCTAAGTGAGACATTTGTTAAGTGAATTTTGCCCCATTTTATGACCTTTCTTGCCACAGTTATTAAGTGAATCACCGCAGTTGTTAAGTTAATAACATGATTGTTAAGTGGCTTCCCCATTGAGTTTGCTTGTCAGAAGCTTGAAAAAGGGATCACATGATGCCAGGATACTGCCGCCGTCATAAACAGGAGTCAGTTACCAAGCATCCAAATTCTGACCATTTGATCATGGGGATGCTGCAACAGTCGCAAATATGAAAACGGTGATAAATCACTTTTTTAGTGCCGTTGTAACTTTCAATGGTCACTAAATGAACTATTGTACGTCAAGGACTTGCCTGTATTATAAACAGTATTGTAGAATACTGAAGCGCTTAAAAAAAGTATTAAAATAAAAAAAATGGCAACAAGTGCCAAAGATTTAAGAATTTAAACTTGTTTTCAGCAACTATATTCCCCAAATAACCCATCACGAATAAAAAAAATTAACCAGTATTTAAATAGGTTAACATTTCAGAATTAGCTCCAGAAGAAATTAGGGAATCTCCTTTATGTCAGAAAAATGTCTTTAATTCTATTCAAAGTGGAAAAAAACTCCTGGCCCTGATGGAGTGTCGGGTACTCTTTTAAAGAATTTAAAGATGTTTGTATTTTTATGCAATACTTTGCAGCATGAGGATCCCTTATCAGAGTCTTAGAAATGGTCTAAAGTAATTTTGATTCCTTATACTATGTAAAAATTCCCAGTACGTCTCAATGTGGACTATAAACTATATCTAAACCGTTAGCTAACCAATTAAAAGTGGTAAGTAAAATTACTCATACAGACCAATCTGGTTTCATTCCAAATTGAATTATATCTACCCCATACAGAAATTAAGTATCATATAAATTATTAGAATTATTTCATCGTCATTAACCATATATTTTAGACACATGCAAATTTCCATTTTTAAAACAGACATTAAATAAGTTTAAATTTGTGGCTGGCTTTTGTAAGATGATTGAATATATACAGTGTATGGAGCAATGAAAGCTCAGCTTAGACTGGCTGATAGAATGATTCAGATTCTACACAATTTTAAGAGGATTACTAAGCAGGGTTTTTCCCTTATCACCTTTATTATTCAACCTAGCTATAGAAGCACTGACAATAGCATTTGGATACAATAATCAGATTTACAGGATAACGTTTATAGCCAAGATGTATTTTATAAATCTATTTGCAAATAATATGGCTCTGACCATCTCAATGCTTTCCATTCAGCTACCTATATTAAGAAATTGGAGGAATTTGCAGAGGTGTCAGGATCATCAATTAATTTTTATAAACCACATATTTTTTTCATATAGCCCCCCAAATTCAAAAGGAACTTTCTACATTTTTAAGCATTCCAATAGTATATAAACCTTTAAAATATTTAGGTATCACTATTAATAATATAAATAAAAACTTTACTAATAATTACAGGACAATATGGAAAAATTAGATATTATTATTATTATTATTATTATTATTATTATTATTATTATTATTATTATTATTATTTATTAATTAAATTTATATGCCGCCCTTCTCCCTAAGGACTCAGGGCGGCTCACAACAATAAAAAATTAAAAAACATAGAATACAAAGATTAAAAAAGAATTAAACAGTAAATAAAGAAATAAAGAACAAGTTAAGCCGATAAAAACCAAATTTAAAAACCATGATCAGTCCAGGCCCGCTTGTTGGAACAACCATGTCTTCAGGTCACAGCGGAAGGATCAAAGGTCATGGGCCGTCCGCAGCTCCGGAGGTAGTTCATTCCAGAGGGTCGGCGTGCCCACAGAGAAGGCTCTCCCCCTGGGGGTCGCCAGCCGGCATTGCCTGGCCAACGGAACCCTGAGGAGGCCGACTCTGTGGGAGCGAACCAGGCGATGGGAGGTTGACATTGGCAGCACATGGTCTCGCAAGTACCCCGGGCCTAAGCCTTTTAGGGCTTTAAAGGTAATTACCAGCACCTTGAATCACACCCGGAGGACAACCAGAAGCCAATGCAGCTCGCGCAGGAGTGGTGTAACATGGGAGTATCGAGATACTCCCATAAGCACCCGCGCAGCCGCATTTTGCACCGGTTGAAGCCTCCGGGTGCACCTCAAGGGCAGCCCCATGTAGAGAGTATTGCAGTAATCCAGGCGAGAAGTGACAAGGGCATGGGTGACCGTGCATAGGGCATCTCGGTCCAAAAAGGGGTGCAACTGGCGCACCAGGTGAACCTGTGCAAAGGCCCCCTGGTCACAGCACTTAGATGATCCTCCAAATTAAGCCATGAATCCAGGAGGACACCCAAGTTGCGAGCCCTTTCAGAGGAGAGCAATAGCTCCCCCCCATCAAAAAAGATGGAACATGTTGGACAATACGAGATGCCGGTATCCACAGCCACTCGGTCTTGGAGGGGTTCAGCCTGAGTCTGTTCCTTCCCATCCAGACCCGCACCGCCTCCAGGCACCGGTAGAGATAAACAACTGGGTATCATCGGCATATTGGTGATATCTCACCCCAAAGCCACGGATGATCTCACCAAGTGGCTTCATATAGATGTTAAAAAGGAGGGGGCAGAGAACTGACCAATGAGGTACCCCACAAAAAAGGGGCCTCGGGGTAGATCTCTGGCCCCCTGCCACTACGAACTGTGAATGGCCCAAGAGTTAGGAGAAGAACCACCATAAAACAGTGCCTCCCACTCCCAACCCCTTGAGCCATCGCAGCAGGATACTATGGTCGATGGTATGAAAAGCCGCTGAGAGGTCAAATAGGACCAGGACAGAGGAGCAACCCCTGTCCCAGGACCGCCAGAGATCATCTACCAGTGCGACCAATGCCGCACTGGAAATAAAAAATGGACTTTAAAACTTTTTAACATTTTAAGGCAAACTGTAGTGGTAAAAATGAAAATCCTTGCATAGCTGAACTTTCTATTTCAATGCCCCCCAGTGGAAATTCCAGAACAGACTTTAATACACGGTTAATACTGATGCCTCGTTGGCAGAATAGCTGAATATCTTCTTCGCTCGCTACGAGGTGAAAAGACCAGACCCCGTAGCCTCTGCTGGCCGGCTGTTCTGAACCAGCCAACTACCGGCCTTGTAATAAGGCAAACCCCTGTTCAAACAGTAGAGACTGGAGAGCGTCTGAGGCTGCAAAGCGTCTGCCAAGATTTATTACTCAATTAACAGAACAAGAAACAAAAACACTGGAACTTGAATCCTCAAGCGGAAGGGTTGCTTTCAGCAACCAGCCCTTCCCCAAACACTCCTTTTATTTAGAGTTCAGGGCGTGGCCTCCCTCTGCCTCCTCCCGAGGAGACCCGCAGCCTTTCTCTGCTTGGTCCTGCTCGACTGCCTCCTGCGTCGGGCGTCCTTGAACAGGGCCAGCTGTGGGTCATCATCCTCCGCACTATTGGGCTCACGCAGCTGAGAAGAGGGCCCCGGCTGGGAGCTCTGCCAAGCCTCCAAGCCATCATCAGCCAGTTCGTCTCCCTCCTCCCCCTCATCTGAGTCATCCGATACATCTGAGCCGGCTGCCGGACCCACAGGCTGGCCCTGAGTCACAACACCGGCCTTCTGATTCTCAGCCACTCACCCTGTGTGAACACCAAGTGAGAGCTGTACTGAAGGCTGTGAATCCCAGCAAAGCCGCAGGCCCAGATGGGGTGCTGGGGTTAAGAACTGTGCCGACCAATTAGCAGGGGTCCTGACAAGGATCTTTAACATCTCCTTGCAAACGGCAAGTGTACCATCATGCTTGAAAGCAGCTACCATTGTCCCAGTCCCAAAGAAAACAGCAGTTGAGTGCCTGAATGACTACAGACCTGTTGCATTAACGTCTGTAGTGATGAAATGCTTCAAAAGACTGGTTCTCCAACATCTTAGGACATGCCTCCCACCGGACTTCAACAAACATCAATTTGCCTAAAGGGGGAACAGGTCGACAGACAATGCCATAGCTACTGCTCTACACTCTGTAGCAAGCCATCTAGAGAAGCCTGGAAGCTATGTCAGGATGCTTTTTGTAGATTACAGCTCGGCTTTCAACACCATGTTGCCGAGCACATTCATAGAAAAGCTGACTGACTTGAATTTTTCCCCCCTCCATCTGTGATTAGATTAAAGACTTTCTCAGGGACCGGCTACAAACAGTGAGGATCGGGTCTGTTTTATCCACCCCCCTGAAGCTTTGCACCGGCTCGCCACAGGGCTGCGTGCTTAGCCCCTACCTGTACTCATTGTACACATATGATTGTGTATCGTCCGACCCATCTACTACGATAATTAAGTTTGCAGATGATACCACCACAGTGGGTCTTATTACAGCTGGAGATGAAACAGCATACAGGGGGGAGGTACAAAAACTATCCATATGGTGTTCAGAGAACAACTTGCACCTGAACATCGGCAAGACAAAAGAGACAGTGCTAGACTTTTGGAGGAAAAGAGAGGAACCTGCCCCACTTTACATCGGGGGGGGGGGGCTGTGTGGAGAGAGTTTCCTCCTTTAAATTCCTGGGAATCTACCTCTGTGAAGATCTTACCTGGAAAGTTAATACAACCCAGGTGTCCAGAAAGGCCCAACAGAGACTCCACTTCCTCAGGGTCTTGCAGAAGAACAGGGTAGAACAACGGCTAATGACCTTCTTTTACCGGTCTACTATAGAGAGCGTCCTCTCGTACTGTATTGTGGTTTGGTATGCTGGTCTGACAGCCGCAGATAGGAAAGTATTACAGAGGGTGGTGAGCACAGCACAAGACATTGTGGGCTGTCCCCTGACACTACTGGATGACCTTGCCAGGGCTCGCTGCCTTGGAAGAGTGAGGAAAATTCTCAGGGACGACTCACACCCTGGTTGCTATCTCTTTACTCTCCTACCACCAGGTAGGAGATACAGGAGTATAGCCAGCTGTACGAACAGGCTGAAGAACAGCTTTTATCCATGGGCTGTTAGGCTCTTGAATGGGAAATATTTTTATAATTTTATGTATGACTGACTTGCAAGGCCGGTGTGTTGTGCAATTAGCTCACATGGTGTAATAAGATGGAGGGTTTGTGTCACTGTGAGTTGCGGGGGGGAGCACTTAGGGAGGCTCAGCCAATCTCAATGTATACATGGTTGTACTTTGACAATAAAGGTTCATTCATTCAAGAGGCTGGCAAAAATAAACAAAACAAAAGGATTCTGCTTTTATACAAAAAAAATTGACAATATGTAAAAAGATTTCATACAAACTGCAGGCCAGGTCATGCCCAATTTGGTAATATATTACCAAACAGCACAGTTAGTGCTTATGTTTTCATTTATTGTGGAAGATGGTTTGAAACAAGCGATCCATACTGAAACTATGTTAGAGCCTGAGGCATTTATAAGTCAATGTATTTTTCATTCAAAATATTTTTCCAGAATAAATACATTGAAAATGTTTTCACTAAAATGATATTTCAAATTTGGAAGACCAAGCACATACAGGTGAAACTCGAAAAGTTAGAATATCGTGCAAAAGTTCATTTATTTCAGTAATGCAACTTAAAAGGGGAAACTCATATATGAGATAGACTCATTACATGCAAAGCAAGATAGTTCAAGCCGTGATTTGTCATCATTGTGATGATTATGGCGTACAGCTCATGAAAACCCCAAATCCACAATCTCAGAAAATTAGAATATTACATGCAATCAATAAAACAAGGAGTGTACATAGAACAATATCGGACCTCTGAAAAGTATAAGCGTGCATATGTACTCAGTACTTGGTTTGGGCCCCTTTTGCAGCAATTATTGCCTCAATGCGGCATGGCATGGAAGCTATCAGCCTGTGGCACTGCTGAGGTGTTATGGAAGACCAGGATGCTTCAATAGCGGCCTTCAGCTCTTCTGCATTGTTCGGTCTCATGTCTCTCATCTTTCTCTTGGCAATGCCCCATAGATTCTCTATGGGGTTCACATCAGGCGAGTTTGCTGGCCAATCAAGCACAGTAATCCCATGGTCATTGAACCAGGTTTTGGTGCTTTTGGTGCCAAGTCCTGCTGGAAAATGAAGTCAGCATCCCCATAAATCTCATCTGCGGAAGGAAGCATGAAGTGCTCCAAAATCTCCTGGTAGATGGCTGCGTTGACCCTGGACTTAATAAAGCACAGTGGACCAACACCAGCAGATGACATGGCTCCCCAAATCAACACAGACTGTGGAAACTTCACACTGGACTTCAAGCATCTTGCAGTGTGTGCCTCTCCATTCTTCCTCCAGACTCTGGGTCCTTGGTTTCCAAATGAGATGCAAAAGTTGCTCTCATCAGAAAAGAGGACTTTGGACCACTGAGCAACAGACCAGGTCTGATTTTCTTTAGCCCAGGTAAGACTCTTCTGACGTTGTTTGTTGTTCAGGAGTGACCTGACAAGAGGAATACGACATTTGAAGTCCATGTCCAGGATCCGTCTGTGTGTGGTGGCTCTTGATGCACTGACTCCAGCCTCAGTCCACTCCTTGTGAAAGTCCCCAACACTTTTGAATGGCCTTTTCCTGACAATCCTCTCCAGGCTGCGGTCATTCCTGCTGCTTGTGCACCTTTTTCTTCCACACTTTTCCCTTCCACATAACTTTCTATTAATGTGCTTTGACACAGCACTTTGGGAACTTCCAACTTCTTTTGCAATTACCTTTGAGGCTTTCCCTCCTTATAGAGGGTGTCAATGATGGTTTTCTGCACAACTGTCAGGTTAGCAGTCTTCCCCATGATTGTGATTCCTACTGAACCAGGCTGAGAGATCATTCAAAGGCTCAGGAACCCTTTGCAGGTGTTATGGCTTAATTAGCTGATTAGAGTGGGACACTTTGAGCCTAGAATATTGCACCTTTTCCCAATATTCTAATTTTCTGAGATTGTGGATTTGGGGTTTTCATGAGCTGTAAGCCATAATCATCACAATTATGACAAATCACAGCTTGAACTATCTTGCTTTGCATGTAATGAGTCTATCTCATATATTAGTTTCCCCTTTTAAGTTGCATTACTGAAATAAATGAACTTTTGCACGATATTCTAATTTTTCGAGTTTCACCTGTAACTTTGCTAAAGGATTTTACTCCTTTAATCTACATATTTCTAAAACTCTCATATCTGTATTCTTTTAACTGGCAAATAATGCAACGTAGGGAAAAGCAGTTATGATTATTATCAAGCTAAATTGCACAATGAAGATACCTTGAGTATATTAAGCTATGCCATGTAATAGGAATATCAAGAGGTATAGGAAGTCCTCAACTTACGCCCATTCATTTAGCACTGTTCAGAATTATGACAGCATTGAAGAAAGTGACAGTGGCAAAAAATGTCACAAAATCATAAAGTCTCGTTGCTGCAGCAAAGCCAGCTACCCTAGCGCCGCAAAGCCCCAGTGCTGTGTTGTGGTTCAAAACTCAATTGCTATACCATGAGCAGCCTCCCCAATGCCACAGGGCTGAAGACAGGTTACCGCAGTGCAGCAAGAAGCCCCAACACCGCAACACGGCAATTGAGCTGATGAAGAGCTCAGGGTGAAAAGTCAGCTGGGCATCGGGAAATTGGGTAGAGCAACAACAGGAGAGGTGATAACTGTGGGTGGGCCCAAATTTTTATTTCATAAAAGAGGTTTTACAAAGCTCATTAGTTCAACAACTGTCTTGAGTCCATTTGTAAACCAATAAAATTTAATAGAAAATGCTTAGCCCTATCCTTGTCTATAGCAAATCAAATATTAAATTGATTTGTTTTTCTTTCCTTCAATCAAGTCAGATCCTTGGAGACTGCTTGGACATGTCCCAGCAATTTTCTTGGCAAGGCTTTTTTGCAGATGTGGCTGCCATTGTCTCTTTCCTAGAGTGAGAGAGAGTCACCAGCAAGGCTTTGGGCCTAAGATGGGACTAGAAATCACACTCTCCTGGTTTCTAATCTGATACCTTCACCACTACAACAAACCTCACTCTAAATTTTAATAAAAATAGCCGCTACAAAAGAATGATTATTAAAATACATGATGCAATCAAGCTGTACGTAAAGGATTCTTCACAATTATTTAAACTAATGTCAAATATACCCTACCATACTAGGGAACTTACTTGGTCTCTAAAATTAATAACTTGCACAATAAAAGGAAGAACCCAATTAACCTCACACTTCACCAACAGCACTAAATTCTTATCCCAGTAAGTTTTTATTAGCACTCCTTCCAAACAAAATTCTCCAAATTGATGGCTAATTGAAACAGAACAATACAGACTGCTTCACAAATAGCTCTCTATGTGGATAATTTTCACATGCAACGGCAGATTTAAAAGGTTGAAATTAAAAAAAAAACACCTAAATTTACAGCAGAGCTACTTCACATTAACACTTAACGAAGCAGAAACAGTTTCAGGTCTTCCCTTCCATAGTGGACTGCATGCATTCCTGCCCTGACAGAATCAGGTATGTAGGTCACTGCTATTATTTTTATTTATTCAGAATATACAATGCAAGAACTTTCACAAATAGCTGATTTGGATTGCCCAGTCATGAAACTAAGAAACATCATACCGAGTTCCAGTCTTCCTTCTAGCTTTCAATTTAGAATTCAGTAATTAGTGCCATTAGTTTACTCATCCAAGACTACTAGATCCACTTTTTTCTCCACTGAGCTAACCAGAACATCTATTATTGCTTCTGCCCTGGAGAACCTATGGCGAGGCATAATAAACAGAAGATAATGAAGAGATAACCTAGCTATATAATCAAGTATCACAATAAGAATCTCTCCATTACAATCACATAACAATATCTTCCATTCTAAAGGTGACACAGTGACAACCTTTCACTGGTGATATGACCAATTACTACAACTGGACATTAGACAGTTATTTTCTTATCTATAGAGAGAACATTTCAGAAAATACAGACAACTCGCTAAGGATCTGCAACATAAATTGATGGTAAAGTACTTAAGACCAACATATTTACTATATTAATTAAATGGTCTATTTAACATGGAATATCAATCCTCTAATCACATCTCATTTAAAGTTATTTCAATTAACAACTCTAAAGTACACCAGCACAGACCCTACTGTTCTAGGCTCATTAACATCATTTTCATTATCTGTCAAATCAGGGAGTAAAAGGCAGAAACTATAAACACTCTCTAGAGTAGCCCCCTTTCCTATTTAAGAGATTATTAGGAGAACAAGCTGCAGTATTTCTCATTAGCTGCTGACTTGGGTGGGGAGAGGGAGACTTGCCATGCACTGAAACAATAGATGAAATCAGTAAACGGACAGTTTTTCATGCATTCAAGGGTAATCTGTCCTTAATCAAACAAAATCAATCGAAATTGTTGATGAGGCATCTAAAGCAAATTGAGTTATAGGATGAAGAAACGCTGAGCATGGAAGATTTAAATAGACCATGAGTATGGATGTTACAATCTATCAAATGTTATTCTTACAAGAAAAAAAAACACTTTCAATTTGCTTGGTCTAGTGGTTAAGGTACCGGACTAGAAACCAGGAGACTATGAGTTCTAGTCCTGCCTTAGCCATGAAAGTCAGCTGGGGATTTGGGGCCAGTCATTCCCTCTCAGCCCAACTCACCTCACAGGATTGTTGCTGTGGGGAACATAGGAGAAGGATGGAGTATTAGGTATGTTCGCCATCTATTTATAAAAAATAACTAAGGTGGGATTCTTTTAAATAAAAAATAAAAATTTAAAATTTAACTTCATACGCTGTGCATTTTTATAAAAATAAATGTCAAGAAACACAAGACAACAATAATCTTAAAATATCAGATTAAAGCAATGTATAAAGTAACATGGATTTTTACCTGTATATTCGCTAGTGAAGACAACAAAGAAAGGAGTCACGAGATCATTTATGCCCTGAACATATCCACTGGCTGGATGACGTATTGCCCAGATAAACAAAATTCTTTCAAAAATCTAGGGGGGGAAATATAAGGAACCAAAATGTAATTATGGCAGAAGGAACATATGTCCGAAATTCACGTACTGGATATGTTGAAAACAGCTCTTCTTTTGACGCTCTCATGCAATGGAAACCACCTCTAAGAAGATACATTTGGCTACCATGTTTTGATACTCAGAAGAAGGGCAGAAAATGTGTCTCTTTCACCAACCTTTAACAGATTTTAATGATACAGGATGCAATTTTGATTTTAATTATATTAATCTTTGTTATATATTATAATTTGCAATTTCTTAATTATTGGAAGCCACCTTGCATGTTTATAGGAACAGAAATATATGAATATAATATTAAGTAAAAATAGAAAATAAATAGCAAGATGATTAATGAGGAATCAAGGTCTCAGTTAGCCACGCTAGCACCAAGATATTAGTGATGTTATTAAACACATTGCAATAAAAATGCAAGAACCATGCCTAACTCTTGGGAAATAATAACATTTATAACAGAATTTAAATAGTGTTGATATACAATGTTCAGCTAACAAAACTGAATTAGCCATTTTAAAAAATTTTAATTTTTAGAATGTGTTTTATTGTTTAGGGCTATTTGATTTAATTTCATTTTAATTTTTGTATATTATGTGTTGTTCATAGTGTTTTAATTGCCCTGTACACCGCCCCGAGTCCCTTGGGAGAAAGGCGGTATATAAATCCAAATAAATAAATAAATAAATAAATAAATAAATAAATAAATAAATAAATAAATAAATAAATAAATAAAAAAATAGTATAGTTTTATGGAGATTCCATATATAAATATTTGCTGAATTTGAACAAGCAGTGAAATCAGCTAATTCCAGCCTTTTTAGAGAGTATGAAAGTAAGAAATATAAAGCAGTAAGAATTAAGCAGTGCGCTGCACTGGCTTCCGGCTGCCTTCCGTGTGAAGTTCAAGGTGCTAACGATGACTTACAAAGCCCTACATGGCATGGGTCCGGACTACCTTCGGGAGCACCTTCTGCCGATGTCAGCACCCCACCGTCCTGTGCGCTCCCACAGAGAGGGCCTCCTCAGGGTGCCACCGCTCAAGGAATGTCGGCTGGTGGCCCCCAGGGGGAGGGCATTCTCAGTGGGTGCGCCAGCCCTCTGGAACACCTTACCAACAGAAATCCGGATGGCCCCTGACCTCCGTACCTTCCGTCGCGACTTAAAAACTTTCCTGTTTCAGCAGGCTGGCCTGGCATGATAGCGTTAATTGGGGTCCCAGTTTGTGTTCATTAGTGTTTCTTATTATTTTTATTGTTCGATCTGTATACCTTCCTTCCTCTGTACACCGCCCCGAGTCCCTCGGGAGAAGGGCGGTTTATAAAAACTAATAAATAAATAAATAAATAAATAAATAAATAAATAGCTTGAAGAAAAATACATTTTAAAAAAAAGGCCATGAAAGCATATTCACATACATAAATGTATATATTAATATTCCTTTATCAGAGCTATATACATCAAGTCCCATGAGTCTTGTAAACAATCTTTGTAGCTGTAATATTAACATTCTGATATGCCCAATTATGGAGGAATATTTCAAATGGAGGGCTGCTGTAAATGATTCTTTGTATGTAGATGTTTTGGGAAGTTCATGCTCTCTAGCATTCATGCATACTTATTCTAATTAACATACTACAGACTTTACATATTGAGATTATTGAGATGTATTATGTTATAGGATTAACATCAAGGCTCTAAAGGTTTTACAATGTAGGAGTAATATCAAGGGAGAGTAGGATAGCTTATTTCTCTCTAAAGCTTACTGTGTAATTGCAGATTTTTCCCCCTGCCCTATAATCTGACATTATTCATTTCTTGTGAATATCATTAGGCCAATGTAGTAGACTGAGCTAAAGAAATTCTTGATATACTCTAAAAAAAACTTAATAGTTGAAAAATGGAGCTTACGTAATCTGAATCCCTTGCTAATCATGCAATTAAAAAACAAAAAAGAGGTGGGGACAATGAGGGGGAAAGGAAGAAGTGCCTCCAAGTCCCTTTTAGAGATTCTGGATCTGTTTATGCTGAATAAATCTTCAGTAATCGGATTATTGGGATGAGACTAAGCATTTATCTTCCCTCCAAATTAAATTTACCCACTCTTTTTCTAGGATACTGAAAGGTAGGGTAACAATGAAGTTAAGAGTTCAGTTTCATGAGATATACATCTGGGCTTCCAGATACACATACATTCTATAATAATAATAATAATAATAATAATAATAATAATAATAATAATAATAATAATAATAATGATGATGATGATGATGATGATGATGATGATGATGATGATGGTGGTGGTGGTGGTGGTGGTGGTGGTGGTGGTGGTGGTGGTGGAGGAAGGGACATTGGAGGTCATCTAGTGCAGGGCTTTTCAACCTTTTCACCCATTGTACCACTTTTAGGATATGGCAACATCCGAGCACCACCAGTCACCTAGCAAGGTGTCAAAAACTTGATGACCCCCCAAAAAAAGGAAAAAAGTGAAATACAGGTAGTCCTCGACTTACAACAGTTCGTTTAGTGACTGTTCGAAGTTACAATGGCACTGAAAAAGTGCCCCCCAAGCCACAGCCGAGCAACACACCTGCCTGCCCGCCCGGTGGCGTTCTTCTTCCTGTCTGAGGTTTTCATTGTTGTGAGCATTTCTGTTGAGGATTGGCAGCGGGGGTGGAGTGGAGTGGTTGTTTGGTTTTTATTCCCCCTGTCTGCTGGGTGGTTGCAGCAGGTTTTGGTCACTTCATATGACCCTGGGACACTGTGACCGTCATAAATATGAATCAGTTGCCAAGCATCTGAATGTAAATGACAAGACCCTGGAGATGCTGCAACATTCCATCTGATCGGTGCTTCTTCTGGGCTCAGCAGAAGCGCCAGGATCAGTACCGAGCTACAGCTGGAGCCTAGCGCTGATCCTGGCGCTTCCACTGAGCCCTGACAGCCCTGCAGCTCCAGCTGTCTCTCGCTCAGGCTTGCGCGGTGCTGCCACCGGTTCAGCTCATTCCCCTCCCCCACTACTTTTCTAGGATGGTTGCGTACCACCTGCCAGGTGCCAATGTACCACAGGTGGTACCCGTACCACTGGTCGAAAAGCCCTGATCTAGTCCAATCCCCTGCTCAGGCAGGAAACCCTATACCATTTCAGACAAATGGCTGTCCAGTCTCTTCTTAAAAACTTCCAGTGTTGGAGCATTCACCGCTTCTGGAGGCAGAGTGTTCCATTGATTAATTTCTTCTTAACTCTAGGTTGCTTCTCTCTTTGGCTAGTTTCCATCCATTGCTTCTTGTCCTGCCTTCAAGTGCTCTGGAGAACAGCTTGACTCCCTCTTCTTTGTGGCAGCCTCTGAGATATTGGAACACTGCTATCACGTCCCCCATTGTCCTTCTCTTCATTAAACTAAACATACCCAATTCCTGCAACCGTTCCTTATATGTTTTAGCCTCCAGTCCCCTGATCATCTTTGTTTGAGGTAATACAAATACAACAGTCACCTAGTTCAGACCCTCATGAATATACTGTAGTGCAGACCTAGACTGGTAAGATTCAAAACTAGGTAAGATGTTACAGAAACTTCTTGCTTGAATGAAAGCACAGCTCTCAGCACAATCTAAAGCCAATTTTATTACTGAGGAGAGCTGCATGCTCAGAACAGACTTTGAAGCCTTCCACATTTTCGACTAAACAATACAATAATTTAACATTGGCAAACCATACACATCCAATAAGCATTGCTTATAAAGAAATACCTTTTTCAACATAGCACATTTTAACTCCCCAAACACAATTGAAGAATCTTACGGTTATACTTGCCTCTGTTACTTTGGACTGAAGAATTAAAGCTTCTGGATTCATGCGAGGAATATCTATATGAATCTGTAAAAGAAGCATTTAAATTCAGAAACCTTCGAAACATACTAGCAGATTCAAGTCAGACGTGATATTGCAGGTTTCGCCTTTCAAAAAATATTTTACCTTTAGCTTTCTAAGAGCCTTATCTTTTAGAAAGCTTTATAATGTACACTTAGTTAGTTCAGTATTATGAGTGGTAGCTTATATATTATTTTGTGTTTAAAAATTCCCTGCAGGCCAAATGCTTCTGCAGGTACAAAGTGACAAATGACATCCTTGATATTTTCTTTAATCAGTTAATAGAATAAAAACCATCAGTTACACAAACACCCTCAAATGAAGACAAACAATAAGACACAGGAAACAATTTATGCAGATGATTTTCATAGCAACCTTTGGCTAAGAAGATTTTAAAAAAAATGTTTCACAAAAGTATACTAGCTTTCCAGAAGCTTCAAAAAGAAATGACAGACATCCAAATGATCTATTCATCCAAATTAAGAGGGGGAAATTATATTTATTTTTTTTTAATTCACTGTATATACAACTACCATATAATCAATCACATTGGTGAATCTTATAACCTCTAAACATTGGTGGATTACAGACCCATAGCTCCAGTAAAGGTAAAGGTAAAGGTTCCCCCGCACATGCGTGCTAGTCGTTTCCAACTCTAGGGGCTGGTGCTCATCTCCGTTTCAAAGCCAAAGAGCCAGCGCTTGTCCGAGGACCTCTCCATGGTCATGTGGCAGGCATGACTAGACACCAAAGGCGCACGGAACGCTGTTACCTTCCCACCATAGTGGTCCCTATTTTTCTACTTGCATTTTTATGTGCTTTCAAACTGCTAGGTTGGCAGAAGCTGGGACGAGTAACAGGCGCTCACTCTGTTACGCGGCACTCGGGATTCAACCCAAACTACCGACCTTCTGATCGACAAGCTCAGCGTCCTAACCCACTGAGCCACTGCGTCCCTAGCTCTAGTAAACTGCTGGATAAATTCAGTGATGAAGCTGAACTTCAGCAAGTTTCTGAAGATAATGACAAATATTCCAGCTTTGATCTAACACAGAGATTTCCAAAGTACATTTTACAGGCATTCATGGATAATTTGTGACAGAAAGACCTTGTCTTCAGACTGTCCTGAAAATCATAATTTCTCTTCCTCAGCAATGAACAGAACCAAAGCCAGAGGGCGCTATGAGATTCAATTTAGTTAATAGATTTATTAATAGCAGAGAACTGGCTTGCTGAGCACATGCAGAGTTGGAAGGGACCTTGTAGGTCATCTAGTCCCTGTTCAAGCAGAGGACCCTGTACCATTTCTGACCAGTGGCTGTCCAGTCTATTCTTGAAAACCTCCAGTGATGGAAGCACCCACAATTTCTGAAGACAAAAGTTACAGCTGTCCATAAACAAAGCCGGGGTTCTGAGAACCAGGACCTATGGGAAACCATAACCTAAGGTGTTTCTTTTGATCAGATAATCCCTTTTACGTGTGCATTACAAATGACAAAAAATAACAGGGATATTATCGCTACACAACACACTTCTGAAATTGCCCTTATTAGAGTGATTTTAACACTTCCTTTACCTGTCTGTACGTATCCTGGTGAGTTTCTTCATTTCTTGAATCATAATATTGTTCAACGAAAGCAAAGTATTCTTTCCGTTTTCTTTGCAAAGTGCCTTCTCGCCTATCTGTATTTGCAGGAAGATAACCCTACAAATTGAGAGGTAAAAAATGCAGTTCTTAATCCATTAAATGAAGGGGAAAAACAGTACTATGATATCAGGCATTTTAAAATTAATTTCTATCAGCAAAATAGCCAAGTAAATTTGGAAATTTGAGCAGTATTTTACTGAACCATTTTTCCAATTACTGCAGTGGAGGCCCAGTTTATATTGTGCTACTTATATTTTTATTTTAGTATTCATTGTAAAAAATATTATTCTATTATCCAAAGGAATAAGGTCTACCAAATTTCAAACAGACTGAAACTTCATCTAATTAAATTTAAATTCAATCTAATTAAAAAGGTACACAAATAAAAAATATTACATGAACAGAAAAAGCTGATCTTTAAAACTTTAAAGTAAGCTAAGATACGCTGTCTTTGCAAATAAATCTAGCATTAATGTAAATAAGACTTTGACAACTTTCCAGACACCCTTACGCGATTTTGCATAATGGCACAGGCAACATCATTAAACAAGAAAATTATTTTTAGAATGATTGAAATCTTAGGAGACTGCAAGATGTACAATTTTTCAGAATCATTACTCTGAAAGCTCACAAATGTAGACAGTCTCTTGAAATTAACTATAAAAAGTACATCACAGGAATTATATCACCAATCCCTGAAGCATAAGAAAAGAACATGGCCTGAGTCATCTTCATCTTACAGTCTTGTAGATGTTAATATACCCATGTAAAAAGGGCAGTGCAAAATAATTGAAAACAAGTAAGATTAATTTACTTTCATTCCCAATTTATTTTCAGCACCAAAGAAGAGAACATCTCTATTTGGAACTCCATTACTTCCACAAAATTCTTAAACATCCATTTTCTGCTTATTTTCTTATGTATATAAACTAAGATTAAAGAATAAGGGACAAAATGAGACAACAATTTGTTGGAAAATGAATCTGAAATCCTAATAAGGAATGGTACATGAAATTACTGAGAGTTGCTGAATGTGAGTCAAAATTCAAATACAGGCAGTCTTCTCTTAATGCCTGCCCTGTTTTGCGGCCATTCAAAGTTACGATGGCATTGTAAAAATAACTTTATGACCAGTCCTTGCAGCATCTCTGTGGGCGTGTGGCTGACATCCATGCACGTTCACAACCGTTGCAGCATCCTGTAGTTATGTGATAACCATTTTGTGCATCACAGCCAGCTCCTGACAAGCAAAGTCAATGACAAAGCTGACAGAAAAATCACAAGCCATGGTCATGGGATGTCTTGCTTAATGACCATGGGTAATTCCCTTAACAACTGCTGCAGAAGTGAAGTGGTAAGACCATCATCGTCACATGAAGTTTTGCTTAACAGCTGCATCACTTAAAGACAATTGCCAGTCCCACTTGTTCTTAAGCGAGAACTATCAGTATAGGGATTTTCCCCCCCCAAAAAAAACTGATTCAACAGAAATGGGGGGGGGAAGAATCAGTTGAAAGAATACATACACCTATGTGGAAATCCATGTATTTAAAAAAGGAAGTATTGTTAAAAACATCTGGGCAAAGAGATATACTGAGAAACATAATACTTCTACAAGAGCATAATAATATTTTGTGTGCAGATCTAGCTGTTGCACCTTAAAAAATAAATAGTGAAATTAAAGAAAGTTCAGAGGAGGGCAATTAAAATGCTCAAGAGACTGGAGCAGCTTCCCTATAAGGAAAGGTTGTGCCATTTTGGAATTTTTAGTCTAAAAAGGAGGCAAACAATAGGGTTTGTGATTTACAAAATTATGCATAATGTAGATCAAATGGAGCGGCTTTTCTGCAACCAGAAACTGGATCCTGGAAGAATCAGGACAGACAAAAGGAAGTATTTTTTATACATTACATAATTAAACTTTGGAATTTGCCACCACAAAAAGAGGCGCTGGTTACTGGGTTGGCTGGTTTCAAAAAAATTTGGACCAATCTACAGAAATCATGAGGATGAATAGCTTATTAGCCTCAATGCCAATGTGACTGCCTCTGAAGACCATCTGCTGGAGGATGAGTGAATTGCCCTGTGCAGTTGGTTGGCCAACAGACAATGTTGGAGAAGACAAGTCAGGGACCTGATCCAGTAAAGCACGGTTTAAGTTCTTAATGCAACTAACTCGAAGATGTGGATTATGCTTTCTGGAAACATAAAATGATTGTGTTATGCCACAGAAGTAATGGGCAATTTCAGATAATCTTGGCAGTTATTACAAATGAAATAACTAATACATTTTTGTCTTGCTTGCTAACAGATTCATTTTGCAAAATGAACCCGGATCTGCCCAATGCTAATCCCGTGCCTAACAACTACACCACACATATTAGAATTTATGGCAGTGAGGGACAATAAAACCAGGCATACAATACTTAAATACTGTATAAATCTTAAGTTTTAGGAAAGATGACTTCAAGCCCATGAGGAAAAAGTCAGATGCAATCTGTTAAGATCTACACTAAGACAGGGGTGGGAATCTACTGTCTGGTTATTCAGTTCACTCCTTTTACCTACTGAACTGTCCAGGGAAAGTTAAGCTCAATTACCATTATAGCCAAATCAGAAAAGCTGTTATTTAATCTCTATTTAAATAACAGGATGTAAAAACTATTATCTGATCCTTTATACCTTCCCTGGAAGTCAGATTAACTAGCTGGAGGAGTGACATCTGCACAGCTTCTATTTTCCAGCACCAGCTAAGCATTTTTGTTAAAAGTGTGCACATGCATTCATAGAGATCCAATATTTCCCAGGTATTTTTATACTACATTAGCTTACATTATGACTTTAGATGAAATCTGACATTTAATATCCTGTTGCATGGATTTATGTAAGATTAAATATTAAATTCTAGACTTCACTTCGTGTCAACAGTTTGCATTTATGTATAGGATAGTATTATTAACATTAAAAACAATTTAATTTGTAAGAGTAAATTTAACTCTCCATGGGATAGAAATGTTTTCCTTAGCGCAGATGTGTCTTCTCTCACTCAATTTTCAAGATTAACACAGGCATTGTATCTCTGAATCAATAGGTTCAATATCCTATATCAAGCTCACTTTTATTTTTACAACCACAAATACATACATTAGCCAGAAGCATGAATCACTGTACAGTTTCTTCTTCTGGCTCCAAAAAATACAGCAGCCTTGTTTATTGTCACAAACAAGGAATACACCTATACACCAGGAGACATTCAAATTGTATTATCCAATGGGATTTTCCCAGATTCCTTTAAGGATGGCCTTCTTTGTCCCTGATCTCTGGATTCCTCTTTGTGATCACAATACTGAACTGTATGTCTGTTTTCTTTTTTAATCCAAAGTTCTTGTCAGATCTGCTCTCTCACAATAATTTCTATTTGTCTTCCAATGGCCTTCTTGATCCATATCAATTAGCATTTTGTGACATTCAATAGAAGTAGCACTTTCTCAAGTTCTAAATGTTATTTTGGTGACCAAGTCCCAAGTTCTCACACTAGGCTGACTCTTTAGGACCTGACTGTCGCATTTCATATTTATGACCATAGACACTACTTCCAAGTTATTGTCCCTGGGCATCAATAATGGACCTCTTTACTGATTCAACCCTTGTCTACCTTCTGATTTGTTTGCAAAGTGACTTACACCTTCAGGAGATTTCCCTTATGACAGGTGTCAATGCTGGATCCTCCCTTTATCCTTTATACCCTTCCCTGGAATATGCCAATTCATAGGTAATAGCTTCAGTACCACTGTTTCACTGACAATATTCTATCAGCCTTTTGTGATTCTTGATGAAGATACATGGCCAAACATGTTGCATTACTGTTTTGACTTGGGATGTCCTTTGCTCAAGAAGCTGAATATAGATAAGACAAAGACCTGATTGTCCTTCCCATTCCCTCACGTACTTCTCTCCTCCACCCCATTTGTCTCTGCAATTTCCAGATTGCCCCAGGTTCCTCTGCCTCTTAGGGTATTGACAATTAATGATTAACTGACTTCGTTCCTGTTTATTGATTTTTGTTATCCTTTTGAGGTAGGTAAAGTCAGGGAAGAGTCAAAAGGATTCTATGAATGGTCTTTAGTGTTGTAGGCCAGAAGAACAGAATTTTGAAAGCATGTCAGAATTTCTCCATGCCAAACAAAATCAAGGTGGGGGTATTTTGAGGTTTTTTTCCCCTCAGGCAGGCTAATCCCCTTTTGCTTATTCCCTCCTCATTTCTGAGGCCAGGTCTATTTTCCTTTACAATCTTACAACAGCAACAAGAGTTGAACATTTTCATTTGATGGGTATTTACAGGATTTGAGGATGGAGTTTCATCCTTAGGTTACCGCACTGGGGTCCTAAAAGGTCTTCCTGAATTCCTTGCCACCCCCTGATCTTAGCCTAGAGTGGTATCATTTGGATTGTAGTGGCTCCTTCAAGTTATTTCATGCTTGTTATACCAGAAGGTGCCTCACTATTCCCTATGCAAACAGCTTAGAATAGGGGTCCAAGCCCGCAGACCGGTACCAGTCCATGGCCTGTTAGGAACCTGAATTGGGCAACTGAATGAAGCTTCATCTGCACATACATGGGAGCTAGACAACGTGCAAAACCACAAACACACACACAAACAAATTTCCACAGAACCAGTCCCTGGTGCCCAACAGGTTAGGGGCCTCTGGCTTAGAACACTTTTCTGGTACTTGTGACTCAAGGAACAAACCTTCATATCATGTTACTTCTTCCCCCCCCCACCCAATTACACTCATCCCTAAGTAAGTTCTAAAGCCAGGGTCTCCAGGCTTCCAGATTTCCGTGACCTGGCCCTATAACTCTAGAATCGGCTCTCTCCTTCATCTCTATGAAAATCTGATGGCCTTTAAAATGTGTTTGGAACTCTTTTCATTTAACTAGTACATTGGTGCACGAATTGGTTAATTTACTGTATTCTCAGTAAGACCAACAGATTTCAAATCAGTATTACTTTTATATTAATTACAGATATCTGCAATATCACAGGTAGCACCTTAAAATGTATCTTCTGTTTTGGTTAAAATATTGATTTTATGAGAACGTAGAATAATAGAGTTGGAAGGGACCTTGGAGGTTCTCTAGTGGTCCAACCCCCTGCTGGAGCAGGAGACCTGCTCGATTCCCCTAAGATGTATTCCTTCTGTGAAAAAGTATATACATACTCCTATTCTTGCTCTGATGACATTGGCAGTTTGGCCGATGAAAGCTAAGTGTTTTGCATATTAAAGTGTTTATTTTTCTATCCTGGTGCTCGATTCTTTTCTTTCTAACATACACATATGCACATACACATACAATTAATTTCAGTCTTCTTTTTGGGAGGGAAAAATCTAGATGTATAATCTGAAATTTTAAAAATCTAACATAAAAAATTGCTTAGCAAGACAGAACCATGTGCTCTTGAGCAGAGACATATATTCATAGAGGGAAGGAAACAATATTAGCTAAACACCAACATCAAGAAACAGGAAGATTTTGTAATTAAACACCCAGATGAACAGACAGATAAAAAAACTATACTTTTGTTTAATATCATAGAATATTTATGGAAGGGGGGAATTATCACTTATCATTATTTACTACTCTATTCTTTAATGGCAATCGAGCCCTGAAACTGAAAAAGAACAGTGTTATTTTGGTCATACTCTTTTGTAATGCTAATTAACAGTGGTGATTCAAGCAAAATTATACATGACAGACAAACACCATCATCATAAAATCCTGAAGTACTTACTGACAGGAGCTTCCACGTAATTGGTCGTACAAGTTTTGGAATTCCTGACCAACTCAGCTTCCGCAATTCTTCTACTCGCCCAGCCAAAAGAAAAAGAGCAAACTTAATTAAGAAAGTTGCATGAAAATACATTGGAGTTAAAGATTTAGATTTAGATTTAGATTTTATTAGATTTATATACCGCCCTTTCCCGAAGGACTCAGGGCAGTTTACAGGGCATTTTAAAAACATATCAATATAAAATACAAAGTTAAAAGAGAATTAAAAGATTAAATTATCCCTGAAAATAAAACCTCAGTTAAAATTCTCAGCCTGGGTCAGAGAGCTCAAAGAGCCAAGTCTTCAGGTCCCGGCGGAATGAGTGTAGGTCAGGGGAAGTCCTGAGCTCCACGGGCAGCTGGTTCCAGAGGGTAGGCGCACCCACAGAAAAGGCCCTCTCCCTGGGTGTTATCCGCTGGCAATCTTTTACCGGCGGCACCCTGAGAAGACCCTCCCTCTGCGAGCGCACTGGACGAAGGGAGCTTGATGCTGGCAGCAGGTGTTCCCACAAATATCCCGGACCCAAGCCATTTAGGGCTTTATAGGTCATCACCAGCACTTTGAATCTCACCCGGAGGGCAACCGGAAGCCAATGCAGCTCACGGAGTAGAGGTGTTACATGGGAGTATCGGGAAACCCCCATCACAACTCGCGCAGCCGCATTCTGCACCAGTTGTAGTCTCCGAATGGTTCTCAAGGGCAGCCCCATGTAGAGAGCATTGCAATAGTCTAAACGGGAGGTCACGAGCGCATGAGTGACTGTGTGTAGGGCATCTCGGTCTAGGTAGGGTCGCAACTGGCAGACCAGGCGAACCTGGGCAAAAACTCCCCTGGTCACGGTTCGTATATGATCTTCAAAATTGAGCCGTGAGTCCAGGAGGACGCCTAAGTTGCGAGCCTTATCAACGGGGGGTAACACCTCACCCCCCATCATTAAAGGTGGAATAGTTTGGTTAGTCCGAGATGCCGGTACGCAAAGCCACTCAGTCTTGGAAGGATTGAGACGAAGCCTGTTTCTCCCCATCCAGACCTGGACTGCCTCCAGGCATCGGGACATCACGGCGAGGGCATCGCTAGGTTGGTTCGAGGTGGAGAAAAAAAGTTGGGTATCATCAGCGTACTGATGATACCCCACCCCGAAACCACGAATGACCTCGCCTAGCAGCTTCATATAGATGTTGAACAGGAGGGGCGAGAGAACCGACCCCTGAGGGACTCCACAAGCGAGAGGCCTTGGGGTGGATCTCTGCCCTCCCGTCAACACCGACTGCAAACGGCCCAGGAGATAGGAGAACCACCGTAAAAAGTAATTTCCTTATAAAATTATAGGTTATCTCTGATTCTTACACAAGTTCCTATGCCTACCTTTTAAAAGGTTGTTGAAATGTAAATCAAAGAATTTCTGTGATTGGATTCTTTGTTGCATAAGAATTGATTTCAGTGCCTGCACTTAACAATTCAAGACAATAACAATAACAAGATACAATTCAAAAATATTAGGTTTCAAATATAATTATCTTTTAACAGTGAAAAACTTACATTATGGAATAAATCCTGGTTTACAGCTAGCATCTAAACCTGTCTGGGGGCAAATTTGCTTTCTCACAGGATTACTAGACTGGATCAAGGTGGTTCTGAAAAAGATGTCAAACTTCTTGGCAGTTTATTCAGCTTTAATAGTTATTTAGTCTATGTTATTCAAATATTAACTTTGCTTCTGAACTTATATAATGATTAGAGTTTTAAGAGAAATTTGGTTTAAACATCTTTTTAAAATTAAGTTGATATTATTTATTTACCTCACTTCTAGAACAAAGTGCTTAAATGTCCCAACATGAAATTACTTTATTTTGATCATACAAAGAGGCAAATAAAAATGCCTTTTGTAAACTGGATATTGCAAATAACATTTAAAACATTATGATTCTGGAGAGATCACTGTGGGCAAAGGGTAGTTCCCCTTGTTTATTTTCTTCAATATTTGCAATCTTTTAAGACACCATGAATTTAAGATTTCTCGGGAGCTTTTTGAAAGAATTATCATACAAAACTGGGAGAAGGAATTTATATCTGAATTGCGGCAATAGTTTGTGGACTTGTGGATTTTTGTCAATATTTGAATTTGGAAATTTTTTTCCTCAAAAAGACAAGGAAGAAAACTTTTCAAATAATATGGTCAAATCAAGTGAACTTGTTTTGTTTATGAAGGTCATTTTTCTTTTATCTCTCTTTTTTATTATGACTAATACATTTGGAATAAGGTAAGGTAAAGGTTCCCCCGCACATGCGTGCTAGTCGTTTCCGACTCTAGGGGCCGGTGCTCATCTCCGTTTCCAAGCCGAAGAGCCAGCGCTTGTCCGAGGACGTCTCCGTGGTCATGTGGCCAGCATGACTAGACACCAAAGGTGCACGGAATGCTGTTACCTTCCCACCGTAGTGGTCCCTATTTTTCTACTTGCATTTTTACGTGCTTTCGAACTGCTAGGTTGGCAGAGGCTGGGATGAGTAACAGGCGCTCACTCTGCTACGCGGCACTCGGGATTCGACCCGCCAAACTGCCGACCTTTGGATCGACAAGCTCAGCGTCCTAACCCACTGAGCCACCGCGTCCCTACATTTGGAATACACTACAGTAATACATTTATATTTAAATATAGTGGCTGAATAAAACCCAACTTGGGGTGCTAATTAAGGGCTGGCCTACAAGCCAGAAGATTGTGAGCTCTAGACCTGCCTTAGAATATAAAAGTATAAAAACACCACTATAACATGTTTGCAACTTAGCCATTTGGAACTTCAGTATATGTCCATCGTTTCAAGCAATGACTAAAAATGGGAACAAGGGAGATTTCTGTCTTTTCTTTGTGGGCAAATTGATAATAGGAGATACGGTCTGTTAGATAATCATTAGATTTATATTATACATGTTTCATTCTGTTTAAATTGTATTTACATTTTTTTTGTTTTTAATTTTAATTAAAAGAAACCCCATAAAAGTATTTTTTTAAAAAGGTTGGACCCAGCTCAGACAGTTGTTTCCACTACATTTTAGCACCAGAGTACATGTTGTCTTTGAAGGAACTGACTGTCATCCTTGTCCATATTCCACGGGGATGTCTGCAACTAAATATGTCTTATTATATTTCAAAGTATTAAGACAAAGTATTTCTGACTCATTTAAGGAGACTTAGGATGAAAACAACATTGATGGAAACAAATCTCAGTGATGGACTCAGAGAATATGCAGATTCAAAAAGTGTTAAGCTGTATCTCTTTTCCTAGCTGCTCACAGATAATCCTTGTTTAGCAATCACAACTGGAACCAGTAACTCAGTTGTTAAGTGGAGCAGTCACTAAGTGAAACCGTGACTGTGTTTTATGATTTTAAATTAGTTTTTCTTTGCTTTACAAACCTGAAAAGGTCATAAATGTGAGGGTTGTTTGCAAAGTTACTTTTTCATTGTTGTCATAACTGCGGTCGCTAAACGAGGCAGTCTCTAAAGAGGGACTACCTGTAGTTCAAATACCCAGGCACATGAGAAACATGTTCCAATTCTTTTAACCAAAAGCCTCAACATCACATTGTTTTCTTTTTGAAACAGAGAGGTATTGGGAGTAGAGCGGGGAGAAAGAAGCAAAGATATGACAGGCACAGAATTAGATGTTTTCTTTGGCTGCTGCTCTTTTCCTGTTTAGGACTGTCACATTTAATAAGTACCCAGGAATTTTAACCAGTGTCAAAGGACTAGAAAAGAAACTGCTACAAAAGCAATTGAACTCTATTGACAAGATTCTAGAAACAAGACACTACTCTGACATTCAATCTGTAAGAAACCAAACAACACAGTTCACTAGATTCAAGAACGGAATAAAACAAAGGAATGGACAAGAGCACAAGTGACTGCAGACACTGTTGCTACAAAGTGTGAACGTACTGGAAGGTGAGCTTAAAAGACTTCAAAGACTGTCTGAATTTCCCCTTTTCGAAACATTAAGAGGGTTTCGCTAAGGAAAGGGCCTTTTAACAGAACTGAAGAGCTGAACAAATTAGGAGTATGAGAGGGAGGTCTTTTAGGTAATAATGCCCTAAGCTGCTTAGAATGTAAATGACTAGTCAATATCAATTCCTTAAATCTGAGTTTTTCAAATTTGACAACTGTAAGATAGGTGGACATCTATTCCCACAATTCACCAGCCAACATGCCTGTTTCAGGATAAATGAAAACCTGTGGAGAACCTCAGCCTCTGGATCCAGTTTCCCATTTACCAATAGCCCAATCCCCACAAGTGGTTTGTATGGGACATATCAAAACAACAGCCTAGGACAGCGATGGCAAACCTTTTAGAGACTGAGTGCCCAAACTGCAACCCAAAACCCACTTATGTATCGTCGGGTGCCGGGTGGGCGTGGCCAATTGGGTGGGCAGGGCACATTGGGTGGGCGTGGCACACTGGATGGGACTAAAAAGTTCAATCAATCAATTCCAACTTTGCAAGATCTTTTTTTTTTCCCCGTGAGGAGTTGAAATTGATTGATTAAACCTTTTTTTTTTTTGCACACGGCGGCAGAGGTCTAAAGCAAAAAGGTTTTACAAAACCCAGCTGAAAGCCTAGGACTGGGGTGACAGTACGCATGCCCAGAGAGAGGGCTCTGCGTGCCACCACAGGCCTAGGAATTGGATAAAAAAAAGGTAAAGGTAAAGGTTCCCCCGCACATGCGTGCTAGTCGTTTCCGACTCTAGGGGCCGATGCTCATCTCCGTTTCAAAGCCGAAGAGCCAGCACTTGTCCAAGGACGTCTCCATGGTCATGTGGCCAGCATGACTAGACACCAAAGGCGCATGGAACACTGTTACCTTCCCACCGTAGTGGTCCCTATTTTTCTACTTGCATTTTTACGTGCTTTCGAACTGCTAGGTTAGCAGAAGCTGGGACGAGTAATAGGTGCTCTCTGTTACGCGGCACTCGGGATTCGACCCGCCAAACTGCCGACCTTCTGATCAACAAGCTCACCGTCCTAACCCACTGAGCCACCGCGTCCCTTTTTAGGAATGGGATAGCAGCCTCCAACTCTACCAAGGTCCTGAGAAGAAATAGAATGTGTATAAAAAGGTGTTCCCAATGTCCAATCCCACAGGTGTCTCATAAGGATACTATGGTTGATTGTTTTGAAATCCACTAACAGATTCAGAAAATATAAATGTGCTGAACTCCTTTTTTTTTTTGGAACCCATCCAATTTTTTGTGTGGGTCATCCAAGAAAACGATCAAAATGTTTTCAGTACTTCAACTTGCCTCAAAGCCTGATTTAAAATATGTCCAGAAATAATATCATTCAAGTCACCATCTTTGTCTTATCAAATTAAATTTATGAGGTCTAGCCATACAGGTCAAGAGAGAAATTCTACAATAGAGAATTCATCCTTTAGGGCACGGGGAAGCGGTTCCTATCAACGTGTTTCATCTTAATAGCATCATAATTTGCTTTTTAAAAGTCTGCTTGTTTCCTAATCACAATTGTTGGTAGGGTCTCTCCTACGGAGGCTTATGCACAGATGCTCCCTATGTAAAGGAGAGACAATGAGAATGTGTGTGTGCTACTGGTATATGAACAGCGGCTTCAAGGAACATTCAGAATTAGTATGCCATTGAATGCAAGCTGCTAAACAGAAACAAGAGATAAATATTGGATATATATTGCAAGAAGAACAGCATTAGATGTTTTGGCTCATCCAATGCAGTAGTTACTTTTGTAAGATTCTTTGTAGGTAGGCAGGAAAGAAGAAAGAGGATTTTTATTTATTTTCCCTTTGAGTTCTTTGCATTGGTACATATTCCTTTCTATGCAAGGCTTAAAAGGCAAATATCTCTTTCTTAAGCAACTATAAGACGCTATAGATTGATTTAAAATAGGCTTAAATGCTATTCTTTTATTGGAAAACAGACTTTACTCTATTTTCATAGTATATGGCCTTTAACTTTAGTAAGAATAGTTCCCATGTTCCATTCTAGATCATGCAACAAGCACAAACCTGATCCAAATAAGACTCATTCGATCATATAACTGTTTGCAGGTTTATTTAACTAATCTGACTTGAGGCAAAGCGGTTTTCAATAGAAGAGGATATACATAGCTCAGGGTTGAATGTGGAGGCTTTGGTGCTCTCTGAGCTTGGTTGTTTGTTTGTCATTGATAATGTTATCTAGTCGGGTAATAAAATGTCTGCAAACAAGCAACCAAGCTCAGAGAACACTTAGGTATTCCAGAAAACATATTTAAGTTTTCACATGAAAAGTTCAAGACAGCTACTAAAAAGACGGATAGTATGAAATATATTATACCATTAAAGGCAGTGACTAAAACTACTTTTCCAGAAAGAAAAAAAAGCACCAGATCAAAAGACAGACAAACACTAAAATACCTAATCCCTTACTTAAAAGTTGGAATCATAATTAACCAATTAATGTGGAGAAACAAAATAATTTTTCACCCCAATAAGTAATGATTTTTTTAAAGAAATCATACCACAACAAGAACATAATCTCAGGCTTTCCTGAAGCAATGAACTATTTACCACTCTTCTGATGCAAGGATTTTTTTTCTCTTCCTAGGAAGGAAATATTTCAATATCAAGAGCTCCATTCGAACAACTTAAGCATATTGCTAAATTCTAAAAAATATCCAAGACAGGATATAAAATGTATGCATATCTGTAACCTCTTGTAATTAGCATTCACATTCAATTAAAACAGACATAATTTACCTATCTGTAATATTTCTCCAGCCTGAGCTGGATACATTCATTATGTGCTGTTTCAATTCAGCAACTTTTAGTTAACACAATACAATTACAATGAAATAAATACCAATGAACTATACTTTTACCATGGAGATTTGTTCCTCTGCTATTATAAAAAATTAAACTCAGCTTCAAATAGGAGTCATTGCTAGCCTGGAGGTCTGCTGGAAACCAAACAACTAAATACACACAATATTTTGCTCTAAACAGAAAAGCATTCTTCTATTATTTCCCTTTAAGCGTAATATTTCTGGCTGTATAAGTTTCAGGGAACCCACAATTTTTGCTCATGCATTATTTATCTTTTGACACAAAACAGTTACTTCACTGACTGTAAATTGTAACGTGATTTGAATGAACAATTAAATGACAGACATGATAAACTAGATTTATAAGTTTCAAATTCTTATTAAAAAAAATCTTAATTTAACTCCAAAGAACTAGAATATTCTTCTAAAACAATGCAGATTCATGGAACAGCAGCTCCCCCAACAGTATCTGAGAAGTTAAACAGCATAGAGATTGATCTAATAAATAGCTTCATATTGCTATGGGTAACCAGATTAACTGCTTTTTTAAAAAAACAATTCTGTTATACATATTTTAAAAAATCCATGTCAATACTATACTTATTTTTTTCTATGTGGACTGAGAAATTAAGAAGTATCAGACAAATGGAGCATGCCCAAAACATTATATTCTTGAAAAGCAATCTTCAACCAAACAAAGCAAACTTAAATGAAGCACAAAATGTTCTAGTAAAACAGATGAAATAGAGATGTGAAAGAAACAAAAACGGCATCACACAGATTAGTCATTGAATGAAAACAGATTGTTTAGAAGGCCATTAAGAGAATGTGAAATATGAGTGGCTACCAGGAGAAATGAGAATTGTTGAAATATAGGTACACTGCTGATCTGCAGTTTTAGTGCTTCATGGAATCTCTTTCCCATTCATGAAATTGGGGGTCGTATTTATAAATATTTACTGCTTTTTTCAAAGTTAACTTGTTCAGAGAGTTTTAAGCAACAATTCAATATTTGCTCCTAAATTTCTCTTCCACTGAGGGTGATGAGGAGCATCCCAACCTTAGCCACAAAACTGAAGCTAGACCAGAGAGCTTCAGAGAGCAGAAAAAGGACATTTGAGATTAGCTATTATGAAAGTGGACAGGCAACCAATTAAATCATTCCAAGTTTCATGGCCATTTGTCACCAAGAAAGGCATACATAATATTTTCTCTAAACTTCTGAAATAAGAAACAATACTGTAAGTATTCTTAGCATTATCCTACAAAGACAAAGCATAGCAGTAGGAGCTATGATTATGCATTCTTATCTAAGCTCTGACCAATAGGACCTATTTTCACTTAGAAAGATATTGTAAGGAAGGACTCAACATTACTTTAGCTTGATCTCAACTGATGGACCAAGCTCCCCTTGTTATGTAATTCTCATAAAACCTAGTATCATCACAGTTCTAAAATAACTACTGTTACACAGACTAAATGATAAAAACTAAATCTGCAACCCAGCCACGTCCGGAAATAGATCATTATTAGTTTCCAGGTATCAGCATATTTCAACATTTTCAACATTTTCAGACCTCAAGATTCACTTTTATGTGTAATAATTTGATCTTAATGAGAGATATGAAATCACACTGCTGGTATGCTTTAAACTTGCCATCTGAGTGCATGGCCTGTTGAAACATATGAAAGCTTCTCTACTAATAAGAAATAAGATACAGAACAATTTCACATATGGAAAGATATCTTGCTGCCTTGCTTGCTTCTTGTGCCTCTTGCTTCCTCATGCACACATACACATACATGTTCTTTCTTCTCTTACACATGTATGGTTCTCTCATTCATTCTTCTCAGTCATCCCACAGGAGACATGGCCTTTCAAATATCCCATATCACTAGCACTTTCTTATGAGGCTAGATGGACTTTGGTATTGCTGTTTTTCAAAAAGGCTAATTTCTTCTCTTCAGTAAAGCACTGCAAACTGAGTTAAGTCTAGATTATTTTCTCTATATATTATGCTATTAATATAAAAATATCTAAAAAACCAGATGTAACTTATCATACTACCATGTTTCATAGAGTACACAGAGGTAGGATATTTTCCACTGCCACTAAAGTTTACAGATGTAAATTAAGGCTCCAATATAATGTACAGAAATATCAAACCCAAACATACTTCTGAGTCTCATCTAGCATTCTACCATAATATTGAATTCAGCTTTCTTTTACATTTTTTTCCAAATTCAATAGCTATCTAAATAAGTTCTTGTTCCTAGATTATATTACTTTTTTCCACAATATTTATATGCTGTCCTAACCCTCATCTCTGAATTTTCTAAGGCTCCAATATAATGTACAGAAATATCAAACCCAGACATACTTCTGAGTATCATCTAACATTCTACCATAATATTGAATTCGGCTTTCTTTTACATTTTTTTCCAAATTCAATAGCTATCTAAATAAGTTCTTGATCCTAGATTATATTACTTTTTTCCACAATATTTATATGCTGTCCTAACCCTCCACATCTCTGAATTTTCTTTAACATCTGGATTTGTTAATTAATGTGACATGTATACTAAAAAGAGTTAAAGAGTGAGCTCAGAAAGACTAAGTAGCAGAACATAGCAGCTGCAAAAGTTGAAATATATGCAAAATGTTTTGATGTTGTGTGTTTAACTTGAGAATAAAGTAAACATCAATGCCTGGTTGTTATCAACGGACAAACTGTCTAGTCTGGAGAGGGATCAAAGGTGAAAGGACATAAAATGGCTTCTTACAAAAGAAAAATGACACAGAATGAGATATTTTATTTAATTCAAATAGTTTCAAAAAGTACTTTCATCAGAATTTTATAATAAGAATAGCAAAAGTAAAATGTTAGGCCACTACAATTGAACAATTAGCAAAGGCAGCAATCCAAAAATATAATGGAATGTTAATCTGCCACATAACACTTCTGTTCTATTGTGCTCTATAAAAAACATGATGCAAGTATTTTCAAATTCTTTATGAAAAAGTGCAGTATCCCAAGCAAGTCCATAACATACCGTATAGGCTGATATATCAACTTTCTTGTACTATCAAGAAAGTTTACCGGTTTATGTGATAATTATGACAGTTCCTCCCCTCCACATTTATATAGAAAACACGTAAAAGGTTTCCTAAAACTGACATGTCCACAAAGCTGAAATTTGTTCCTGTTCCCGTTTACTAAAAAACAATATGTACATTTTTTGCATGTGGATATGTGAAAAAGATGTTGGCATTTATTATGAAACATATAGATAAGATCGTAAAACTTTCATTCTTCCATGGTGAATGGAAAAAAAAAACCTCCTGCAAGGAACACTTTTTTGCTGCCTCCTCTTCTTCTTCTTCGTCATTATCACCATCACCAACATGCCATTAAACTATAGTTAATCAGGAATATTTATTTATTTATTTATTTATTTATTTATTTATTTATTTATTTATTTATTTATTTAATTTGTATACTGCCCTTCTCCCGAAGGACTCAGGGCGGTGAACAGGGCAATACATAAAAACAAGATACAAAAATTAAAAATTATTAAAAAGTAATTAAACAGTGCCCGTAATAAATTAATACAGATTAACAGTTAAAATCCATTTATAAAATCCAACCCCATCCCATCAGGCCAGGCCAGCTTGTTCAAAGAGATGGGTTTTAGGATCGCGCCGGAAGGAGCGGAGATCGGGCGCCATCCGGAGCTCGACCGGAAGATGGTTCCAAAGATCCGGTGCACCCACAGAGAACACCCTCCCCCTGGGGGCCACCAGTCGGCATTCTTTGACCGGTGGCACCCTGAGGAGGCCCTCTCTGTGGGAGCGTACTGGGCGGAGGGAAGTTGACGCCGGCCGCAGGTGCTCCCCAAGGTATTCCGGACCCATGCCATGTAGGGCTTTGTAGGTCATTACTAACACCTTGAACCTCACCCGGAAGACAACTGGAAGCCAATGCAGCTCGCGGAGCAAAGGTGTGACATGGGAGTGTCGGAAAACTCCCAACACAACTCTCGCGGCTGCATTCTGTACCAGTTGGAGCCTCCGAGTGGTCTTCAAGGGTAGCCCCATGTAGAGAGCGTTGCAGTAATCAAGACGAGAGGTCACAAGCGCATGAGTGACCGTACGTAAGGCATCCCGGTCTAGATAGGGCCGCAACTGGCGCACCAGGCGAACCTGGGTGAAGGTTCGCCTCAGAGCAGTCCAATAGCTGGTGAAATTCTAGACCAGGGCTATGATGGAGACCCAGTAAACTCTTTATCTAATAAATGTCTAAAGTATAATTTACATGCTCATAGAATCAATGCTTGTGAAATCTACTACTACATCAGATCCTATGGTAATTAAAGAAAATCTCCAGAGAAAAATAGACCAAGGTACATATAAATGTAGACCCATTTTCCATCCATGTCTCTGAACGTGGATAAAAAAATTAAACATCTCCCTATGCAGAGATTAAAAAAGAGGGACGCTCTTTTTAAGTAAAATTATGCAAGTAGATACCTGCAAAATTCTGGCTTTCTCATTTTTTGTGTCAGTTTAAATAACAGTCACATTTTATGGCACAAAGAAGAAATTGCATTCCATTTGGCTTCCAAACTATTGCTTAAAGGTCTGGGAAGAGTATAATCTACCTAGAGATGAGATCTCTGGGGATCCAGTTAAAATCTTTCACCTATCCCTGTAATATTGATTGTTTTTATTCTTTCCCAAGCCATTTTAGAGGAAATTTCACCCAGATATCCTTAAAACAGCAATGTTACACTAATATTGACATGATCTAAGAACAAAAGCTCAACAGTAGACTTACAGTTAAAATCCTTGGAAGAGATACTGAAATAGACCACCTACCTTTTCATTAAACCAAAAGAAATAAAAAGAGTAGAACACAGTAAGAGAGTTCCAATATGTATTTTAGAAAAGAGCAAATTCCATATTTAAGGAGGAACACCTACTCTTTTCTCACAACTATCAGAGACCTTAATCTAATGTGCTATTTAATGGTTATGAATACTTACCTAGGTTCGTATTGGGGCCAGCAAGAAGCTGTTTGAATTTATCTAATCGTAATGCTTCTCTTTCAGGTAATACATGAATACCAGAGGAATTATCTGCAACCCCACCAGTAGGTGCATATGTAGAGGCTTGCGGAAGAGATTGAGATCTTGGCACAGAAGTATTTGCATTAGAGTTATCTAGAAAATATAACAGGGGGAAAAGGGCATAAGGTTGACTAAACCTGAAATGGGGGAAAGAACAGATGTTTTTAAAATATGTATACAGTATTATTATGTATTTTCAATAAACCTTTGGCTACAAATAACAGTATTTATCCCTTTACCTCCAAACCAGGAATAAGAATAGATCCGTGGTGGCGAACCTATGGCACGCATGCCACAGGTGGCACGCAGAGCCCTCTCTGTTGGCACACGCGCCCTCGCCCGAGTCTTAAGCCTTCAGCTGGGTTTTATTTTTTATTTTATTTTATTTTAATTCCATTTATATCCCGCCCTTCTCCGAAGACTCAGGGCGGCTTACAAGCTTAGCAATAGCCTTCATTCTATGTATATGCCTGCTTATTAGGGCTTTCACACACACCCCAAGCGGCATTATTACAAAGTCAGCTTAATTGCCCCCAACAATCTGGGTCCTCATTTTACCTACCTCGGAAGGATGGGAGGCTGAGTCAACCTTGAGCCTGGTGGGACTCGAACCTGCACTGATTGCAGGCAGCTGGTGTTACTTAAGGAGGCGTTAGCCCACTGCTCCACCAAGGCTCTAAAACCTTTTCGCTTTTCGCCTGCACCATGTGCAAAAAAAAAAAAGGTTCAATCAATCAATTTCAACTTCTCGCAGGAAAAAAAAAGATCTCGCAAAGTTGGAATTGATTGAACTTTTTAGTCCCACCCAGTCTGCTGTTACCACTGCAGCCACACCCACCCAATGGGCCACGCCCACCCAAAGGGCCACGCCCACCTTACATAAGTGGGCTTTGGATTGCAGTTTGGGCACTCGGTCTCTAAAAGGTTCGCCATCACTGGAATAGATCTATCCTGCCATCAACCTTATGTTTGTCAAGAAGCAGATGGGAAAACTAAGGAGTACCATATTGAAATTTCCTTTTGTAAGAAAGGAAGTATTTTACTTGTAAAAAGAAAGTACAGTACTGCTATTTTATATAATTGCTAGAAACCCATTGTTTCACAATTTTCTCATACTGAAAATAGGAAAAGTAGATTTTTCCCACTTTTCCTACCAGAGAAATGTTCCTGGAGAACTAAGAGGGATTAATTCCACGTGTGTCGGGATAATAAATTCAATATTCACAGTATCGGAATTGAGCTATTAGCCATTTTCCAACTTCATTCTTGGAAAACCAGCATGACCTTTCAATCAGGTGCTCAGGAACAACTGTTGGGATTCAGCCAGGGAAGCAAAGGGTAGCAATTGAGTTTGTTAAGTGTAATATACCTGCAGAACTTGAGGCATTTGTTTCACTGACAGATTTAATCAGTCTGTTGTCACCACATGCAGCAGAAGGCAATTCAGAATTTTTCTGTGGCTGTTCCCTTTCTGTCTGTTCCTCCTGCAATTTGTGCTGCTCTTGTAATTTGCTGTGATTCTGAATTACTCTGTTAGCCGTTTCCATGACTACATCACTGTTGAGGCTTTCTGTAGCCATTGCTAAAAGTTCATCATCATCTTCGCCTACATCCCAGGCATCACTTGTGTTGCTTTCAAATTCCTGAAATGTGCTGACTTTCTTTGTTTTTACTGGGGTCGTAGGAGGCTTGGTTCCTTGTTTTAAACTGTTTAAAAAAACAAAACAAAAAGCAGCTGTTACTAACCCTTGCAATACTATAAAATTTAAATTAATGAAAAATTCAGTCTGACAAAAGTGGTATATTTCTGATGAAAAAGCAAGCAGATTCAGATGTCATTTTGAGAATAACAGAATAACAAGAGTTGGAAGGGACCTAGGAGGTCTTCTAATCCAACCCTTTTCCACAAGCAGGAGACCCTATACCAGGGGTAGGCAACCTCGGCTCGTTTATGACTCATGGACTGAGTCAGCATAGCTGACTCAGGAATTCTGGGAGTTGAAGTCCATGAGTCATAAAAGAGCTGAGGTTGCCGACCCCTGCCCTATACCATTCTGGATAAAATAGCTGTCCAGAATTTCCATGTTATTTCATTTACTCAGCTGTAACTATTAAAATAAAACAAGCCAAAACAGAAAAAGGAGAGACAAATCTCAATTAACAATTATAAGTAATAATTCTGTATAGATGTTAACCCTGCAGCATAACATCTTCCTCAAGGACACATATATTTTGCTTATATTCACTGTGAATAACCATTGTGCAAACTAAACTTCTCTGTCATGCCACTTGAAAATATCACAAAGAGCGTCAATCTGTTATATTACAGCCTTAGATTGTTCCAGTATAATGCTGGACTTCACAGACATGAGATGTAGATTAAAAATCACACTATGAAAAAGTTAAATCAGAAGACTGACTTTGTTTTTTTTAAAAAACATTTTACATATTATAATTTACATGCATAAAATACTATATAGTGTATATGCTCAGAGTTACTACAATCTATATACTACTAAAATTCACGTTGTCGTGAACTTTTAAACAAGTGAAACAATGTATCATAGGGCAACAATTTTTGAATCAAGTTATCTCAAATGGGTTAACCTTTCCTGATTCATGAGGCATTTCTTGTGCACTTACAGACACCTTCCGCAACCCACTCTTGTCCCGCACACTTTTCCCAACTCATGCAGCATTTCTTGGGCACCCACACAAATATTTCCAACCCATGCCACCCACCCCACGTATTGTCCCTGACCTGCACAGGACTTCTTGCACAATCCCAAGCATCCCAGGTATCCATCCCAACCCAGGCCATCCTCCCTGCACTATTCCCAACCAGCGGAGGACTCTCACATACCTGTGACACCCATACATTCTTTTTGAGCTGAAGTGCCCCCTCCACATGACTCACACAGCACCTCTTATACTCCCCATGAACCTTACACACTCTTGACTCATGCTATCCCATTGTGCACCCTATCTGGCCGGTGTAGTATCTCTCATAGATCAGAAGGATGCCTGGGATACATGTCACCCACATCCTGACGCTTATGACACCTATAACTCACTGCACTAGCACCTCTGCACCCACTCACTTACCTGTAAGAACCAGGGTGGCACAGTGGTTAGAATGCACTATGGCAGTCTAATTCACCATCTCAAAGTTGACTCAGTCTTCCATCCTTCTGAGGTCAATAAAATGAGGACCCAGTTAGTTGGGCGCAACCTGCTGACTCTATAAACCACTTAAGGTAAAGGTAAAGGTTCCCCCGCACATACGTGCTAGTCGTTTCCGACTCTAGGGGCCGCTGCTCATCTCCGTTTCAAAGCCAAAGAGCAAGCGCTTGTCCGAGGATGTCTCCGTGGTCATGTGGCCGGCATGACTAGACGCCAAAGGTGCACGGAACGCTGTTACCTTCCCACCATAGTGGTCCCTATTTTTCTACTTGCATTTTTACATGCTTTCAAACTGCTAGGTTGGCAGAATCTGGGACGAGTAACAGGCGCTCACTCTGTTATGCGGCACTCAGGATTTGACCCGCCAAACTGCCGACCTTCTGATCAACAAGCTCAGCATCCCAACCCACTGAGCCACCACGTCCCTTATAAACCACTTAGAGGAGGCTATACAGCACTGTGAAATGGTATATAACTCTAAGTGCTATTGCTATTTCCTGATTGCTGGCCTTTGATTTGCAACTTCCTGCTGGCTTCCCCACTGACTTTCTCCCTGGAAACTTCCAGAACCAAAGTAAATGGTGAAACTGGAAGGAATTCAATTTCTGGATACTCCCTGCCAGCTTCCCAAAAGGAAAGTTAATGGAGAAGATGGCAGGAAGTTAGAAGTCACTCCTGCTCCTCACTGTTGTTGTTGTTGTTGTCATTTTTGCCCAACTGTTTGTTTCTCTGTTTAGGTAAACAAATATCTCTGCAATGATCATTTCAGACACAGTTTATCTACTCAATCCTAATATTATTCCCATTTTTCTATCAAATTACATTGTACAAACTGGTAGGTTCTGCTCTGCAAGACAGGTTCTGAGTTGAACAAGTGTATTTCGCACATTTCAACATAGAACTCCCTAGAACATTGGTTATGTTGTAAAACTTATAATTGCTGTTTGGCAGGTTTAACAAGCCACAATGAAATTTGATACCTTTTATTATATCAATCAGGGGTTGAGAAAGGATGTAGATCTAACAATAATTGAAGTATTTGAACTTCTTTATTTGATATTTCATGAAATAGTTTCTATGCCTTAGTAAATCCATAAAACTCTCCGTAATGTGTGTGTTTTTCTTTCATAAGTAAAGAATTGATGTGATTCTTTTTAAAATCATAACAGTCAGAACAGCAGAAATTGAAGTTTAAAACACCTTTAAATGTTTGACTGAAGAAATAAACGTAATTTCAGTGCAGTTTAAGCAGTGATTGAATATCATTTCTGAATACTAAAGGAACAGTTCAGAAATCATGTAAAGGCTGTTTAGCAGTAAGTTTTTAAAAATATTTAACACATAAATCTGCAAGCTGTTCGGGTTTTCTTTATTTTGCTTCTTGTGCAAATTTGAGAAAGAACCTTTTAAAGAAAATTTAAATCTTGGGAGAATATTTAGTTGAAAAGTGGCATAAATACATATTGTACAATTGTAATTTTAGGAATGTCATTATTATTTCTTTTGTTTGCTTGGAGGAAATGTTTAAAATAGCTTCCACTGCTTTACTTTCTAAAAATGTCCTAAGTAACCAGCTGAAAAGACCCATACTGTTAACGTCTTTTCATTAAGTAATATATAGGTAGTCCTCGATTTACAATGGGTCACTTAGCGACTGTTTGAAGTTACAATGGACCCTTCAAAAAATACTTAAGACTGGTTTCAAAGTTATGGCTGCTGCAGTGTCCCCACTGTAGTTCACCCTTATGACCAACCACAGGAATGCTGCAGCATCTCCCCCAACTATATCCCACTGGGTCCCCTCAGACCTCGGCCTGCTCCCAAATCAATCACTCAACCAGATAACAGAAGGCAATTACAGCCTGCAGGCTCCCATTTAGCCACCCAAGAGCCTCCCAAGGCTCCCTCTGACCCTGCAAGTCTAATGGATGGATGGATGGATGGATGGATGGATAGTAGGTCTCGATCCACAGGCTGCAACTATCCTCCATCTGCCAGCCGTTTCTGCTGACTAGTTTTTAGGCTCCATTGCCTGGCTGAATAACCAGCTTAGAAGCAAGCTAAGGCCTGGATAACCCTGAGGGGCAGGGAACAGAGCACCAGGTGTCTTCGGCATGGGGGAGCCCTTTGGAGATCCGGGGCAGGTAAGCCAGGGCCTACGCCAGGCCTCCAAGTTTCCCCCTGAGGTACTCTATGCTCTGCTTAATGACCCACACATTCACTTAACAATGGGGAAAGCAGAGAGGGGGTCATTAAGTCAGATGCTTCACTTAACTGCTATCGTAATATGCAACCACAATGGGCAGGCCCCACTGCGGATGTAAGTCAAGGACCATTTTGGATATGTGGCTTTGGATATTTTAGCACAAAGAGCCGTTTTACTTTCTGTTCCATTTGGTTAAAAACAGTTTGTCTTTATTTCAAGAAGTTTGGAAAAACATTCTTTTAAACATACTTGTTGGTTATCACATTTGAAGAAGGGGGGATAGAAGATCAAGCTGTTTTTTAAAAAATAAAAAATAAAGCTAGCTTATCTATTTAATAAAAATCATGCCAATGAAAACCTAAAAGTGTTACTATATAGAACATGCAGTGAATATAATCTATGTTGCATCCATAAAATCAATCAGGCTTTATAAAACAGTGATATTATATCCAGAAAACAGACCAGTAGAGAAAAAGACTGCATAACCATTTTATACATTTTAGCTTTTTTTATACTACAGTCTATGAAATAGAAACTTCATTATATATTTCCCAAACTTCAAGAAGAAAATGTATACACATTATAGTTTGGCAAATAAATCCACAATAGGTGCTAATAAATGACAAAAATACTTTCATTAGCGAACTTGATTCTTAAAAGAATACTCCTTGTCTCTCGTGGTCTGATTCTTACAACTAGACAAAAGAGGGTCCAATTGTTAGCCAGGATGATCCCCTTATAAAGTCAAACTTAAATAACCACTATCAGTTCTTCTATCATTAATCTTTCATGGAGCTAAATCTTACACACCAATTTTACAGAAATTACAAAACTTATAATCGCCCTTGGACTCAGCCTGTTCATCTCCTACAGTTACCAATGTACGTTCACCAGTAGAGAGTGTAAAATTTTTTATATTAACCAATTTTCTTGTTAAGCTGGGTTTGCAACATTATTCTGAATTCTGATTTGCATTAGTGACAGTTGATGCAGATAAAACAGTGACAAGATTCATTCAAATTAAGACATACTAAGCATTTTGCCTACTTTTCATTTAAAGTTGTGTGATACTTGAGCATTGCTATTTGCAAATAATACATTATTATGTATAAAGCAAGTCAATGCCTTGCCCAACATACTGCCAGTTATTGGAGTATGCAAACTCAGGTACTAATTACATGTTAAAAAGCAAGAACACAGAAACGTTATGCAAGAAAGAGACATTAAGCAATTTCACAAATATCTGTAATGATTATAACATACCTTAACCATGTTATTATACATATTAAAGGCATCATGCAACAATAGCTTGGATTTTTTTCCCCTTAATATTTGCTCAGGCATCTATTTTAGATAGGTGTAGATCTCAGGGAAGTAATCTACAATTTTTAATTTTCAATATACTATTGGTTTATTACTTTATTTTTAGGTAATCAATCTTGACTGAAGTGTTGAGCCACGAGGTGGCCTACAGCTGAAGACACTCGTCTCCCACTCAGAAGGTTGAGATCAATCATAGGTAGCGGCAAACGTTTCTCTCCTACGTTGCAAATAAAACATCTGCTGCAAATTCCGTGTGGTGTCAAGAAGGGCATCCAGCCAGTAAATGTTCAGCTCCATCCAGTCATGCTGATTCTACCCAAACTAAGAGATTACAGGGTCATAAAAGGGAGTTTAACTTTGACTTAGTGTAATTGTAAATATATGTTATTTCCATTTGCTGAATTTCTAAGTGGTTCTTGGTTATCCACATGCTAACTGGGATCTTGTCTAACCATGCAACATCAGTATTGTGGGAATAGCATTGGTTATATGAGAAAGAAAACTATGGGTTATATCAGGGGTGTCAAACTGTCGGCCCGTGGGCCAGATGCGTCATCTGAAAGCCACGCCCACCCCATTGCCGGCAATGGCAAAACCGTCCTGATACGTTGCGCGACATCATGCGACGTTGCGAATTTGACATGTCTGGGTTATATGAAGAGAAACTTAAACAAGGCATCAAAACAGACAACAGCATAATAAGATAAATCTAAAACTTTGGTAAACACTTTAAAGAGCAATTAACATTTATTTTGTTTTATAAATTTTTACTATCAGTATTGAAGAAACAGCCACAAACTATGAGTTGCCACTCTTTGAGAGTCTACAAAATACTCCTTGGAACTGCAAGCATTATTGAAAAATCCATTATAACTGAGATAGCTGAAAGATTAGGAGCCTATGGTTTCTCTCTGATATTATAGTAAGAATCCTTTGTTTATTTTTCTGATCTATGAATTAGATTGAACTCTATTCATTATTACTCATCCTGACATGATGTCTTACAAGACTGATCATATTGGTAGAGTGTGTTCTGATGTCTACAGTAAATTCACTAGAAGAAAAAAGATCAGCTTCTCTTCACAAAGGGTAAGGTCTGTGAATGAATGTGCAACCCTCGTACAAAGCAATGTAAACCTTTAAGATTGCCATTCCAAGTACCTATGACCATGGTGGCGAACCTGTGGCATGCAGAGCCCTCTCTTTGAGCATGTGCACCGTTGCCCCAGTCCTAGGCCTTCAGCTGGGTTTTATAAAACCTTTTCGCTTTAGGCCTCCGCCACCATGTGCAAAAAAAAAAAAAAGGTTCAATCAATCAATCAATTTCAACTTCTCATGGGGAAAAAAAGATCTTGCAAAGTTGGAATTGATTGAACTTTTTAGTCCCACCCAGTCTGCCGTTACCTCCGCAGCCACACCCACCCAATGGGCCCCACCCACCCAATTCGCCATGCCCACCCAATTGGCCACACCCACCCGGCACCCGACAATACATAAGTGGGTTTTGGGTTGCAGTTTGGGCCCTTGGTCTCTAAAAGGTTTACCTTGGTCCTATGGCTTGCATATTTCCAAATTATCACATAACATTTACTGTGATGAAAAAGAACAAGACAATGATCTACAGGCTCTCTGAATTTCTCAGAGTAAGAAAACAAAACCATTGCAGTAAAAAAAATGTGAACCAGATTATAGTTCGTATATAACATCAAATTACTGTTTGTTAAAAAGTAGGATTTACTGTCTGGAAATAAGCAGAGTACACAGCATTAGTATCAGTAAAGCAAATCACAAAGCTTTTATTTTACATAAAGAAAGCAGTATCTACATACAACTACAATCCAGAATTCCTGGCTAAGTTTTTATGATGAATAAGTCACACGCTGGTGCATAAAACCTGTTCATTTCTGTTTTCTGTTCTCTTTATGCAATGAAATGAAACTGAGAACGCATGACAATAGGAACCTCGTTTCAATTTCACAACCCAAAAGTAGAAGCAAACAACAATTCAGAATGTATTTCTAGGTTAAGATTCTGGCATGTTTGCAAATAACAGAGCAGAGTCTTAAACTAGACAATCCATAAGGTATTGGGCATCCTTTCAGTTCCCTTCGTCCTGTGCGCTCCCACATGGAGGGCCTTCTCAGGGTGCCGCTGGTAAAAGACTGCCGGCGGATAACACCCAGGGGGAGGGCCTTCTCAGTGGGTGCGCCTGCCCTTTGGAACCAGCTGCCCTTCGGTCATTCCGCCGGGACCTGAAGACCTGGCTCTTTGAGCTTTCCGGCCCAGGCTGAGAGTTTTTAAATGGGGTTTTATATTTGTTCAGGGATTAAATTTAATTATTTTAACTGTCTTTAACTTTTGTATTGTATTGACGTTTTTAAATACTTTGTAAACCGCCCTGAGTCCTATGGGAAAAGGGCGGTATATAAATTCAATAAACTAAACTAAACTATTTCCTTGCCAGATTCTTCAAGGCCTTCAACAATAACAGAGCTTCTAATGTGCTGTCCTCACTGGAGATATATTCAGAGATGTATCTGCCTTTAAAATAGCACATGTTGAACTTTGTACCATAGTCAAACACCACAGGGAATATTTTATGACATTTTGCATTATGTTGCAAATTGTTTCATATGACATATTTTTATGTCATAAAATGTTTTATAAAATTTGACAAATTTCAGTTCCATTAGAATCATCAATCCTGGATTTGGGGTGCATTCTGTAAGTTAGCCCATATGAAGTACCTTGATTTAAAAAAACCTTTGCCCTATAATGCACTGTTTCACTCAGTTAAAGGTTACAGTTATAATTTTAATAGTATATTGATAATGCAATAATCTATTAATTCCACCAGTTTATTTCAAGAGAAGGAAAAAATACGCTGTTAAAACTGCATGTTGTAGTTTCTTTTAAGCTATAGTATAATAATAGAACAAAAAGTAAATGTCATTTATAAACATTGTGATGAAGTTACTTTGTGTTTAAACATTTTAAGTGAAAATGTTAATATGACTCAGTTGATCAGGCTATTTGTATCTCTAAGTTTTTTAATGAGAAATGATTACTTATTTCTTTATGGCATGGCATTAAATATTCATTCACTATGCTAACTTAGCCAAAATGGTATTCACTTGTATTCATGAAGCCACTTATGCCAGAAAGAGGCAGAATAGGAATTCGACTAAAGCATTTTTCAAGTTTAAAATAAGGCAGTAAGATTTTCACAAAAATAAAGCCCCTCAGCCACAAAAGAAAAAAAAAACTTACTTTCCATGCAACAGTGGATCAAAAGGAGGATGCTGAGCTCCATACACATGTTGAATACTAAAAAGAAAAATAAAGAAACAACATTCAATTCAATTACAGCAAGTTTCTAATACTTGGAAGTAAGTCTCCAAAATGTGAATGGGGATATTCATAATTATTTTCTATAGAAGGTTTCATAATACAGAATTCATAATTACACCCATCACAGCATACATGAAAGGATCCTAACAACTTTCAAAATATGGAGATACTTAAAGGTCATTACTGGAGCTTTACAGTAATCTCAATCTCATTCCCAAATCCAAGATGAAAACAAAGAGATGGAAACATGATACAACTGCTTCCTTCCTTGCAGACTGACAAAACAGCAACTTTGGAATTCTGAGCCTGACTACTAGGAGTGCAGAAATTGGGACAATACTAAATGGCAACAAAGCATTCAGGCATCCAATATGCTGCTACTGTATCTAATGAACAGATTTCTGCATTCCAGATCAGGCAGAAGTAGCAATAGCACTTAGACTTGTATACCACTTCACAGTGCTTTACAGCTGTAAGCGGTTTACAGAATCAGCATTTTGCCCCCAACAGTCTGGATTCTCATTTTACTGACCTCAGAAGGATGGAAGGCTGAGTCAACCTTGATGGGGTGAGAACTGAACTCCTGGATGCTTACTGAAAGGAGGAGAGGAACAAAAACTACTTGACTATCTCACCTTCCATGGAAACACTTATCACCATTCAGTTCTTAAAGGAGGAACAAAATCTACTGGTGAAATTTTTGACTTGGTTAAAAAGACCATCTAAAAGCAATACAGGCTGATTTTTATATCTACACTACACCATAAAGGCTACCATTAGGCTGGCCACAACCTTTGGAAAACCTTAAAGATCTGGTTGTATTACTGGTCATGGGAATCAGAAAGTTAGTCTAAGCCCATGAAATGTCATTCTTTAATATCATTCTTGTATTATTTGCAGTAGCCCTTACGTCAGGGGTAGGCAACCTTGGCTCTTTTATGACTCGTGGACTTCAACTCCCAGAATTCCTGAGCCAGCCATGCTGGCTCAGGAATTCTGCGAGTTGACGTCCACGAGTCATAAGAGAGCCAAGGTTGCCTACCCCTGCCTTAGGTAAATGTATATAATTTATTGACACAGATATTGTTGTCTCATGCATATTTTGTTATTGTTTTTATGAACTGTTAGCTGCCCACAGTCACAATGGCAAGATTTAATGGAAGGGGCTCTTCTTGCTTTTGAAAATACATAGTTTGGAATCCTTAAGAATTATGTAAAAATGTAAAGTGAACACAGATGAAAAGGAAATTTAAAGGAAAACAATCATTTCCATATGTGAATAGATACTTTACAATCCACTCCATTGGCTAGAATCAATGGCCTATATACATTACAGGAAGGGATATGCTGTACTCTTTAATGGAACAGTAAACTATTTGCTTTTTGATTTTATAATCATACGTTATTTTACTGAAAATTACATGAAATCTACATTTTTTAAAAAATGTCAGAAATAGTTAACAAAACTTTTATTTATATTATACTAAAGTAGGCCAAAGAGGTTTTGTTTTTACAGATGAACCTCATATTTATTAAAATGCTTTCAGGCACAACAAAGTTGCTGAAGTTATTCTGGCAGATATCATCATTTAATGGAGGACATTCAACTAGTCTGGAAGATATCACACTAAAATCAAAGTTCAATTATCAAGCTTTTATCTTCCACATCCAAATCCATTCTTCATTCTAAGTCAATCAATTTGTCATGATAAAATTTAGAAATATATTCTATCTGAGGTAACATTCTTGCAGAGGCTCTTGACCGAGTTGTACCCCTGCGGCCCCTGACCCGGTGCAGATCCCGTCGAGCTCCATGGTTCTCTGCGGAGCTTCGGGAGATGAAGCGTCGGAGACGGGGCCTAGAGAGCGGTTGGAGGTCCAGCCGATCCGAATCCGACCGATTGCGACTAAGAGCCTACATTAGGTCTTATCTCGCTGCGATAAGGGAGGCGAGGTCTAACCACTTCGCCACCCTTATCGCGTCCGCAGATAATCGCCCGGCCGCCTCGCTCCCTCCTAAATCAGGAGGTGAGGGAGGATCCCTTGCAGGGCCGTGCCGAGGAGTTTAACCAACATCTGTCGGACAAAATCGCTCGGATTCGGACCGGTCTGGACTCTGACTGGGCAGAGTCTGACGATCAGGACACGGGTGGTCTTGTCGATATCATCTGGGAGGAGTTTGATTCTGTGACTCCGGAGGAAGTGGACAGGATCATGGGGAGGCTGAGCACCACCACATGTTTATTGGACCCGTGCCCTTCCTGGCTGGTTTATGCAGCCCGGGAGAGGACACGCAGCTGGTTCCAGGCAGTTATATCGGCTTCTTTGAGTGAGGGTATCTTCCCCGCCGTCTTGAAGGAGGCGGTGGTGAGGCCTCTCCTCAAGAAGCCTGCCCTGGACCCGGCTGTATTGAATAACTTTCGTCCTGTCTCCAACCTTCGCTTTCTTGCGAAGGTTGTTGAGAGTGTGGTGGCGCATCAGCTCCCTCTGGTCCTGGATGAAGCGGATTATCTAGACCCGTACCAATCGGGTTTCAGGCCCGGGCACAGCACGGAGACGGCATTGGTCGCGCTGGTGAATGATCTCTGGAGGGCTCGGGACAGGGGGCATTCCTCTGTCCTAGTCCTATTAGACCTCTCGGCGGCTTTCGATACCATCGACCATGGTATCTTGCTGCGGCGTCTCAGGGGATTGGGAGTGGGAGGCACAGTTTTACGGTGGTTCTCCTCCTATCTCTTGGGACGTTCGCAGTCGGTGTTGGCAGGGGGGCAGAGGTCGACCGCGAGGTCTCTCATTTGTGGAGTTCCTCAGGGGTCGGTCCTCTCGCCTCTCCTGTTCAACATCTACATGAAGCCGCTGGGTGAGATCATTCGTGGCTTTGGAGTTGGGTATCATCAGTACGCTGATGATACCCAACTTTTCTTTTCGACCCCAAACCACCCCAGTGATGCCCTCGACGTGATGTCCCGTTGCCTGGAGGCGGTTCGGGTCTGGATGGGGAGGAACAGACTCCAGCTCAACCCCGACAAGACTGAGTGGCTTTGCATATCTTCATCCTGGGTTTATTCGGACATTCCACCTCTAACTATGGGGGGTGAATTATTACCCCCCGTAGATAGGGCTCGCAACTTGGGGGTCCTCCTAGATTCACGGCTCACCTTGGAAGATCATATAGGAGCCGTGACTAGGGGGGCCTTTGCACAGGTTCGCCTGGTGCGTCAGTTGCGGCCCTATCTTAGCCGGGATGATCTGTGCACGGTCACTCATGCGCTCGTGTCCTCTCGTCTGGACTACTGCAACGCTCTCTACATGGGGCTGCCCTTGAGGACCACTCGGAAGCTCCAACTGGTACAGAATGCAGCCGCGAGAGTGGTGTTGGGAGTCTCCCGATACTCCCACGTTACACCTCTGCTCCGTGAGCTGCATTGGTTGCCAGTTGTCTTCCGGGTGAGATTCAAGGTACTGGTAACGGTATTCAAAGCACTCCATGGCATGGGGCCGGAGTACCTCAGGGAACATCTGCTGCCGGCATCAAGCTCCCTGCGCCCTGTGCGTTCCCACAGAGAGGGCCTCCTCAGGGTGCCACCGATCAGAGAATGTCGATTGGTGGCCCCCAGGGGGAGATCCTTCTCTGTGGGCGCTCCGGAGCTGTGGAATCAGCTACCGGTTGAGCTCCGGATGGCGCCCGATCTTCGCTCCTTTCGCCGCGATCTCAAGACATTTTTGTTTGTACAAGCCGGCCTAGCCTGAGGGGGAGTGTTGGGGTTGTTTTATCTTTTGTTTTTTAATTTTTCTGGGGGTTTTTAGCGTTGTATTTATATTGTTTTTAACTAGGGCAATTGTTTAATCTGTTTTTAATGTTTGTATTGGTTTTTTTATTCTGCCCTGTGAACCGCCCTGAGTCCTCAGGGAGAAGGGCGGTATATAAATGTTATTAAATTAAATTAAATTAAATTCTTCCTACCCAAAATAAAGAACCATGTGAAGCAAATCATCCAGATTTATAGTAACCCAATGATCTACTGCTCTTCCAAATTTATATTTTGAACAAAGCTTATGCCTCTCAAAATATTAACTGTAATTAATATGAAAAAATACTTTATTTAACCAGTCTCTTTCTATCAAAGATTTAACACCTAGAATGTTTTCCTGAAAGCAATTGGTTATGCAATACCAACTACTGTAACAAGGTTGAATATATGTATTAGATTGTATGATTATTTTGAGATATGTGCATAATTATGAAACACCTGTGCATACACATTAATTCATTAACAGCAACCTATGTTTCCAGGTTTGAAAACTCTAAGACGTAAGTCTATACAATCACTACCAATGATTTAAAAAAGCTCTTTGATGGACTTAATATTTCATCCATTAATACTGGCCTAGATTTCCTTCCAATAATGGCATGATGATGATGATGATGATGGCATGGGTGAAGAAGCTATCTTTGTGTCCAGTTGTTTTAGCATGCAATGGTATAGGGCAGACATGTCAACCTCGCGACGTCACGTGACATTATGCAACGTATCAGGACGATTTTGCCATTGCCAGCAATGGGGCAGGTGCGGCTTTCGCATGACGCATCCGACCAACGGGACGGCAGTTTGACACCCCTGGTATACGGTTTCCTGTCTGAGCAGGGGGTGGACTAGAAGATCTGCAAGCTTCTTGAGAGGAGAAGTTGAAACAATTTATGTCCAGGATGCGAGGGGTCTGTAGATATTTCTTTCAGCCCTCTTTCTGGCTCGTGCAGTACACAGGTCCTCAATGGAAGGCAGGATGGCAGCAATTGTTTTTTCTGCAGTCCTAACTATCCGTTGTTGCACTGCCAAACCAGGAAGCTATAGGGCTACAAATGACAGACTCAGTAATTCCTCTATAGAACTGTATCAGCAGATCCTTGGACAATCTGAGCTTCCTGAGTTGACACAGGAAGAACATTCTTTGTTGTGCCTTTTTAATGATGATTCTAATGTTAGGTTTCCATTTCAAGTCCTGAGAGTTTATAGAACTCAGAGGCTGCATTGTTAGTAACACAACTGTTAAGTGATTCTGGCTTCCCACTGACCCTGCTTGTCAGAAGGACACAAAAGGTATCACATCCCCAGGACGCTACAACTGTCATTATCAACCAGCCGAAAAGGATAACAACTCCCAGCACTGACACTGAGAGATGCCTGGCCTCCGAATGGCAGTGTTAAGCGTTATTTAAGTGATACTTTACTCTGATTTAAAAGCGGCGGTTCAGCCCAGGAAGATCATAAAGTGTCACCTCTGCTAGCCGCTGTTTCTATCGCCCTCCCAGGTCCTAGTTTCTCGCGGCGAAACATCGGCAAAGCACTTCGAGCAAACTCAGCACCACAAGAAGGGGCCAGGGCCAGAAGAACAGCCACCGCCGCCGCCGCCCTCGCCCCGACTTCTGCCAACCCCCACAACCATCCGTTTCCAAAGCCATCGCTTCGTATCCTGCGGAAGCGAACGCCTGGCGAAACGGGGAGGCAGAAAAGGCAGAGGCGACACCGTTGTGCTTCTGCTCCAAATGAAACGTACTTTTCAGCCCGTAGAGCCCGGCCACTTTACACGCGCCGCTTAGCCACCCCGCAACTTTTCGCCTGCTTACCTGCCCGGCAGCCGAGACACATTCCGCTTCCAAAACTGCTTCTTCCCCCCGTCGCTCGCCATCTTCCCGTCACCTCATAGCCCTCCTTCTTCTCCTCAGCGGGAGCGGCGAAAGAGCACGGGATACAATGCCCGACCTCGACCGGCGGGCCCCGATTTCCTCTCCCACCGAGGCCAAAAGGTTCGGGGCTCACTCCATCCCAGCCCCTTTTCCTTTCCTCAGAGACCTGCGCGCTGCCATCTTGATACCCCAGAGCAATCCCTCTCGCGATTGGCTCCGAGCATCACCTGTCCTTTTCGCCCTATCACAAGTGAACATACTTCCGTGTGGGCTCAAGGCAGCCCAATTAATATCAGCGAATCCTATTGGAGGACAGTTGGAATTTTAATCGATGGGAGTTTCCCTTGGAGGCTTGGGGTATCAGGGAGGGTTTTCTCGGTCGCCGATTGGCTATTTTAGCATTCTTTTCCCGCCCCCACGTTAGCCGCTTGTCACAAGTGCTGGCTTTGGAGAAGAACAGTCGCGCAAGAACAACAATATGAAGTATCATCACCGCCCCGTAATTAGTGGCATCATAAACTGGCCTAACGTCAAAACATTAAACACAGAAGCCTGTATTTAGATAGGGTCGATCTCACATCGCCTTGATTCACTAAATTTCTGAGCCTGAGCTGCATAAATAACTTATCTTTATTTGGGGCATATCAATAAAAAGTAAAAGCAATATAAGAAGTAGAATAATTTCGATTCTGGCAATAAAACCTATGAGGTATTAAGAGAATATCTAAAGGCAAGCATCAACAACATGATGCAATATCATTAAAACAATAATATTATGCAAGGGGTCATAACGTTAAAACGAGACTGCTAACCAGGTGGTGAAAATAAAAGTAGGACGGGTAGGCAACCTTGGCTCTTTTATGACTCGTGGACTTCAACTCCCAGAATTCCTGAGCCAGCCATGCTGAGGGAAAAGGGAGTTTCCAAGCTGAGTCATGCTGGCTCAGGAATTCTGGGACTTGAAGTCCACGAGTCATAAAAGAGCCAAGGTTGCCTACCCCTGAAGTAGGAGATGCAATGTATAGCATTTCTTTAAGCAGGCATGTCAAACTGCCGTCACACCAAAACCGCGCTCACCCCATTGCCAGCAATGGGGGAAAAGTTGTGATATGTCACACGACGTCATGTGACATCACGAATTTGACATGCCTGCAATTTAAAGTATGGTCTAGGCACCCCAAGAGTCCCCTGAGATGATCTCTGGATCCTCCAAATGAAGGCAGTCTATGTAGAAAAATAATACAATATTAAAATCCCATCAAGTAATCTTGAGAAATGGTAGTACAGATAGTCCTTAAGTTACAACCATTCTTTTGGCAACCTTTTGAAGTCACAGAGGCACTGAAAAAAAAGTGACAACAATCCTGGCACTTAAGACCATCACGGCATCCTCATGGTCATGTGATCAATGCTTGGTAATTGACATGTACAGTATTTATGACAGTTACAGTGCCGGGGTCATGCGATTGCCGTTTGCAACTTTCCCAATTGGCTTCTGACAAGCAAAATCAGTGGGAGAAGCCAGATTTCCTTAACGACCACATGATTCACTTTAGAACTGCAGTGATTCACTTAACATCTCTGACAAAAAAAAAGTAATAAATTTGGGTGTGACTAACTTAACCGCCTTGCTTAGCAATAGAAATTTTGGTCCCAGTTGTAGTCAAGGGCTACCTGTAGTGCATGCATCAATTTTAATATAAATTATTTATAAATATAACCCCAAAAAAGCTCCTTTGGAATCAACAGGAAGCTCTGGAATAGTATAATTCAACTTTATTAAAAATTTAACTCCAGTTTAGCACAAGGATGTAAAAATACATGAAAAGTTCTCTTTTTTTAATCTATTGGGTTATAATCAGAGATAAGTTACAATTGAAAGATACACCGTAAAATGTAAAATGTACAATTAACATTCTTGGGTTAACAGTAGGCTAACAAAGTACCCGCACAGAACTTTGTGACTGCATCAGAAGCATGATGATTTGTACTGTAGTTAATCATCCATAGATGTCCTGATACTGGGTCAAAGTTGTTTGTGTAGAAGAATGACACTGTATCAATAGATAGATAATTTTTTACAGTTAATGACTATTTCATAAAACACATTGCATGAACTAAGATTAATAGATTGATTAAGTAGGTGTATCAAACTGCTACACATCATGCATATAACTTGACAAAGTTTATTCACACTTAGACAGAATTCTTTACGGTCTAAAAAGAAAGTTGATTAAAATGGTCGGGGAATTTGATTAGATTCGGGGTTAATAGCTCACAGCAGGCATCAGCATAAAATGAATCAGAACACAATAGATCTGATTATTTCCGTTACTCTCTGCATGGACATAGTCCAGCTTCAAAATTCTCTCAACTCAAATGTATTGGTTTGTATCAGAGAGGATAGGTTCAGCATGCAGCTCATCAAATCTCCCTGGATATTTCCTCCTGAACGCACCAATACAAAGAGCACAATTGTTCAGTTGTCATGACAACAGTATAGAAACGTTGCTGCTGCCTTCTTCCAGGATGTTTTGTTTTTCTTTCATATATATATATATATACGTTTTATTAGTTTTTATAAGGTTAGGGATAAAATGGGGTCAGGATTAGGATTGGGGTTTGGGTTAGGGTTGGGGATAGGGTAACATTTTCAATATTTAGCAAACAGCATATTGTCTGGGTACATGTATTTAACTAACAGTAATAGATAGTTAATTATCATAAACAATGTTGATTAATCACTCAGTAGCCTTCTTCTTACTAGTAATATATATTCAAAATTACATATCACATTCCTTTCTCTCTGACTCGTTTTTCTAGCCATTGGTAGAAATTATCCCATGTTCTAAAGTACACTGAGTCTTCTTTCTCTTTAATCTCTAAAGTCAATCTATCCATTTCTACACACTCTAGAATTTTCTTAATTAGGACTTCTTCAGTTAGTAAATTTTCATTTTTCCAATAATGGGCAAATATAATTCTTGCCGCTGTTAATACATGTAGTATTAGATACCTACAATCTTTCTCGTACTTGGCTCCTATTATTCCTAACAAAAGCAATTCTGCTTTGAAGTCTATTTGTTTTTTAGACATCTTCTGCAACCAGGATGTTTTTTTTTCCTTCCTACTCTTCAGCTTACCAATTACCTGATGGTCTCCCATCCAAGTACTAATCATAACCTGACCCAGCTTAGCTTCTTGAACATAGGCAAGGTCAGCTAATTTAATATTTGTACAAAACTATGAAGAAAAAGCAGGAATTTCTTATTTTTTGCTCTTAGCTGGTTTTCACAAAAGAGAAAATGTAGATTGATTTTCCTCCCCCCCCCCCCTCGACAACACATACTTGTCTGGATTTCACTAGAAAAAAGTAGAAATTTGTCCTAAACAAACCCCCACAGCCCAGATCCATGGCTGCGGAGCAATTTTGCGAGCCCCCCAGAGGCCCGATCCAGGCTCCGGAGACCTGGAAAAGACCTCTGGAGCCTGGATTCATGGCCACGGAGCAATTTTTGCAGCCACCCTAGTGGCCCAATCCACTTTTCCAAGCCTCCGGAGCCCAGATCAGTTTGCCTGGGGAGGGTTGCAAAATTGCTCTGCGGCCATGGATCCGGGCTCTGGAGGGTTGGAAAAGACCTCTGGAGCCCGGATCAGGCCACGGTGGGGGACCCAAAATCACTCCACGGCCATAGATCCGGGCTCCAGAGGTCTTTTCCAGGCCTCCGGGACCCTAAAGCAGTTTCTTCCCCCCCCACCGCAAACTCACTCCATAAAGGGCTTTCGACTGGAGCCGGAGCTGTGCATGAGTTCTGGCACCATTTTGTTTTTTACAAAAAAAGCACTGGCATTATTTGTTTATATCAGGGAATCATCACAGTATTTGCCAGAAGTCATCAATTTAACATTAGCTCTTTGATACATTTCTAAAGAGCCAGGGACAATATATTTGAATTTTGCACAACTTATGTCAATTGTAACATCTTATTCCTCTGTCCTTCAGACAGGATGTTCAGTTATAAGCTCAGCATGTTGTTTATTGATCCTTCATGTTAGCAGATTTGCATAGATTATACATGAGAAGAATTGCCTCTAGTACAGGGGTAGGCAACCTTGGCTCTTTTATGGACTTCAACTCCCAGAATTCCTGAGTCAGCTATGCTGACTGAGGAATTCTGGGAGTTGAAGTCCATGAGTCATAAAAGAGCCGAGGTTGCCTACCCCTGCTCTAGTAACTGAAGCTGGCACCTAAATCCGTGTGAGTGACAAGATCATGAAAATATTGTGGCAGAGTCCTATTCAGATAAATTGAAACTTAATTCAGGGAGTGTCACTGTAAAAAAAAAAGAAAAGAAAAAGAAAATCGTACCTTATTTGACAGTCCACAGAGATGATAAAAGAATAATACATAAAATATTCATTTACTGTAGTTTACACAGGTTTGATCAAATGCAGCATGCTTTGATTTATAATATTATGGATATAAGCAGGCTGTTATTTTATACTATTAACACGCAAACCCCAAGGTGGGTGGAGTATGTTGCTGTCCTGTTGGAGCTCTCTAATCATAAGTCATGACACACTAATTATAAGAACAAATGTCTTTGGAATAGTTGGCAGGCATAATTTAGGCGGAGAGGCACAGTGGTATTTCCTTTCTCCGTACAAAATACATTTTGATTTTCCCATACCTTGTATTTGTTAAATTGCCTAAGAACATTCGAGTTTTTGTTTCAAAGCCACGTTACATTGCAATATGAAATCAGGATCTTTTATTTGAATAAACCTGTAATTCCTTGATTAGGGTCATATGCCTTGATGGATTTATGAGATAGGGTCCACAGTTTTGATTGATCTTTAACGTCAATCTTTGATTGGAGAGGGATATGTTTAGGAACATTCAAAGGTGCAGCTTCCCCAATAATTTTACAGAGGTACTCTGATAAAATTATGCTGAATACATATGTAGAAGGCAGGGGCCTGCTCTAAAATTCCTGTTGTTTTCCTGTCGCCGTCACTTCTCCATTCTCCCTAAATAGCTTTTCAAGTAAAGCAAGAGTGATACAGCTAAGATTCAGTACACCTTCGCATGGGTCTTAATTTCACCCTAAAATATAAAAGACATCCATAGATAATAAGTTATTCACAATAATGCACTATTTTTCAGGCACGGATATATTAATGTATGTGGTATATTATAATGTTCATGCAACACGTATAAACGTCTTTAGACTGGGTAATTTGTAATGATTTGTGACTCAGGATTGAACTCCGCAGTTTTTGGTGCTCTCTGAGCTTGGTTGTTTTCTTACAGACATTTCATTACCAAACTAGGTAACTTCATCAGTGCATCATCAGAAAGAACAGGGGCCCTATTGTCAAATTTCATTTGTGTCTGATAAATTATACCAGCAGTATGTTGAATACTTGGAAGATTCAAGTGTTTATAGATAATTATTACCATTATTTTTTCAAAGGTCAAACTGCCAACTCCATAGAGTCTCAGGACAGGTTGCAAGATTAAAATGCTCATGTTGTAACATAAGCATATAATCAGTAAAATATCCATACCTGTATTATAAATGTAAAATTTCTATCAACTGATATTAATGGAGGGCAGGAATTATACAACTCTTCCCCACAATTGCAGAAGGCCTATATCAAGATGGTTTAATACAACACAACCCTGTGATTTGGTGGTCACATTATGCAGTGTTTCTCCAATCCAACAAGCTCTAGAGTGTTGCTCTATAACCCAACCTGCAGTCATATTTTTCTTACTGGAGGAAAATGAGATTTATAATCTCATTATTTATAATCTCATTTTCAATTCATTTCAATTTGAATTTCAATTGATAAATCAATTGTCAACTGAAGGGTAGTCATTTGAAGGTACAGTATATAGAGTGTAGATGAAGAATATGCTGTATGCAGTTTTCAAGATGTTGCTAAACCATAACTCCAAGCAGCTGTTAGCATATCCACTGGTGAAAGAGGAAGGCAAATTAGTTCAGCAGCACTAAGGCCATTGTGCACCCATCAGTACAATAAACTGCACTTTCATTTCACAGAGGACAACAATAAGTCCCCCAAATTGTCTTTTCTACTCTACCTGAGAGGAAAGGATAGGCATTCACCCTGAGTTTATTGAAATGTTTTCAATAAGGTGGGCTTATGTGGCAGATGTATAGACATTTCTCCGTAGAAAATATGATACAAAAATGTTCTGCAAAGTTAATTAAAATTATTATTATTATGTTGTTGTTGTTGTTGTTGCCGTCATCATTATTTTGTAGTAGCCAGGGCCACCCATGCTTAGCTCCAAAAGTAAAGCAAAAATAACTAGATGCTGCCATCAGCTGACAAAAGTTGCACTTATGCTAAGTGTCTTTAACTGGGAGACAACTGAACAATCCAGAGCTGAGGACTACACTTGAGAGTTGTAAAATATTCTCAGAAGCAGCCAGTGGTAACCTACATCACTGTCAGGAAATTTCTTTTTAGTTGCAATTTGGATCCCTCCAGTGGTGGGATTCAAATATGTGAACAGCTGGTTCTCTGTTTGGATGCTGCTTCCGGAAGTCCATTCTGGGCCTGGGCAACAAAAAAAATTAGCTACCAGTTCTGCTGAACTGATGCGAACTGGCTGAATCCCACCACTGGATCCCTCTTTAATGATCTTCTACCATTTGCTTCTTGTCCTGCCCTCAGGTACTTTGGAGAACAAGTCAATCCTAACCCTCTATGACAGCCCTTCAAGTACTGGAAGACTGCTATCATGTCATCCCTAAGCCTTCTCTTCATTAGGCTAACCATACCTGGTAGCCCTAGACATTCATCCTTGAATATTTGCTAAATTTGCTGTTTGCTATTACTGTTCTGCCATTGGGGCAGAAATCTAACATGCCCGTCTGTGGGAGACCTTAGTCCAGAGGTAGGCAACCTTGGCTCTTTTATGACTCATGGACTTCAACTCCCAGAATTCCTGAGCCAGCTGGAGTCATAAAAGAGCCAAGGTTGCTACCCCTGCCTTAGTCTAAATAGCATGCATTATCATTTATATCATATATGTTAAAAATAGAATGGATCACCTGGTTCCAGTCCAAATTTAATCCCACCACTTTTTATCCCGATTTTTATTCTCTGTGGGTGACAATATAAATATAAATATAAAAAAGCATAGCTAAAACAACAGGAAGCAAAATCAGTTAACGCTGGAGGAGTTAGAGGGAGAGATCCTGTATGCTACCATTTTTTTTTTCACGTGACAAAACAGGCTTGAGATTCCTTCAAAAGCTGAACAGTCTTTCAGTTGTACAATGTAGAATAATGTCCAAATTGTAGGCAGACAATGGAAAACAAGAAGCAAGTGTTTCCAATCATGTATAGTTATTAAAAACACAAAAAGTAACAATCAGATTGTGTTGAAGCATTCATTAGTAATCATCGTTTTGAACAATTTAGCAAGTGTTTTAATATACTAGGAAGATGTGAGAGGAGTTTAAAAGGCATTGTCATTGTATACCCCTTTTTAAAAAACAGTAACCTTGCAATCTAAAGGCTATGCAGAAGCTGTTCTGTAATCTAGGGTGTAAGTTTTCCTGGTAAGGGAAATGAAATAACACCCATAAAATTCTGATAATGTCAGGTTTTCATGCCATGCAACATGCTAAGAGATTTCTTTTAAAATGGCAACAAGGGCACCATCTATTTAAAAAGCTTAAAGGTAAAGGTAAAGGTTCCCCCGCACATGCGTGCTAGTCGTTTCCGACTCTAGGGGCCGGTGCTCATCTCCATTTCAAAGCCGAAGAGCCAGCACTTGTCCGAGGACGTCTCCTTGGTCATGTGGCCGGCATGACTAGACACCAAAGGCGCACGGAACGCTGTTACCTTCCCACCGTAGTGGTCCCTATTTTTCTACTTGCATTTTTACGTGCTTTCGAACTGCTAGGTTGGCAAAAGCTGGGACGAGTAACAGGCGCTCACTCTGTTACGCGGCACTTGGGATTCAACCCGCCAAACTGCCGGCCTTCTGATCGACAAGCTCAGCGTCCTAACCCACTGAGCCACCGCGTCCCTATTTCAAAAACTTAAAGGTAAAGGTAAAGGTTCCCTCGCACGTGCGTGCTAGTCGTTTCCAACTCTAGGGGCCGGTGCTCATCTCCGTTTCAAAGCCGAAGAGCCAGTGCTCATCCGAGGATGTCTCCGTGGTCATGTGGCCGGCATGACTAGACGCCAAAGGCGCACGGAACGCTGTTACCTTCCCACCGTAGTGGTCCCTATTTTTCTACTTGCATTTTTACGTGCTTTCGAACTGCTAGGTTGGCAGAAGCTGGGACGAGTAGCAGGCGCTCACTCTGCTACGCGGCACTCGGGATTCGACCCGCCAAACTGCCGACCTTCTGATCGACAAGCTCAGCGTCCTAACCCACTGAGTCACTGCGTCCCTTTCAAAAACTTACCAAGGGGCAAAATGAGCCTTCTGCTCTACCAAAACATCCAAAGAGATTAAAGCCTCAGAAAAGTTCTGCAGATATCCTCTCCATATATTAAGGAAGAACTGGATTGATTACCAAGGTTTTTTAAAAAACTAGAGTTACACGAAGTTAGGTAAAGAGCCATGACCTAATCCTGATATTATAATGATTGTAAGTTATAAAACTGGAATACAAAAACCTAATCAATAATGTTAGGCCACAAAATAGTGAAAAACTCAAGAAACAGAAGAGCAAAATGTTAAACTTGCCATACCGTGGGTATTCATCACGGATTCTTTCATTAGTCATTTAACCTAATCAGGCTAATTCCTTTTGGATGGTTTCTCTGTTATTCTTATATGCTGTAATAAAGATAAAATAAAAGAGAAGATGGGGAGCAACCAAAGAGTTTATGTTATCTAATGGTGCTGAACTGTATCATCACTGGCAGAATTGTCAAATCTTTGGGAGAACATTAGAACAGGACTACTGATCCGTATGGAACTACCACAAATTCATCTACATAGACTCTTGGTCTGAGTGCCATTGTTTTCTCTCTCTCTTCAACAGCTATCAACTCCAACACAAAAGTATTTCTGTTCTATATTATCTGCACCAGCAGTGCAGCTCTTCATGTTTATTTCTATGCATCCACAATTGGCAAACTGATCAAGGAAGGGAGGGTGCAAATTCATCCTGACCTTTTGTACTGACCTTTTAAACTATCCTGATTTAAGCCTTTCTTCTGATTTCAACAAAGTGTTACTTCAGGCAAACTAGCTAAGGTGACAAAATGAATCTGTAACAGCAATTTATCCAGTCCCCTCACTGAAGTCTTACTGCAGGATACTTCTCTTATTCTCTTCCCTTTAGCTGCAGGAACAGTGAGGATGGGAAGACACACAAGAAAATCTCATTGTTCTCAAAAGAGAATTCTTCAGCCCATTTCTTTCTTAATTCCAATAGCTGTGAAGATGATTCATGATTCGTGCTTTTGCTAAGCATGGGTGCTGGGTTTCCCAGCAGGACAATATAAGTTGCCTTCTTTAAGCTTGCTGTCTTTATTACCTCTTCAAGGAAAAATAACATGTGGCTTCCCCAGAGGCCCCAGTTATTACTTCATTATGAGATCCTAATGAGAGATATGCCCCTGGAGACTCCTAGCAAGATTACAGATAAAACAGAGCAGCTGGGACTGCCAAGCAGCGTTGTTGTCATCTCCACCTGAGATCAAGAAGCCTTGTTGATGCCATAGAGCAATCAGTCTGGAAGAGAGAAACTTGGTTATTGTAATTACTCATAAAATTGGATGAGGAAGCAATGGAAATAGCTATTGTACAATAAGGATTCCCAACTCTTTTTTTTCTAGGATATTTATTCAGATCAGATCAGTAATATTGTCTTCTTCAGATCGGTAATACTGTCTGGAACAATTATCAGGTAGAATACTTAGCTGAAAGCTTCCATCCAGGGGCAAGATGAGGACCAGTATCTATGATACTGGATTTGGGAGACCATTAATTTGGTATCATTAATAAAAAATACTTAATTAATTTGATACCATTAATTTTTGTGGCAAATTTGGACTGCAAAAATCTGGATCAATACTAGATGGCAGCAAAGAAACATAAGGAAATCTCTTAAGCGCCCAGGTTTATGCAGGCCACATCTAGTAGTAACCCTACATTAATGGGATAATAGTTTAACCAAGTTGTTTAGTTCATATTTGTAAAACCATTATAGCTTTCACTAGTCTTACACTTTCCAAAGTTGTTGGACAAACTAAACCAAGCACTATCCACAGTAAAATGTTTAACATATATTCACAATTTTCATAAAAAACATCAGACTCTGACTCACTGATAAGGAACCAGAAGAGCTATGGAATGAAAAGCACAAGGATGACTATGAAAACAGACTACCAAAGACCAAGAAAGAAACTGGATATCAGAACAAAAATTTCCAATGACAGAAGAGAACCCTAAAAGACAAAAGATCTTAGGAAAGAGCTTAATGAAGAATTTAAAAAAACAGAACAGATAAGAAGTAGAATTACACTGTTGACTGAAACAAAGGAGGAATGTTCTCCATAACAACTTTGAATTAAGAAGAAGGTTCCAATTTCAAATTGACATTCTAAAATATATCAAAGTTTGATTTTTGATTTTTGATTTTGATGACAGATATTTACTCAAAAAAGAATAAACAAACATAGAACATCCAAGACAGTTCAGAAGTTATTCTCAGCTTACAAGAATCTGTCAGAGCATGCACAGTCTTATTGCGCTGAGATAACCCAGGAGTAATCACAGTAAACAGTGGTCTGTATTATATGGTGGTTTATCTTACACTATCTACAATATCATACACCAGGAACAATATACATACACGTGTTAATACAGCAGTCTCCAACACACAGCAGTTACAGCAGGAAAACAAAAGAGAGAGCACACATCTGTGAAGCCTTCCCTTTTATACAAAGATTCTTAAAGAGATACAGATCCAGCTGGCTCTTAAAGGGACGTAGACCCTGCTGAGTCATTCCCAACATTATAACATACAGCTTACATTACATCAGCTGGTTAGCTTTTAAATCATTACCTTGATAGAATCACTAGTATTAAAAGATAAAGTTAAATCAGAACTTCAGTCATTACAAGTAGTCCTCAGCATAAATGCAATTGAATCTGGATTCTGGATTGTAAGACATTTTGATTGTAAATTGAGGCACCCATCTGACAGGATCTGATTTTACAAACTTTTTGCAGTGGTTATTACAACAATCACTGTTGTGGTGGTTGAATGAAACTATGATCGTTAACTGACTACCGGAATCATAAATCTAAACTCATTCTTCCAAATGGCAAAAAATGTCACAACTCACAGTCATATGTCTGCAGGACACTACAACCAGGTGATCTGATTTTCAAGCACCCAAAATGTGCTCACATGGCTGCAGTGAGAACACAACCTTTTACAATGGCCAGAAGTGCATTACAGGCCATAAAGCACCCGAAATTTTGACCAGGGTCTGTTGTAATTTCAAATAGTTGTTAAACGACATATCATAAGTTGCGGTCTCCACCAGAAGATTAAAAGAATTGGAATATCTACAGAAATATGGTTGAACACAAGAATTATTAAACATTCTAACATTTTAGAAACTGGAAGAGATCGGTTTACATACCAATGGCAAAGGAAGGAAACTAAATTGATTGCATCAACTTATCACATAATACTCGTATTTTCATATACTAGTAAAACAATCCAGTCAAAGAAATTATGATCTGCCGTTCCCCAACTTGACAACCCATCCAAATGAGTAAAATTTAGGAAACCAAAGTCCATCATATTTATAGTCTACCAGGTTCCAGAAGGCAACTGCAAATGGACCTGAAATAGGTTGTAATCAAAGATCTCGCTGTACCTATCTTGTTAAGTAATAACCTGATTGTCCAATAACTGTGTCAGAAAAGTATTCTAGCTGAATGGAAGCTGAAATATTAAACACAGTTTTACTTCTTGCTGGGTTGGCACAACTGATAAGTACAATGCTTTATTGCTGAAGTCACCAATGGTCTTTTAATTGCTTATTACATCAATTCAGAAAGAAGGTTGCAAATAGAAATTTCTGTTACTTTTAGCTGAATAGGCTTGGCAACAGAAATGTCAAGAGTGTGAATAAGACTCAAGGAAAGGATTATCAAAAAGGAGGAAGGGGAGAATTAATAGATGGGTGAGGAAAGTTTCAGAGGCAAGGCTAATAGACAAAAAGGACTAAAATATTTAGCTCTAAGAGTGACAAGGCTCCAGAGTTTCTCAGTTATACCTTTACTTGCCAAAATGTTGTCATTATTATGAAACTTTTTGTGTCTTAGCTTTGCTAAGTTAGTTCTCCTCTTACAGAAAAGCAAGATACATGGTACGTTAGCTTTTGGCAATTGGATCAGAATCTATTCACTATACAATTGCATTATTTCTTCATTTCTCTGAGTTTTCAGATTGGGAACTTTTTGTTATATTTTTCTGAGAGCCAATAGCTGACCAGCTCCTGCACAGAGCTCCTCAAATCGCTTTTTTTTTTACACAAACATTGTTTGCTCAATCATTCCTTAAGACACAGAAGGGGATTAAAAATAGAGAAGAAAAGTATTGCTGTAACAAAAGTATTGCAGGAGATATCCAAACTATACACTTGAAATTCTTCCTAGTGTTTCCATGAGATACAAATTATATTTATCTATGATTCATATCTCTCTCTTTCTCTCCCCCTCTTCCCCCCCGTGTGTATGTATGTGTGTGAGAGAGAATACATACTATAGTCAAATACACACACACACACACACACACACACAAATGGTTCTTTCATTACTTTTTAAACAAGTGATTAATCATTAATATTCAGGTTTGGTAGTGTTATCTGTATACCAACAGCAATTAGCAATATAATTTATTGTACGTTGAAGGTCCATTTTGTCTGAATTTTAAAAAGTGGCTTACATATAACCATGCAGAGGTGCCTCTGGCAAGAAGGGTGGCATACATGTTTAATAAATAAATAATGTGACCTCTCACAAATAGGGCCAGCTCTATCAATGGGTAAAGTAAGATGGTCACCTGAGGCAGCATGCAGGAAGTTAGCACCAGAGTGTCAGGTGAAAGAACTGCACGTCAGTTCAGTTAACTGTTCAACAGTAAATAGGACAGGATCTGTCTCTAACCTAGCCCTTCAGTTCTTCCAACAGTCTGTTGCCACTATAACTGAGTCCATCCACATTGCTATCATCCTCTTTTTTTTTTCTCTTTCCTTCCTTAGCATTATAGACTTCTTCAAGGGAGCTAATATTGTCACAATATCGTAATAGAAAAGGCCAATAAAAAATAAGAATTCAAATACAAAAAAGTAGCAGCTAAGGATAACTATCCACAATAATAATGACCTATAAAGCCCTAAATGGCTTGGGTCCGGGATATCTGAGGGAACACCTGCTGCCGGCATCAAGTTTCCTTCGTCCAGTGCGCTCCCACAGGGAGGGTCTTCTCAGGGTGCCACCGGTAAGAGATTGCCGGCGGGTAACACCCAGGGATAGGGCCTTCTCATTGGGGGCGCCTGCCCTTTGGAACCAGCTGCCAGTGGAGCTGAGGACTGCCCCCGACCTCCGTTCATTCCGCCGGGGCCTGAAGACCTGGCTCTTCGAGCTCTCTGGCCCAGGCTGAGGATTAATCTTATTTTAACTGGGGTTTTATTTAGGCAGGGACACATATAATTTTTTTTAAATTTGTTTTTAACTTTTGTATTTTGGTTTTTTAATCACCCTGTAAACCGCCCTGAGTCCTTCGGGAAAGGGCGGTATATAAATGTAATAAAATAAATAAATAAATAAAATAATTAATAAGATTCATCTAACTTCCTAACCCCCATGTTTGGAAAAACATTCCCTTTTTATTTTATTCTTGTTGTGTAACCTTATTTTTTAATTTTCCTTTTGCATTGTTATATTGGTTTTTAATTGTGTTCACCACCCAAAGTCACTTATGCAAGATAGGTGACTACACAAATTTAAATAAATAAATCGTCTAAACTGAATTATTTCTGCATGTTTTCTGAATTATACATTTCTATATGGTGATTCTACATTTGATACCGTGTTATGGCATGCAGCATTTGAAATTGCTTCCTCATTCCAATCCTCCATGGTCGGCTTTTCACAATGGACTAGACACACTGGATATTTTGTGGATCAACTACAAGAATCCAGCCATTGTCTTAGAATATGTATGGAGGACACCATTGTGTTAAGCTGCAATAAGGTTTTGTTGTTTGGGAATAATATATTACAAGAACACAACAATTTCATTTTCTTAATATATGTCAGGTCTGCCCCAGTCCAGATCTTTAGAAAAGAAAGACCCTCAATTCCATGTGGTTGAAGTGATAGATTCGTTTACTAAACTCTAGTAGTTGCAGAGAAAGAAAGGCTAGTTCTGAATATTTCCGTGCAAAGGTTACACTTTTTCCCATTCTCCTGGCCCTCCCACCTTGACCAGTCCATCAGTGTCCAATGGCATGCTGTTTAGCTGTTTTGGGAATGGCTGGATGTTTGGTGCCACTTGTTGGAGTTTCATATTCCATTCCCAGACCAAGTGCATTCCAGTCCTGGCACTTCTGGTTTCCATCAAGGGTTGTATTCCTCCCCCCTCCCCCCATTTATCTTTACTTTCCTATTCCCACCTTCACTACTCTACATTCCACTGCCTTCCCCTCCTCTCTTGCACTTTATGGCAGGATGGCAGCAAAGCAGAAAAGCTGAAAATGGCAGATCTGACATTATAATTTATATATTGTGTGAATTCATATTTGCAAATATGAAAAAAAACAAAAAAAAAACCACAGTCATATTTCAAAACATTGATTTCATTTTTTATAAAGCAGACAATAACCTTTCGGAAATTAGTACCAAAGGATATGGTAACGAGGAAGGCCCCGAAATAAATAAAAAACAAAGTCTACTGGTTTGCATGACCTTCCTGGAGTTGAGGGGTATTTACCCACCTACCTGAAAGAATTACTGTTTTCTAGCAAAATACAGCCTTTTTCTAACAGAGAAAATTGTTCCCCCATGACTCATCTCAGCCTGCTTTGACTGCTGATTAAAAGCTGGTGGTCTCTTATATGATAGCTCTTACAGAAGTCCAGGTGAAGAGATGTCCTCTGATATTTTTGAACTACAACTTGTTCCCTATGCAGGTTATGCTAATGAAGGTTGCAATCTGACACAACTAGAGGATACCTGCAAGAGATAACACCTTCAAAAAGATGTGTCTTCTTAAAGTAGGACACAAAACTACACTAAACACACTTGGACCATTTCAGGCTGGAAGAAGACTCTGTTAGCAAATGACAGTGTTTTAGCTTCAAGTGCAAAAGTACTTCTTTTTCTGTAGATCAGCTCTAGTAAAAAAAAAAGGAACGCAGGACAATATTTTTCTTCTATTCAGCATGTAGATTTTTTTATATATAAATTACAAATTAGAATTTATGGAAATAAATAGTTCCTTCCCTATATTTTTCTGAGGCACATTTAATCGACTGTGGCTAATTATATATGTCATTGCTGCTGCCCTTAGACATTGATCTGATGTTATACAGAAAATTAGAAAGAATACCAAACTGCTCAGTCCAACCTGTGTGCCACCAGGTCAAAAGGCAGAGAGTAAAAATCACTTAGTTCTGCAGATTTCATACAAAGTAGTGGTCTCTGGTCTTTGACTGTAATAAACTTACTAGACCTGACTAAGTAATGAAGCTTACTTGTACTTCTGTGTCGGCCATTCAGAGAATTTCATACCCAAATATCATTTTCTTTGCTCTAATATTCAGCTGAGCAAGTATTAAAAAAAGGATTGTTTCATTCAAGCAGAAGACTTCAGGGCCCACCTGGACTCGTGGCTCTTCCTACACAGGTGGGTAAAGGCTGTGGCCAAGAGATATTTGCTATGTTTTCCTGCCTTGTTCCTTGCAGTTCTTATCACAAAATTGGATTACTGCAATATGCTCTACGTCAGGGGTCTTCAAACTTGGCCCTTTTATGACTTGTGGACTTCAACTCCCAGAATTCCTCAGCCAGCAAAGCTGGATGATGATTTCTGGGACTTGAAGTCCACAAGTCATAAAAGGGCCAAGTTTGAAGACTCCTGCTCTACATGGTCTGCTTTTGAAAATGACCTGAAAGCTGCTATTGGCCCAAAATGTTGGTAGAGTGGGCCTGCATATAGGATTCCAAGTGCAATCAATGTGCTGGTTTTAATCCATCAAAATCTGTATGACCTGGCTCCTAATTTCTTCAGGAGCACTTTGTCCTTATAAAATAGACTTATCTGGTGCATTTTCCCCACACAATCTATTGTTGTTGTTCTTAGCTGTGAAGTTGTGTCCAAGCCATAACGACCCCATGGACAATGTTCCTCCAGGCCTTCCTACCCTCTACCATCTTCTGGAGTCCATTTAGGCTCATGCCTACTGCTTCAGAGACTCCATCCAGCCACCTCGTTCTCTGTTGTCCCCTTCTTCTCTTGCCCTCAACCTTTCTCAGCATTAGGCTCTTCTCCAGTGAGTCCTTCCTTCTCATTAGGTGGCCAAAGTATTTGAGTTTCAACTTCAGGATCTGGCCTTCTAAAGAGCAGTCAGGGTTGATCTCCTCTAGGACTGACCTGTTTGATCGCCTTGCAGTCCAAGGGACTCACAGGAGTCTTCTCCAGCACCATAGTTCAAAGGCCTCAATTCTTTGGCGCTCAGCCTTTCTTATGGTCCAACTTTCACTGCCATACACAATCTATTAATGGTCCCCATTAGCAAAAGGCTGAGAACAGAGCCTTGCAGATAAGGTCCCATTCCACCCAGGTTGGATCAGCTCTCCTATGGAAGTTTGCAAAAACTGGGCCCTTTCAGAAGCATTTGAATGCTAAAGATAATGCTCCTCCTGGATCATCATATTATTGTTGTTGTCTTGGGTTTAATACATAAAGAAGTTATTTACTGGGCTAAAAAGGAGGCTAAAAGTAGGCCAATGAGGACATTTGAAAGTCTGAGTTCTTGTCGTAGGCAACCTCACAAAGAGTCCAAGTACTTGTTGACAAAACCAGCTATAATTAACTATGATTATTGAGTTCCTAAGAAACAAGTAAAGGACAAAGAGCAGTAAGGCCAAGATTAAAAGAGAATAGTAACACTGTACTGCAAAGTACATAACTTATTACAGCTTATCATTTGGCATTGAGAAGACATTACAGTCTGGTGGGTATATTTCCACTCCATGTTATTCAAAAGGCCATCTTAAAGCCTAATCAAGTTACACTGCAAAGGAAACAGTTTTCAGGCTTCAAATGGACTAAGCAGGATTCCGGATTAAGCACGGACAAAATAAATGGATTATATTATATGGAATGCCAAAAGATAATAGCATTAAGCATCATCTGTACCTTTATCACTCCTTTCTAATGCAGTTTCTAATTTACACGGAAAAACTAAATCCAGCTAAAATCAATTGATTAGCTTTTTAATTCTGTGAAGAGCTTTGACTAAGCAGCTAAATTTCATTTCTAGCCTAAGCAACACAAGTTCAACTCATTTAGGTTTAATTCAAACCATAATTCAATTCTGACTATTAGCATATTTGCTCTCTTTCATGCATGTTTCTCAAACAAGGAAGAAATCAGGTCTTTTTGAACTGAACAAGGAGAAGGAGGAAAGACAAAACATTTCAGTTAACTCTAATATGAAAATGAAAATGAAAATTAAGGGGTTTTAATTACTCTTCCATTACTCATGATCCTGTATTTTTCTAGTTCCATAGCAAATCTGGTAGCAAATTTTTTGACTGTATTAAAAATGTATTACAGTGGGACAAAAAGTATTTAGTCAGCCACCAATTGTGCAAGTTCTCCCACTTAAAAAGATGAGAGAGGCCTGTAATTTTCATCATAGGTATACCTCAACTATGAGAGACAAAATGGGGGAAAAGAATCCAGGAAATCACATTGTAGGATTTCTAATGAATTAATTCGTACATTCCTCGGTAAAATAAGTATTTGGTCACCTACAAACAAGCAAGATTTCTGGCTCTCACAGACCTGTAACTTCTTCTTTAAGAGGCTCCTCTGTCCTCCACTCGTTACCTTTATGAACCTGGCTGAACTTGTTATCAGTATAAAAGACACCAGTCCACAACCTCAAACAGTCACACTCCAAACTCCACTATGGCCAAGACCAAAGAGCTGTCGAAGGACACCAGAAACAAAATTGTAGACCTGCACCATGCTGGGAAGACTGAATTTGCAATAGGCAAGCAGCTTGGTGTGAAGAAATCAACTGTGGAAGCAATTATTAGAAAATGGAAGTCATACAAGACCACTGATAATCTCCCTCATTCTGGGGCTCCATGCAAGATCTCACCCCGTGGTGTCAAAATGATCACAAGAAAAGTGAGCAAAAATCCCAGAACCACACGGGGGGACCTAGTGAATGACCTGCAGAGAGCTGGGACCAAAGTATATGAATGAATGAATCTTTATTGTCAAAATACAACTATGTATACATTGAGATTAGCTGAGCCTCCCTTTGTGCTCCCACACCCCAACACACAGTGACAACAAACCCTCCATCTTACTACACCATGTGAACCAACTACACCACACACCGGCCTCCCTAGTCAATTCTGCATAAAATTCACAAAAGTTATTTCTCATTTGAAAGCCTAACAGCCCACGGATAAAAGGTGTTTTTCAGCCTGTTGGTGCGGCTGGCTATACTCCTATATCTCCTACCCAATGGTAGGAGAGTAAAGAGATACCGTCCAGGGTGTGAGTCGTCCCTGAGAATTTTCCTCACTCTTCCAAGGCAACGAGCCCTGGTGATGTCATCCAGTGGTGTCAGGGAACAGCCCACAATGTCTTGTGCTGTGCTCACCACCCTCAGTAATACTTTCCTATCCATGGCTGTCAGACCAGCATACCAAACCACAACACCATACGAGAGGACGCTCTCTATAGTAAACTGGTAAAAGAGGGTCATTAGCCGTTGTTCTACCCTGTTCTTCCGCAAGACCCTGAGAAAGTGAAGCCTCTGTTGGGCCTTTCTAGCCACCTGGGTTGTATTAACTTTCCAGGTCAGAACTTCACAGAGGTAGACTCCCAGAAATTTAAAGGAGGAAACTCTCTCCACACAGCCCTCCCCGATGTAAAGTGGGGCAGGTTCCTCCTTTTTCCTCTGGAAGTCTAGCACCATCTCTTTCGTCTTGCCGATGTTCAGGTGCAAGTTGTTGTTACAACACCATATGGATAATTTTTGTACCTCCCCCCTGTATGCTGTCTCATCCCCACCTGTAATGCGACCCACCACAGTTGTGTCATCTGCGAACTTAATTATCGCAGTGGATGGGTCAGATGATACACAATCATAAGTGTATAAAGAGTACAGGTAGGGGCTAAGCACACAGCCCTGTGGTGAGCCGGTAAAGCTTCAGGGGGGTGGACAAAGCAGACCCAACCCTCACTGTTTGTAACCAGTCCCTGAGAAAGTCTTGAATCCAATCGCAGATGGCGGGGGAGAATTTCAAGTCAGTCAGCTTCTTGATGAGAATGCTCGGCAAAATGGTGTTGAAAGCCGAGCTATAGTCAACAAAAAGCATCCTGACGTAGCTTCCAGGTTTCTCAAGATGACTTGCTACAGAGTGTAAAGCAGTAGCTATGGCATCGTCTGTCGACCTATTTCCCCTATAGGCAAATTGATGTTTATCAAAATCCAGTGGGAGGCATGTCCTGAGATGTTGGAGAACCAATCTTTCAAAGCATTTCATGACTACAGACGTTAATGCAATAGTTCTGTAGTCATTCAGGCACTCAACTGCAGTTTTCTTGGGTACCGGAACAATGGTAGCTGCTTTCAAGCATGAAGGTACACATGCCGTTTGCAAGATGTTAAAAATCCTTGTCAGCACCCCTGCTAATTGGTCGGCACAATTCCCAACCACTATCCCCAGCACCCCATCTGGGCCTGCAGCTTTGCTGGGATTCACAACCTTCAATACAGCTCTCACTTGGTGTTCACACAGGGTGAGTGGCTGAGAATCAGAAGGCCGGCCAGCAGAGGCTACGGGGTCTGGTCTTTTTACCTCGTAGCGAGCGAAGAAGATATTCAGCTCCTCAGCCAATGAGGCATCAGTGTTAATCATGCTCCTCATACTGCCTTTGTAGTTGGTTAAGTGCTGCAGTCCCTGCCATACTTGCCTTGGATCGTTGTCTGCTAAGTGATTCTCCACTTTGTGTTTATATTGTTGTTTCGCCATCCTAATGCCTCTTCTGAGATTTGCCCTGGCCTCTCTGTATGTGTCCCCTGATGGTAACAAAGGCTACCATCAGTAACACACTATGCTACCAGGGACTCAAATCCTGCAGTGCCAGACGTGTCCCCCTGCTTAAGCCAGTACATGTCTGGGCCCATCTGAAGTTTGCTAGAGAGCATTTGGATGATCCAGAACAGGATTGGGAGAATGTCATATGGTCAGATGAAACCAAAGTAGAACTTTTTGGTAAAAACTCAACTCGTCGTGTTTGGAGGAGAAAGAATGCTGAGTTGCATCCAAAGAACACCATACCTACTGTGAAGCATGGGGGTGGAAACATCATGCTTTGGGGCTGTTTTTCTGCAAAGGGACCAGGACGACTGATCCGTGTAAAGGAAAGAATGAATGGGGCCATGTATCGTGAGATTTTGAGTGAAAACCTCCTTCCATCAGCAAGGGCATTGAAGATGAAACGTGGCTGGGTCTTTCAGCATGACAATGATCCCAAACACACCGCCCGAGCAACAAAGGAGTGGCTTCGTAAGAAGCATTTCAAGGTCCTGGAGTGGCCAGTCTCCAGATCTCAACACCACAGAAAACCTTTGGAGGGAGTTGAAAGTCCGTGTTGCCCAGCGACAGCCCCAAAACATCACTGCTCTAGAGGAGATCTGCATGGAGGAATGGGCCAAAATACCAGCAACAGTGTGTGCAAACCTTGTGAAGACTTACAGAAAACGTTTGACCTCTGTCATTGCCAACAAAGGGTATATATGGAACCAACTCCCCCTTGAGCTTCAGATGGCCCCGGATCTCTGATCCTTTGGCCGCGGCCTCAAAACACTCCTTTTCCATCAGGCTGACCTGAACTGACAGGGATTTTAATTATGTTTTTAATTTTTAATTAATTTTAATTTATTCTACTGGGGCCATTAATTTAATTTCTTTTTAACTTTTGTATTATTTTATTTTATTGTTGTTAGCCGCCCTGAGTCCTTCGGGAGATAGGGCGGCATATAAGTCCCAATAATTAATTAATTAATTAATTAATTAATTAATTAATTAATAAAACAAAGTATTGAGATGAACTTTTGTTATTGACCAAACATTTATTTTCCACCATAATTTGCAAATAAATTCATTAGAAATCCTACAATGTGATTTCCTGGATTCTTTCCCCCCATTTTGTCTCTCATAGTTGAGGTATACCTATGATGAAAATTACAGGCCTCTCTCATCTTTTTAAGTGGGAGAACTTGCACAATTGGTGGCTGACCAAATACTTTTTTGTCCACTGTAAAAGGCATAGCTGCCTGTTTGTCACTAGTGGCTCACAAAAGCTTGTGCACTTTAATGCCATTTGTTAGTCAGAAGCTGCTAAGAGTTCTGCTTTTTTGCCTGAATTAACCCAATTCCCCTCCTACAACAGTTAATCTAATGCACTGCAAACTGAAAACACTAAATTCTTTTTTAAAAAACAGGGGGAAAATCAGAGCAAACACCCAGACTGCCTATGACTTGTTTAAAGAAAATATATATCTCCAAATAAGAACATTTGTCAGTAAATTAACATGGCTATCCTAACCATGATTTACATCAAGGATCTCCAACCCCCAGTCCATGGACCAGTACCGGTCCTTGGCATGCCAGTAACCGATCCCCACAAACAAGCAAAGCCCCATCCGTGGGATGCAGTCAGCACACAAAACCAGTCACTCTCCAGTCCGTGGAAAAACCTTTCTCCACAGAACTGGTCCCTGGTGTCCAAAAAGTTGGGGACCTCTGATTTACATCAAAAGACAGTATAAGTCAGAAGCATTATTTTCACTGATAAATCCTTTTACTTCTACAGAAAGGTGAAAGATATGTGTTGCATGTATCATTAATCTTAAATTATGCATGCCTTCTTTTTCTAATTATTTTTATAGCAAACAATGCAAAGGTAAAGAAAAAGAAGAAATATGACATTCATTTAAAAGTTTTGGAAAGGTACTAATGCAGCATATATAATGAAAGCATAACATTGAAACTAGAAAGCTGTTTCTTCTGATAGAAACAGCAACTGATACTGTTCCACATATATTAAAGGACAAGAAAGATGGAATTGCTGCACCATGGCTTTGATTGGGATGCCAAGAACTGAAGTCATCCAGAAGTACATTTGATTTCTGGTTTTGTTAGATCAAGTTGGTAGAATTATTCACCAATTCTCCAAAGTTTAGCTTCATTCTTAAGAGCATCAGAAAATGTCATAGTTTCATTTTGCTTTTAATCCACGTGAATGCATATTTCTTTTTAGAAACAATTGTAATTTGAGATTGGTATGACCTGAAGCTTGCCCATTTCCCCAAATTTCCATCCTATCTATCATTCTATCATTCTTCACTGTAACATTTGAAAATGCTTCTAGTTAGCAAAACTGAGTATTAATTCTCCAGTTTTCCCAATTCAGGCCTTTTCCAAAAATGGAGTTTAGACAAACACAGCTCCCTAAAAAAAGCATGAATTGTTCTTTTGAAGGCATTGTGCAAGGAACATCTTCAGGTTCACACCCATATTTTCCATTCTTCTCCTAGAAGAAAAACTTCTGCTATGGCATATTCAGAAGCTTAAGTATAGATAGTCTTCGACTTATGACCACAATCGAGCCCAAAATTTCTGTTCCTAAGCAAAACAGTTAAGTGAGTTTTGCTCCATTTGGTTGTTAAGCAATCGCTGCATTTGTTAAGTTAGTAACACGTTTAAGAGAATCTGGCTAACCAATTGACTTCACTTGCCAGAAGATTGCAAAAGGTAAATACATGCTGGTTGCCAATCACCCACATTTTGATCACGCAAACATTGGGAACAGTGTGATGGTCATAAATGTGAGGACCAGTCGTAAGTCACTTTTTTCAGTGCTGTCATAATTTGAATGCTCATTAAACAAATGGTCATTGGCTACCTGTACCTCTATTTTCACTCAGTGGAATACAGATAAACCTGGAGCAAGAATTGCCTCATTTTCCAAAATCTTTCAGATCCCACTGATAGATTTGAAAATATTATAAGAATGTTTACATTATAGGACCTATTGCAGAGGCTCCCAAACCTTTGAGGTCACTAAACATATTTGGAATTTGGAAAGCATACAAAATGCCCAGTTATAAAACAACAGTTTACTAGAAGACAACCAAATATCTCGGTTGCATCCAGCCAACATCTACTTTTCTAAAAACATCCCAGGGGACTATATGGTGCCCTGACTCCATGTTGGAAATACAGGATATACATTGTGCTGCACATTAGCTTTGCAAGCCTTAAAAATAAAATACCGTAGATTCAGGAACAAGCATGGCTCCTTTATTTTTCCACCATTTTTTAAACTGAACAGGAAAATATGCACAAAAATAGCACAGCATCCAAAGTTTAGCAATACTCAGCTACTATGATAAAGTAATGATTTTCTAGTTTGCTACCACAAACACGCCGTCATATTGTACTCCCATTTTACAATATCAGGCTTTGGGACGGCCAAGGCTTTTTTTTCTCAAAGAACGTTCAGAACGGAGTTCGGGCACCTTTTTTGGAAGGAACCTTGTAGGGTAGGCAAGGTGGGTTGTATGACATGTGTGAGTTCCGGCACCTTTTTCTTTTACAAAAAAAAGCACTGGGGACGGCTATTTTTAACATTTGTCTGCCAACCACAGTGGTCTCTTGCCCAGCGTAAGGATATGGACACAGGCCAGATTCTGCTTCGGTCTCATCTGCCAGCTTCCTTGAAGAGCTAAAGTAAGCAAATCCGGAGCAACTTTGAAAAGCTGCCCATTTTTGCCATTTTTGAAAAAAACATCCTCCTCCGTCAGAGCCACGAATGCGAAAGACGTGTCCAAAAAAAACAAACAAACAAAAGATCATCTTTCAACTCTGCTTCTCCGGACATAGGATGAGGGAAGAGGCTGCGGGTTGATTTGTGATTTAAATAAACAAACAAAAAACAACAACACCCAAGCCGATATAGGAGCCTGTTTTAAGGGAAGGTTCAAGGACCCGTCGAGACGGTCGGACAAAGAAGCCAGCAACTGCGAGGTCGCGTAACAACAAGAGCCTTGGTGGAGCAGTGGGCTAATGCCTCCTTAAGTAACACCAGCTGCCTGCAATTAGTGCAGGTTCGCATCCCACCAGGCTCAAGGTTGACTCAGCCTTCCATCCTTCCGAGGTAGGTAAAATGAGGACCCAGATTGTTGGGGGCAATAAGCTGACTTTGTAATAATGCCGCTTGGGGTGTGTGTGAAAGCCCTAATAAGCAGGCATATACATAGAATGAAGGCTACTGCTAAGCTTGTAAGCCGCCCTGAGTCTTCGGAGAAGGGCGGGATATAAATGGAATTAAAATAAATAAATAAAAATAAATAAACAGTTAAGGGCAAGGAAGCGAAACTCCGTCTCGCCAGCTCGAGGGCGCTTCCTCCGAGAGCGCTTCAAAGGGGACACTTGCGTGGCACACCTCTGTGCCAAGGGCCAACCTGGCTCGGCGTCTTGCAAAGCGCCCACTTGGCAGGAGGGCGACGGCAGCCCGGTTTTCCCACTCTTAGCTGGGCTTGGCAGGTTTGCAAGACAAGACTAAGGCAGGGGTCTTCAAACTTGGCCCTTTTGTGACTTGTGGACTTCAACTCCCAGAATTCCTCAGCCAGCATGGCTGGCTGAGGAATTCTGGGAGTTGAAGTCCACAAGTCACAAAAGGGCCAAGTTTGAAGACCCCTGGACTAAGGTCAGCTCCAGCAGGAGGAGGAGGAGGAGCGGGAGCTGGCTGGGCCGATCTAGCCGCTCTGCAGTATCCCTCCCCCCCCCCCACGACCCAGTCCACCGAGCTAAGCCGCGGAAGAAGCGCCGGCGCCGTATTAGAGAACCGCGCCGCGGCCGCCGCAGCTGCAGCTGCTGCTGCTGCTGCTGTTGAGCGTGCGCAAATCCTTCTCGCGCATGCTCGCTACGCGCGGGCTCGCAAATTCTGAAGGATAACAGATTCTAAAACATCCGACGGGCAGACTTACCCGGCCCGCCCGGCGGCGGCGGCGCTCGCCCAGCTCCGGACTGAGCGCCCTAAATCATGTCGCCGAAGCCAAGGACGCCGGGTCACTGAAGAGCCATGGGCGAGCGGTCCATTCCGGCTGGCCGGCGGACCCAGCTCCTCGTCTCCTTGCTGGTGCTGGAGCAGCGCGCCCAGGAGGTCACCTTAGACCGGGAGCTGGGGCTCTTGGCTTGGCGGAGCTTGGAGCCGCAGCCGCGCAGGGGCCGAGGTGAGTGACCGCCGGTGACCTCGCCGGCTTCCCTGCAAAGGGGAGCCTGGTGGGTCAGATCTGGAGGTGTGCAGCCGGGTCCTTGGGCATGTGCAGAGTAGCTGACCCACGGAACGAGTCGCCTTCTTAACTTGCAAGGTCCAGAAGATGCCAAAGGGTCTTAAGGCCTTCTTCTCTGCCTTCTTCTTTTGAAGTGAAGCAGACCTACCAAGGCAACGCTTTAATGTCTTTTTTTTTAGGGATTAGAACAGGGGTCGGCAACCTCGGCTCTTTTATGACTCGTGGACTTCAACTCCCAGAATTCCTGAGCCAGCGTAGCTGGCTCAGGAATTCTGGGAGTTGAAGTCCACGAGTCATAAAAGAGCCGAGGTTGCCGAACCCTGGATTAGAAGAAAACTGCAAGGACGTGTTCAGCAATTGCCTGGAGTCAACACTGACACGAAGGCACCCATGTACAAACACACAAGAACCCCTAGTATACTAAAGCAGCTGGAGCGAGTTTTGGAACCAGATAAGATGCGCTCATGTGCTGGTCTCTTTAATTTTAGGAAGTTGCCTTTTTGGGATCTTAGTAAAAAAATAGTCTCTCTACCTTTTAAAAAGGGACGCGGTGGCTCAGTGGGTTGGGACACTGAGCTTGTCGATCAGAAGGTCGGCAGTTTGGCGGATCAAATCCCGAGTGCCGCGTAGCAGAGTGAGCGCCTGTTACTCGTCCCAGCTTCTGCCCACCTAGCAGTTCGAAAGCACGTAAAAAATGCAAGTAGAAAAATAGGGACCACTCCGGTGGGAAGGTAACAGCGTTCCGTGCTAGTCATGCCGGCCACATGACCACGGAGACGTCCTCGGACAAGCGCTGGCTCTTCGGCTTTGAAACGGAGATGAGCACCGGCCCCTAGAGTCGGAAACGACTAGCACGCATGTGCGGGGGAACCTTTACCTTTACCTTTACCTTTTAAAAGTTATTGAAATCCTTAAGCCATTTGGGACACTTCTGGCCCGTAAATGAAGGCCCTACTTCCATTTTTTTTTAAAAATGGGGCCTAAAGAAAAACCTCACACCCCTTTCAGTATTGGTTTCATTATTTGTCAAATTATTATCCCGTATTGTGAAAGGAAGGAAAATTAACTGACTCAGTTGGTTCAATTCTGAAACATCTTTTACAAATGTAGCTTGCTGTCAAGATCTTAGGAAATGTTTGGACTTGTCTGTCCCTTCCCCAGCCACCAATGTTTTTTTTAAAATCAGTATGAGTTGTGTAAGTAGTATACATTATAGTGGTAAATGCAGGTATTTAAACAACTGCTGTGAAAAGTTTTATAATAGTTTTATCAATCTTCTGTGGTGAATCATTCCTATCTGACAACAAATTTGTGGATTGGTTTAGTTTTACTTCTCTGTACTGTACATAAATAACCACATGAAACATTTGCTTTCTCAGTCAATGTCTGTTGAGCCTATTGAAACAATCTGTAGAACTTTTATTGATAATCCCCAATGTATGTCAGGGAAGCATATATACTTGAATCCAATTTGAAAAGTGTCAACAATAGTTTGTCTGCTCTCAGTGTCAGTAACCACTTTCTATGATTACATGTATAATATGTATGGATTAGCTTCCTCTGCCAAAGCCATCATAGACTTTTTAACGGCCAGAGAAGCCATGACTTCTGGATTTGCTGCAACTTCAGTGACAACCACAACAAAAATGCAATTTGGAGAACTTTTGATATAACTTTTCAGACAACAGATTTATTGTATAGTTATACTCTCATCTCTTCTCTGAGAGATTTTATACTAAATGTTGAGGTCCAACATAATCTAAAAGGCTGTCTTGTTATGTGAGACTCACCCATCACTTGTGGTGAATAATGAGACATAAAGCCAGCCGGCCAATCTGGTTATTCCAGAGTATGCTTCCACCCAAGCCTTTTTTGATTGCTCATAGGTTTATCAATGTTCTTCAAACTTTATGAATGCTTTTTGGCTATGTGCAAAGTCTTTTAAGCAAAAGGACCTATTCTTGTACTCCATCTCTACTACATTCTCCACATATATTTGCTTTCCTCAACCTGGACACCTTCCACATAAGTGGACATCAACTTCCTAGCCAGCAGATCCCTTGCTGAGAAATCGGTGAGTTGAAATCCACATATCCAGAAGAACCAATCATCCAGCTCAGCCAGGATATCTTACTATCTTATCTGAACTACAGTCAGAGGAAGCTGTAATTAAGTGTGCTTTTAGAAAGATTTCCCTTATATAAATCACCTTGCCTCAATTATCTAATTTTTCAGGGGTGGGGTGAAAAAAATCTAGATACGATTTACCATTGGCAACAATTCTACATCTTCTCCACACCTTTTTTTGTGGGCGAGGGGGTGTTCACTGATTAAGGAAAGATGTTTATAAGCTTTTAACCAATAACCCAAGGAGCTGTCCATTTGAAAGAATCCTTCTTTCAATACAGGCAGATAATTTCTAGCTTTCACTCAGAATACCTCAGGATGTTTATTTCATCAGCAGTACTTGCTGCATAGAAGCTAAAGCAGTAGTCTTTCCCAATTCTTGAGTCAACAGTGCCTTCCTCCCTATAGCTGCCTCTTCCTTTACAATGATCTCTTCTGCCTATATATTTTAGTTTCCATATGTTGGGAAACCTCTTTTTTTCTTCTTCAGGAAATTAGCCTTGTTCCTGCATTTTTTTCAGCTAAGCAAACATATTTTGCTTCAGTTGACCTTTGGAAATCAAATATCATTGTATTATTTTCCAGGTACATTATGTAACGTGAACTTCATTACATTCTATTCAGTTGAAGAGCAATACATTAATATATTGCAAAGCATTTTAAAGGGTGCTTTGCTGACTAGTGGTTAGTATTATGACACAAGGAATTTCCAAGCACAGTAATCTGAATGATTAAAAGTCTCTTCTTCATCTATGATTACTTTATGACTTAATTGATAAAGAGAAAACTCCTCAGATGAACATGAAAAAACTGCAACTTCTACTATACTTATTTCTGAATAAGAGAAAGTAGGAAATAAAAAAAATGCAAAGTTGCATATTACTTTAAATGCTTTCCCTGAGGATTTATACTCTTTTAAAATGAATTTGCACAGTTAAAAACTGCACTACATGGAATGAAACTGAAATTTTTGGAGATAAAGCAGAAATTTTACATCAAAGTTAAAAAGAAAAAACCTTAGTATTCTTCACATGGAAAATGGAACTATTCACCTTCAAAATCCTGATAAACAGCATGCCATGAATGGTAAAACAGTTTTGAGAATAAAGAAAAATAAAGTGATCTTTTTAAAGACATAGATAATTTATTATTTTTAATTGTGCATTGTGACATTGAGCACCTACAGCTTGCAAATGAATTTATACTTTTTTTAAAAAAATTACAAATTGAAATTACCTATAGTATTGCTTTTGTTTCTATTCAGGACAAAGGACCAGGCCTATTGTTGTGAGATTTTTAATATACACAATTCAGATTCATGTCCTACCTTTATATTGATCAGTGGGAGTTTTAGGATGGAATGCAAAGATCCTATGGATCCGATACATAGATAACAACCGTTGTCATAATAAAAAAGGACCAATCAGAGAATATACACAAAACTATCAACAACATCTTCAAAGGAATAAAGCTGACTTGGGAAGAAGAAAACATTACCACACTGTTCTTCCTGGCTGTTTCGTCAACAAATTAAAAACACAAGTCTATCGTAAAACCAGCCACATCAACCAAGTGTTCCACTACCAAAGTAACAACCCCACAAAAGAAGCTACGTAAGAAAGGAATTTCTATCTTAAGATTTACCCATTGCCCCAACCCCAGTTCTTTGAAGGAAATGTACCTAGCTTTAACAGAACTCAAATTCTAATGAAGTTTCAGTATTTTGAATTTACAGATTATGCTTTTCTTTAGATGGGCTGAATTCTTCTTTACCAAAAGAAAATTGCTACTGATATTTTCTAAGGCTTTTTCCACCACTGTATTTTCAGTATTGTTTCTGGCATATTCAGTAATTTCAGTGTGCAGCATTCAGTGTTTTGGGAATTACTGTATTTGTGGTATTTTCTGCTGCTGACATCCGCTAAGCTGGCAGATCTAATAGAAAATCTTAGCTTTCTTTCTGACCATTAGCTTTGTGTGACTTGACAGTCAGCCCAAAATCTTTACTATAAGTGGTTTTTACCAGATTGCCAGCCTACAGTATATATTAGTCCAGTCCTAAAGCAGGGTGGATACATCCCTTTTTTTAATGCATCTTAGAGAAGTTTCTCGTTCATCATAGGTCCACTATGTGTATAGTGAAACAGCGCAGATAAAGCTCCCTCCCTGGAGTCTTCAGAAAGAAGCAGAAAAGCTGCAGTTGTCCAGGAAGAAACTGTTTTTTCCTCTGGGTGGTTCAGTAAGAGAATAGAAGGGCTGGGAGAAATGTTGGCTCATGTGATTTGTAAGTAAGGAAGGGAAAGTCTGCCTGAGTCAAACTCAGCTGCTGATTGTTGTTGTTAGTTGCAATGTCGTGTCCGACCCATCGCAACCCCATAGACAAAGTTCCTCCAGGCCTTCCTGTCCTCTACCATCTTCTGGAGTCCATTTAAACTCACGCCTGTTGCTTCAGTGACTCCATCCAGCCACCTCATTCTCTGTCGTCCCCTTCTTCTCTTGCCCTCAACCTTTCCCAGCATTAGGCTCTTCTCCAGTGAGTCCTTCCTTCTCATTAGGTGGCCAAAGTATTTGAGCTTCAACTTCATGATCTGGCCTTCTAAAGAGCAGTCGGGGTTGATCTCCTCTAGGACTGACCTGTTTGATCACCTTGCAGTCCAAGGGACCCACAGGAGTCTTCTCCAGCACCATAGTTCAAAGGCCTCAATTCTTTGGCGATCAGCCTTTCTTATGGTCCAACTTTCACTGCCATACACAATCTATTGATGGTCCCCATTAGCAAAAGGCTAAGAGAACAGAGCCTTGCAGATAAGGTCCCATTCCACCCAGTTTGGATCAGCTCTCCTGTGGAAGTTTGCAAAAACTGGGCCTTTTCAGAAGCATTTGAATGCTAAAGATAATGCTCCTCCTGGATCATCATATTATTGTTGTTGTCTTGGGTTTAATACAGAAAGAAGTTATTTACTGGGCCAATAAGGACATTTGAAAGTCTGAGTTCTTGTCGTAGGCAACCTCACAAAGAGTCCAAGTACTTGTTGACAAAACCAGCTATAATTAACTATGATTATTAAGTTCCTAAGAAACAAGTAAAGCACAAAGAGAAGTAAGGCCAAGTTTAAAAGAGAATAATAATAATAAAGACTTGCAAGAGTCTTCTCCAGCACCATAGTTCAAAGACCTCAATTCTTCGGTGCTCAGCCTTTCTTATGGCAGCTGCTGATAACTTCTTGTAATTATTTTGACAATAATATGGAATTAGAGGCTTGGTGGAGCAGTGGGCTAATGCATCCTTAAGTAACACCAGCTGCCTGCAATTAGTGCAGGTTCGCATCCCACCAGGCTCAAGGTTGACTCAGTCTTCCATCCTTCCGAGGTAGGTAAAATGAGGACCCAGATTGTTGGGGGCAATAAGCTGACTTTGTAAAAATGCTGCTTGGGGCGGGCCGAAAGCCCTAATAAGCAGGTATATACATAGAATGAAGGCTATTGCTAAGCACATTGTGCTTTAGATTGTAAGCCGCCCTGAGTCTTCGGAGAAGGGCGGGATATAAATGGGATTAAAAAAAAATTAGGTTGCTATTGCTTTTTTCAGGGAAGTTTTTAAAAGCTATCTACAGTGAGGGGAAAAACTATTTGATCCCCTGCTGATTTTGCATGTTTGCCCACTGACAAAGAAATGATCAGTCTATAATTTTAATGGTAGGTTTATTTTAATAGTGAGAGACAGAATATCAACAAAAAAAGTCCAGAAAAATGCATTTCAAAAAAGTTATAGATTGATTTGCATTTTAATGAGTGAAATAAGTATTTGATCCCCTAGATTTCTGGCTCCCAGGTGTCATTTATACAGGTAACAAACAGCGATTAGGCGCACTCTCTTAAAGGGAGTGCTCCTAATCTCAGATTGTTACTTGTATAAAAGACACCTGTCCACAGAAGCAATCAATCAATCAGATTCCAAACTCCAGCATGGCCAAGACCAAACAGCTGTCCAAGGATGTCAGGGACAATATTGTAGAGCTACAGAAGGCTGGAATGGGCTACAAGACTATTGCCAAGGAGCTTGGTGAGAAGGTGACAACAGTTGGTAAGATTGTTCGCAAACACAAAATAACTGACAATCTCCCTCAGTGCAAGATCTCACCTTGTGGAGTTTCAGTGATCATGAGAACATTGAGGAATCAGCCCAGAACTACACGGGAGGATCTTGTCAATGATCTCAAGGCAGCTGGGATCATAGTCGCCAAGAAAACAATTGGTAATACACTACATTGTGAAGGACTGAAATCCTGCAGTGCCTGCAAGGTCCCTCTGTTCAAGAAATCACATACACAGGCCCGTCTGAAGTTTGCCAATGAACATCTGAATGATTCAGAGGAGAACTGGGTGAAAGTGTTGTGGTCAGATGAGGCCAAAATCGAGTTCTTTGGCATCAACTCAACTCACTGTGTTTGGAGGAGGAGGAATGCTGCCTATGACCCCAAGCACACCATCCCCACCATCAAACATGGAGGTGGAAACATTATGCTTTGGGAGTGTTTTTCTACTAAGGGGGCAGGACAACTTTACTGCATCAAAGGGATGATGGATAGGGCCATGTACCATCAAATCTTGGATGAGAACCTCCTTCCCTCAGCCAAGGCATTGGAAATGGGTTGTGGATGGGTATTCTAGCATGGCAATGACCCAAAACGCATGGCCAAGGCAACAAAGGAGTGGCTCAAGAAGAAGCACATTAAGGTCCTGGAGTGGCCTAGCCAGTCTCCAAACCTTAATCCCATAGAAAATCTGTGGAGGTAGCTGAAGGTTCGAGCTGCCAAATGTCAGACCTGAAACCTTAATGGCTTGGAGAGGATCTGCAAAGAGGAGCGGGACAAAATCCCTCCTGAGATGTGTGCAAACCTGGTGGCCAACTCCAAGAAACGTCTGACCTCTGTGATTGCCAACAAGGGTTTTGCCACCAAATACTAAGTCATGTTTTGCAAAGGGGTCAAATACTTATTTCACTCATTAAAATGCAAATCAATTTATAACTTTTTTGAAATGCATTTTTCTGGATTTTTTTTGTTATTGTTCTGTCTCTCACTGTTAAAATAAACCTCCAGTAAAATTATAGATTAATAATTTCTTTGTCAGTGGGCAAGCGTACAAAATCAGCAGGGGATCAAATAGTTTTTTCCCCTCACTGTACTTGGGATTTTCCCGGTGCTGGGATCTGCATGTATTGCAATAAAATAGCTTCTTTGGGTTTGGAGTGAGCACCCAGAACTTATTGGTTATGGCTTAACAAGCAGTTCTAATTAATAAACCATGGTTTTGAAGAGTGATATAAATATTTGCATCCATTCAAATATTTTGATGAGACATATGTTTACCAGCAAAGAGGCAATCCAGGAATAGCACATCAATTTCTCTGAATACTTCCAAGCCATGCACTCATTGCTGAGACTTGGAAGCTAAATCTGCATAGTGTTCAAACCCAGATAAAGCTAGCCAGTGATTGGTACCTACAGAGGCTCTGGAATAAAACGGGTATGAGATGTTCTCTTTAATGACAAAAAAAAACCTTGGGAAACTATCCCTCTGGTCTCATAGTCACAAATGCTAGAATACATTTTGTTTCTAGTTATTTCCCTTGATTTTTTTAAAATCTCAGTTAAGATGAATCACTTCCTCTCTCATGTCTTGTCTGCCCTTTAATATCTTTAGCATTTCCTCCTTTCTTGATCTTCTACACATTATAGGCATCGGCTTTCTCTTACTGATTAGCCAATCCTAATATGGTATATTTTAAATTTAACTTTAAGATGAGTGGACTTCAGCCAATAGAATTTCCCAGCCAAATGTTACAAATCCATTCATTTTAAAATTGCCAGGTCTAATAAATACTACTTTAATCATTTAGGACTCAGAGATAAAGCTTTGTATCAGGCTTAACACACTGGTTGCTGTGCATGGATTCAGAGCTAAAATAAGCTCTGTTTTGCAATTCATTGTTGTTTTTGAAATAAATAGCTAAATATAGGTTTTCCAGAACAATGCAAATATCTCAGTATGAACAGAAAAAGATTCAGCATAAATAAATGAATGCATGTAGCACTTACTTACATATTTTTAAAGCAAGAGGTCTTTTGGAGAAGATCATCTTGACAGTTTTTTCCCCCATGCTATTTTTTCACCTCCTACTGTGTTTTCCTGAAAATAAGACCCATCCCAAAAATAAACCCTAGCTTGATTTTTACGTGCACACCTAATATAAGCCCTACCCCAAAATAAGCTCCGGTTAAGACCCTGCCCACTGCGTCCCACCATCTAGTTGTACGAGGTGGGGCGAGGCACACAAATATAAATCAAGGTAGGGTGGGGGATGGAGCTGCCCCACGCGCCCCGCACCTGCTTACCTGAGGACCCCCACAGTGAGGCCTCCCACATGCCTCACCTTGCAGTGGTGGCAGCAGCAGCCCCATCCAGCAGGAGCCTGTGTGGCCACTGGCCCACTTCTAGTTGCCGGTGGCCGCTTGCGGCAGGAGGCCACATGGTGCGTTGTGGACTTATTTTCAGGGGACGTCTTACTCACTTACCTCAGGACAGCTGCAGCTTCCACGCCCCGACACCTGTTACGCCGCCGTCTGAATTCTTGTGGATGCTCGCAGCGGGATGTCATGTGGCACGTTGCTGTGGCGCCTCACTTGTGGCAGGCCGTGTGGCGCATCACGCCGGTGTCGCCACCCACGGCAGGATAACATGTGCTGGTGCTGCTATTCATGGCAGGATGCCAAGTGGTGCTTTGCTCCAGTGTCACCGCTCACGTGCGCCACAACACAACATGCCACATGGTGTCCTGCCGCGGGAGGTGGTGAGGCACCAGCGCATCACTGATCTCTTTCCACATTTCAAAATAAGAGTAGAATCAGTGTACATGTCACTTGGATTCCTTCCTCCATCCGTTATTCCTCCAGGTTTCCCACAATAGAATCTTCATTTTTGGCTCTACTAAAAAAGATACTGTGTGGTACATATGTTGGAGACCATCCCCTAGTACTTTGGGTCAACCTTGTTATTTCAACCTGTCGAAATACATTCATGAAATGTATTTTGGGAATGAAGGCGAATATACGTGTCCCAGCATAATGTTGCAGGATCCAATCTCGATTGGCTGCCGGGACCAGAGATTTTGTCTTCAGAGTATTTTGAGAGTGTACTTTTCTGCTTTTCTTCAGCAGCATGCTTAATCTAAATATCCTCTGAAGTGAATGCCTAAAGAATGTTTATGCCTTTTTTTTTTTTACAAAGATAGTGTTCTGGTTTTGGCCTTCCCATAGAGTTTTTGTTGGCCACCAGGAATAGCAAAGCTGGGCGAGAGATTCCTTTGGTTCTGGTCCAGCCAGGCTGTTTGTTTACTTTACAACTCTTCCTTTTTTTGCAGAGAGCTATGCTGTGCCTATTTCTGAGATCATTGCTGTTGAGGAGAAAGAAAGGGAGGCGAAACAATCTCATCCTGGAAGATGGCAAAAAATGGCAAAGCCTCACGGATTCACTGGTAAAACAATAAGCCACGTTTTAGTGCAAATAGGTTTTAAGTAATTGACATGATGGGTTTGCATAATATATGGAATCAAAGAAGCTGGATTCATGTACCTTCCTGAGCTACACACACACACACACACACACACACACACACACAAGGGTGGGGGAGAGGGAAGGAGGAAGGAAAGAATCCTGATGAAACTTTACGTTCCTCTTCTGCAGTAGCTACAAAATTGTGACTGCCTTATCAAGAGGTTGCATGCCAATTGAAATAAGTTATTACTTGACAGAAGATCTGAATTAATTCAACCTGTCTCCCACATTTGCTACAGTGAAGCATCAAAGATTATTTCTATGCAGAAATCCTTCTTTGCAGAAAGCGGATTATCAAGATGTCTTTTAATGACAAGTCATTCTTTTTTTCTTTTTTTTCTTTTCATTTTCATAGTTCATCTCTTGCTATTTGGCTCCTTGAACTCAGAATTTCTGTCATGCCATGTGTTCAGTTTTCAAAACTTTTGTAAATGCTGCAGAGTAACATCTGCCTGACTTATATAGTTTTTACATGACCAACATAAGAGTTGGGGCGACTGGATGGAGCTGGGCGTTTACTGGCTGAATGCCCTTTCTGATGCTTATGTGAGTTCACACTAGATTTTGTTTTTCTGTGCCCTAGAAGAGAAACATCTGCCACTAAGTCACCACGTCGCTCATTTGCATGGTATCCAGTGATAATCAAATATTCTGCATTGATGAAATAAACTAAATGAATGAATAAACCTAGGTGTCCAAATTGTTACAGTTTCCTTTTTTTTCTCTGCACATTGAAAACTCATATGCACGACTATCTGTGAAAAATGGTTTTCTTAAGCCGTGAAAGATTCTTTTTACACAAGATCTTTGAAAAGAGCTTTTTTTTTACATATTTAAAATATTATCTCCTTGCTTCGTGCAATGAATTTTTAATTGGGAAACTTCAACCAATTTATCTGATTTTTCCTCATCACAAAAAACGTCTGTAGATTAATAACTGGGGGGGGGGGGACCCTGGAACCAGAAATAAATTTATGTTGTTGGTATAATGTAATGATCTGAATATTAGATTTGGGCTATAGACACCAGGTTTAATCCCCACTTAATTACAGAAAGCTTGTTTGGATTCAGTCTTTCTTTACAGAGTGGTTGTTATGGAGAGTCCCCCACCTTGAAATTCTCAGAGAAACAAGTGGATTAGAAATACACTTAGGCAACACATTTTGCTTTTCTTTTAATCCATATATAATATGCAGAAAACAAGACTGAATCACTAATTTATTCATTTAGCTGAAGACAGTGTACTTAGCATGCCCCCATCTTTTTTTCTCACAACAACCACCTTGTAAGGTAGGTGGGGCTAAAGGACCCATGCAAAGTTACCCAGAGAACATCTGTGGATGAAAGTGGCTTAAAACCTGGGTCTCTCCACTCTTAATCCAACACTTCAACCATAAACCTGACCCTCAGTTATTTTCTAAGATTGTTAAGTTGCTGTGGACTGTATAAATTGCCCTAGAAACCTTAGAAATATAACCCTCTCCAATAGTGGCTGCTGAAATGCGATTTTGAATGGAATGAAAAGGGGAAACTCTTTCATGTGTGGAATAAATTAAACCTTATTTAACTTATCCGAATCAATTTAAATCACTGTGTTTCAATCTTGTCAACTTTAAGGTATGTGGACTTCAGCTCCCAGAATTCTCTATCCAGCATGTGGGCTGGGAAATTCTGAAAGCTGACATTTACACATCTAAAAAGTCACAAAATTTGAAAAAAAGTACTAATTTAGCCTTAAATCAAATTTCACAGCCCTCACAGCTTTGCTCAGCACTATTACTTTTTGGCGCGTAGCGCCACTCATAAATTCAATGGTATTTGGGACGATAGGGGGCAGACAAGGAGCAGAACTCCTTATCTTTTGTTCTAAGATGGGCAAATATTTTATACCAGTGCAGATAAATTTAGTCCAGCTAAGATTTCCTGACTTGGAAAGGAGACTATCTCAAAGATTGACAAGGAGTCACCTGAAGATGAATTCTTTGCCCACCCTGCCCAGAGTTGCAGCTTTTTTTTTTCCCTCAGGATCTGTGGCCTCAACCAACTTATCAGACACGAATTTCTTTCGAAATTCTCAAGTATTATGTAAATGCTACACGTTGTTATATATGAGAGCAACATTGCTTGTATGGAACAGTGATTCTCTTTTGATTTGTGTCTGTATATGTTTTGCAGTGTATTACATAACGAGGGCACAGCATCACCGCTGGCGGTGCAACGAAGTGACTTTCTGGTGCACTGATGAACATCTGTGTAATCAATGGATATGTACACTGAAAGAACTACTTGATTTACAGAGTATGTTTTATTTATTTATTATTGGGACTTATATGCCGCCCTATCTCCCGAAGGACACAGGGCGGCTAATAACAATAACATACAATAAATACAGAAGTTAAAATAAAAATTAAAATTAAAGGCCCCTGGACAATAAATTAAAATTAAAATTAAAATAAATTAAAAATTAGAGTTAAAAAATTAAAAACATAATTAAAATCCCTGTCAGTCCAGGTCAGCCAGGTGGAAAAGGAGTGTTTTGAGGCCGCGGCGAAAGGACTGGAGATCTTGGGCCATCCGAAGCTCAGGGGGGAGTTGGTTCCATAGGGCTGGCGCTCCCACAGAGAAGGCTCTCCCCCTGGGGGTCGCCAGCCGACATTGTCTAGCCGACGGTACCCTGAGGAGGCCTTCTCTGTGTGAGCGCACTGGGCGATGGGAAGTCGTTCCCGGCAGCAGACGATCCTGCAAGTATCCCGGGCCTAAGCCATGTAGGGCTTTAAAGGTAAGTACCAGCACCTTAAATCTCACCCGGAGGACAACCAGTAACCAATGCAGCTCACGCAGGAGGGGTGTAATATGGGAGTATCGGGGTGCTCCCATCACTACCTGCGCAGCCGCACTCTGCACCAGCTGAAGCCTCCGGGTGGTCTTCAAGGGCAGCCCCATGTAGAAAGCATTGCAGTAATCTATACGGGAGGTAACGAGTGCGTGGTTGCACATAAAGAATACCAGTCCTTTCTTTGTTTTTTTCCTGTGGGCCTAACCAATTTCTGAGAAGGAGGGGGGGGGAATGAAGCCAGTAATGATGTGGGCTTTTACACTGTTATTGCCTACATTTTGAATAAGATGGGCAATTGTATGAGTGCAAGCAGATCCTTATATTTCAAGCAGCATAAGGGCCTCCTCATCTTTACACTTGTTGAGGTGTATTTAGTTGGAATATATGAAGAAACACAATACATTCTCCAGCTATTGACATCATGGAGAATACAATTCTTAACAAGGGTCTATCTATTTTCTCGGCAGACTAATGAGCTTAAATAACATTTGAATGCTGGAAGGAATGTCTTTAGAATGAGAAAACCTCAATAAGGGAACTCAGTTATTGGCCGGCTCTCCCTCTGGAAATCTTTCAGTAATGACTGAGAAATCCTGAGTTGAAATCCTGAGTAGATTCCTTTTCTTGAGCAGAAAAAGAGATTTGAGGATTTGTAGTTCAGCAACTTCTAGAGTAGCTAAAGGGCAAATAATCTCTTCTCTGTCTTTCATGTTGGCAGCCTCCAGACCAAAGCGCTTACTTGTATATATTAATCCACACAGTGGAAAATCGCAAGGAGAAAGAATATATGAACAAAAAGTGGCTCCATTGTTTAGTCTGGCTTCCATCGCTACTGATGTTATAGGTGAGTCATTCGTTTGAGTTTACTGACTCCTCTAAATAACTGCCTTGAATTACAGCATTCTAGTTTCTTCATACAGCAGTTTTCCCCAATTCACTGCCCTCCAGAAATGTTGAAGAAATTGAGGAGTCGTAATCCAAAAGCACTTATAGTACACTAAGTTTGAGAAAGTTATTTTTAGAAATAGTCTGGCACGTGGTTTCCGGGGTTATTAAACTCCAGGGTGCTTGTTTACATAAAGAGATGTTTCAGCTCTTCATCTTGAACTGGAAGAGCACATGCAGAGCTTGGCACAATTAAGCCAATTGATTGGTTACCTTGTTTAATTATATTTAACTGTGGGCCATAATTTTGGACTTCTCAGGAAAACCATTTTGCCTAGTGAAAAAGAAGCATCTACTCTCTAAACGATGCTCATTTTGACCAACTCTCCATTCCAGCATACCTACTAGATAGATACTATTCATAGAATCATAGGCTGGAAGGGACCTTGGAGGTCTTCTAGTCCAGGGCTTTTCAACCAGTGGTACGGGTACCACCTGTGGTACTTTGACCCCTGGCAGGTGGTACGCAACCATCCTAGAAAAGTGGTAGCGGGGGAGGGGAATGAGCTGAACTTGTGGCAGCACCACACAAGCCTGAGCAAGAGATGGCTGGAGCTGTAGGACTGGCAGGGCTCAGCGCAAGCACCAGGATCAGCGCCAGGCTCCAGCTAGAGCTCAGCACTGATCCTGGCTCTTCTGCTGAGCCCAGAAGAAGCGCTGATCAGTTGAAATGTACGGTCACAGTGTCCCAGGGTCATGTGAAGTGACCAAAACCTACTGCAACCACCCAGCAGATGGGGGGAATAAAAACCAAACACACCCCCACCCTACCCCTGCTGCCAATCCTCAACAGAAATGCTCACAACAATGAAAACCTCAGACAGGAAGAAGAGTGCTGCCGGGCGGGCAGGCAGGTGTCTTGCTCAGCTGTGGCTTGTGGGGACACTTTTTTCAGGGCCATTGTAACTTCGAACAGTCACTAAGTGAATTGTTGTAAGTCGAGGACTACCTGTACTTCACTTTTTTTCCTTTTTTGGTGGTCATCAAGTTTTTGACACCTTGCTAGGCGACTGGTGGTGCTCGGATGTTGCCATATCCTAAAAGTGGTACAATGGGTGAAAAGGTTGAAAAGCCCTATTCTAGTCCAACATCCGCCCCAAGGCAGGGTGTTGCATCCTGGACAAATGGCTATCCAATCTTTTCCTTTCTTAAAGATTTTCATTGATGGAACACCCACAACTTGAAAAGACATGCTCTTCCATTTTTAGTTGTTCTTACTGTCAGGATATTTCTCCCTAGTTCCATGTTAGATCTCTCTTTAACAAGCTTCCAACCATTGGTTCTTGTCTTGGCCACAGGTGCCTTGGAGAATAACTGAAACCCTTCCTCCCTGTGACAGCTCCTCAAGTATCAGAAGATGGCTATTATGTCACCCCAATCCTTCTTTTTGTTAGGCTAGCCCAGGAGTGGGGAACCTTGGCTCTTTGATGATTTGTGGACTTCAACTCCCAGAATTCCTGAGCCAGCCATGCTGGCTCAGGAATTCTGGAAGTTGAAGTCCACAAGTCATCAAAGAGCCAAGGTTCCCCATCCCTGGACTAAACAGACCTAATTCCCATAACCATTCATCATATGGATTAGCTTCCAGACCCCTTATCATTTTTCTTGCTTTTCTTTGCACTCTTTCTAGGGTCTCCTCGTCCTTTTTTCTATTGTGGCATCCAGAACTGGACACAATATTCCAAGTGTGGCCAAATAGAGCTGTACTATTGTGATTGTGATTCTGTACTTCTGTTGACGTAGCTTAGGACTGCATTAGGTTTTTTGGCTGCTACAGCAAATTACTGGCTCATACCTAGCTTATAGGGACGCGGTGGTTCAGTGGGTTAGGACGCTGAGCTTGTCAATCAGAAGGTCGGCAGTTTGGCGGGTCGAATCCCGAGTGCCGCATAACAGAGTGAGCGCCTGTTACTTGTCCTAGCTTCTGCCAACCTAGCAGTTCGAAAGCATGTAAAAATGCAAGTAGAAAAATAGGGACCACTACGGTGGGAAGGTAACAGCGTTCCGTGCGCCTTTGGCATCTAGTCATGCCAGCCACATGACCACGGAGACGTCCTCAGACAAGCGCTGGCTCTTCGGCTTTGAAACGGAGATGAGCACCGGCCCCTAGAGTTGGAAATGACTAGCACGCATGTGCGGGGGAACCTTTACCTTTACCTTTACCTAGCTTATGGTCCTGTAGGTAGGACACAAATCCCTCTGGCAGTTACTTTTGTTCAACCATGTATCACCTTTTCTATACACCTGTTCTTTTTCCTGCCCAAGTGTAGGACTTTAACTTTTCTCTCGACTGGATCTTGTTGGATAGGGCCCAATGCTCAAGTCTGTCAAGATTCTTCTGATTCTTGAGTCTCTTCCAAAGTGTTGACAATTCCCCCAGATTGATGTTGTCTACAAATTTGATAAGTTCCCCTTCCATCCCCACATCTAGATCATTTATGAAGTGGAGCACTGGGCCCAAGGCAGAACTTGAAGTACCCCACTGCACGCTTCCCTCCATTTAGATATAGTTCCGTTGAGACTACTTGCTGTGTGTGGTTGGTCAGCTTACTGAGAATCCATCTGGTTTTTCTATCTTATCAAAGAGTAGGCATCATCTATTTTGTCAAATGCCTTACTACAGTCTAAGAAATCTATGTCCACAGCATTTCCCTGATCCACTTTATCAAAGAAGGTAATAAAGATTTGTCTGGCATGATCTGTTTTGTTTTTTTAAAAACCCAGGCTGGCTTCCAGTAATCCCTTTGTTCATTGCTAGGTACTCCCATATCTGCTAGTAGATTACCTTTTCTAGTATTTTCGCAGGTATTCATGTCAAGCTGATTGGTCTGTACTGCTTTTAACAGCAGCTGCCATTTCCTGCCTGAAATTCTGCTCCCCTCCCACTCTTCCCTTTGGAAATGGTTCTTGAAGTCTGATCAAAAGTCCATTTAAATGGACTTAATGTGCAAGCAAAGGCCCCTCCGTACAGATAATCTGAGTCTGTCTTTAATCAGTCGGTACCATCTAATGGTGATCAGGGCTTTTCAAACACTGTTAGCATGCTTTTACCCATTTCTCTGTTTGAATAAAGCTTTTGATAAGACTTCTTTAGGAATAATCTTAAAATAACATTGATGCTGTATGCGTACATATGCATGTGTGTGTGTGCACACACACAGTATCAATGTTATTTTAAGAATATATAGATAGATAAGAAAAAGAAAAAAATAATTGAAACTAGTTTACTTCAACACTACTTGCCCTGCAGAATATGAAATTACAAATTATGAGAATTGAGTCCATGGGGTTCAGGATGTTAAGGTCATCCTGTTCTAGCCTTTGGTCATTCTGTTCTCCCACGAGCACATCCTCCTTCTTGCATAAATCTATGCAACATTTATTCATCCATGCTGAGTGACAGTTGATCTTGCTGGCTCAACCCATCTGCAAAATTCCACTTGCTCCACTGGAGGCTCCTTGTTTAGCTCTTTCCAAATGAATGTTTCAAAATCGCTCTGCATTTTCTCTGAATCTTCCATGCTTTCTTACTCTGGCTACATTTGTTAGAGTTATCTTTGCTCAAAAACAGCAGCTTTTGAAAGAAAATTACAGGGAGTCTGTCATGGTATGTAGGAATGGGGGACCTTGGGAGACGGAAGAAAAGTACTTTCAAACTTGTAAAGTTGATGTCAGCCTTATCAAGTAGTCAAGCCCATCCAGGAATAACCGCTCTCATCTTTATTATAAGGTTATTTTAACATAATCTTGCAAGTCTGAAAGTAAATTTCTTCTCCTTACCTTTACAGTCCAAGAAACTAAGGTTGTTCTTTTTCAGTTGTTTGCCACACACCCCATTCCTTCTACTGACTCAGCTGCCTCTTACCTGACTGTTACCTAGTTGAGGCTTTTTCTTCCTGTCTCCCAAGGTCATTCCCACATACCATTACAGAATTCCATTCAAAGTTGGATTGTTAGTCTGGAGACCTCCGTGCAACATATTGCTGAATACATACCACCCCCTAGGACAGGCATGTCAAACTGCCGGCCCGCAAAACAGATGCGTCACGCCGAAACCGCGCCCACCCCATTGCCGGTAATGGGGGAAAAGTCGTGATACGTTGCGAGTTTGACATGCCTGAACTAGGAGGTAGCAGTGTCCTGATACACATTCAGATTGCAGGATAGTCCATTTTGAGAAGCAATATTGCGAAATAGAAATTTAACAACTTTCTCTTTTGCTGAGCCACATTTTATTAAACCCCAATGATTATTATAATGCTGAGAAATGCTTCTAAGTGATTAAGCAAAAAGCATCTGCTAGAATTGCTAAAGTTGCGAAAGTACTTTCCACAAATTATCAATCTATGTAAAATAATAATTATTTTTCTGAGGACCTGCTTGTTTAAGATTCTGCTCATTACTGGCTAAACAAAAGCTGCATTGTCATTCCAGAGGTTTTACTTTATTCTTTTAAAGTACTTGATTGCCACTTACCTGTTGAATTTTTTTTACTGCTTTCCTTTACACAACTGCTTAATACTAACTTTGTTATATTTCTGTAATGGCTCATTTTCCCCTCTAAAACAATGGGTTTGCCCCAGGAAATTACATTTGCTAAGTTGACTACTACAGAGCAGATTGTTTTATACAGTCACTTATTTAACAGGTCAGTGTTGTGTCAACATGGTTTACACAGGCATTGTCTAGTTAGTATTTGCTGGTGGAGATGCCTTCACTTCATTATTTTATTTGATAAATTTATATCTCTTCATATATATTTCTTCATATTACCTGCACAAAAACAACTCTAGGAAAAAGGTTGAGCTGAGGAAATGTAACTAGTATTAGTCAAATTGTGAATTTCCAGGGCTGTGGATAGATTTGAACCCCATTCTGTTCCTAAATCTTCATTTCTAAAACAGATTTGACTATGTGCTCTAAGACTGGCCATAGAGATAAATGAGCTGTTAGTTATCCAAGGCCATATATTTGAATGGGCAGTTACCTAAATCTATGAACTAAATAAAATAAAATTAGCTGGGTGTCTCCATCCATTTTGAAAGATGTCATGAAGATCTCACCCCTTCAGAAATGAACTGTCATGGTGGACGTGGACGTTTTACAAAAGGGGAAACTGGTGATGCTAAAAGAAATGTTGCCAGAGAAGATAAATATGCACCCTCGAAAGTTTTATTTTTGAATTACAAGAATCATTTAGAAAATACAAAGTCATATGAAGCAAGGGCTTCTGCCATAGATTCATCAGACTTGGGTTACTCAATGTCTTTGTCAGAAGTGCATTTTCCATTAGCTGGGAAAAATGAACCTCAACCAAAACTGTTATAAGTGATCATCAATATTAGTTATATATTTTCAAATTACGGTACATACTTTCAAAAATTTTCATGAGTCTAGCTGATTTTATCCATATCATTTATTTATTTATTTATTTAGCGTATGGCTGGTCACACACAGAATTAAAAGCACTTCATATTTACAAGTTAGAACAGTTAAAACAATTTTTTTTAAAAAAAGCAATTATAAAACCTAAGACGAAAGCAGAAATAACATTTCAGAGTTTAATGTCAGAGGAAGTCCTTAAAATCTCCTGGGTATCTTCTATTAGTGCATTCCCTTACTATATGTTGGATAGTCTGTCGGGGAGCCCCGCAATCACCTTGTGCTGAAGGTGTCTTTCCCCATTTATGCAGAGAATCGGCACACACCCCATGAGTTGTTGGAGCAGTGGGCTAATGCCTCCTTAAGTAACACCAGCTGCCTGCAATTAGTGCAGGTTCGAGTCCCACCAGGCTCAAGGTTGACTCAGCCTTCCATCCTTCCGAGGTAGGTAAAATGAGGACCCAGATTGTTGGGGGCAATAAGCTGACTTTACAATAATGCCGCTTGGGGGGGGTGTGAAAGCCCTAATAAGCAGGCATATACATAGAATGAAGGCTACTGCTAAGCTTATAAGCCGCCCTGAGTCTTCGGAGAAGGGCGGGATATAAATGGAATTAAAATAAAAAAATAAATAATTCTATTGTATGTCACCCATATGTGACTAAATCCACCACTCCTCACAGCGCTTAAACTGCTGGCCAAACATCAGGGCACTATACAAAAGTGGATGGAAGCATGGAGTAGCTATACCTCCCAAGATATTTCTGAGCATATTAATCCTAATAGTATACCTCCAGGATTTAATCCATATCATTGTAAATATGTCTTAAAATGTTGATTCTTTTTTTTTCTCCTACAGTCACCGAACATGCCAACCATGCTAAGGATAACTTACTTGAAATTCATCTAGAAAAATACGATGGGTAAGTTCTTTTTTTCTCACATTTTTTCCTTTGACTTAGAAGAATCGTACAGATGATCTATTTGCTACAGTATTTGTTACCAAGGGATGAACTGGGCGCTTCTGGATAGGGGTAGGGGCTGTGTCAAAACAGTAAAGATGGTGGCTACAACCACATGATTGAAGCATCATCCTTTTTTAACATGCAGGGCTTTGATCATGCAGTTATGATTGCCATTTTGACTTCTTTGACACCCCTCACCAGGGTGCTCCCAGATAAACCGTTTTGTAAGTCATTTGTTCTTTTCATTTGCAGACTTCTTTTCTTGGTGGTCTCTGTTTCTGAATTTGTTTGTTTTTTTCAAGCGTATGTTTAGCCTACCTTCCCTGTCTGCCTTCATAAAAATAAACCAAAAAGATCGGCTTTGCTTTATCTGCTCAATGTAACATGCACTACATTTTGTGCTCTGTGGAATGGAGATTGGGTTTGTAGCCAGCTGAAAGTTGTGGGGCATGTAAGTGGGGTTCACATGTGTCTGTTCAGTGTCTTCAAAGGTACAGGAGAGCCAAGCAACTTCCCAGTTTGTTAAAATACTGTAAAGGGGAAAAAAATCAGACAGAGTCATGCAAATTAAATAAAAATCAATGTTAGGAAAGTTAAGGAAATGTTGATAATTCTAAAACAGATGCACCTGCTTGTACCCATATATGTACCCATAAGCACACGCAGCCACATGACATACACACACAGGCTCACACATGCACTCATACATATCCATAAATTTACTCACACTTTCAACTAAAGCCAAGCCTCTTTAAACCTGCAAGCATCTCAAAATATGGCAATATATAAATTTCATAAATAAATACATATGGAGCTGAACTACCAAAAGCCACTTACATGTTGTTTGCATTTACATAAATGCCTAGCCTTTTCTGGCATAGTTTCTCAAATTTGCAGTGTAGATCTACAATGGGGCCTTGTCAAAAGAAAACTGCTTGGATGGGTTCTTACAGACATCTGACACGAAGCTTCTTATTTGGAATGTTATCTGAACGGCAAACTGGGGAAGTTGCAAACAAATCAGTTCCCAAATAAAAGTAATACATACAAGGCAAAAGTAGGCTTTGAATTCCATTATTTTATGTGTTTCCATGAGAAACAGCATTTATATTTCATATCAGACAAACTGATGCTTAGAAACATACACATAGGCAAAAGAAACAAATTTACACTAAAGAAAACCATACAGCCCAAACCTACATGACATATCCAAACTAAGCCATCCACTTGTTAACTGACGCCACATGCGTATTAACATGCAAATTGCATAAGCAACTTCCTTCTGATTCAAGAACATGGCCCCTGCCCCTGGCCCAACTCCTCTATTCTTTATTCCATGCCGCTTAGTTTGAAAGCAGCTCTTCACTATTTATTTCTAAAAATGGCTACTAGGCCTGTATGAGGGCAAAAGCATTCCTGGTGACAAAGAAGGAGGCCAACGCACCAGCAGATGTTCAGACTGAAGTTAGCATTTTTAACCACCACGAGTTCTTCTCAAGGACTGGGATAGGCAAATGTGGATGTTTGATGGTATTAAAGGTATTGTCACAGGATACAAGCTTTTCCAAGTAAAGCTGCCAAATTTCCAACTGGAAAATGTATATATATATTTTACAGAGGCGACAAGCACCTCCCATAGATGTTAAGGCAAAAAATGTAGAGCTGATAGAAAATTTGGATTTTCTTCCAGCTAAACTTGACCTGCATAACTTTCTGTCTCTTGTTGCAACAGGCTAAGAGAAATTACTGAATTTTTGGAGAATGAAGCAGCCTGTAGTTAAATCATACATTAGTTTTGTTTTGAAGGTGAGCACTCTGTGCTAATTTCATACAGTTTCAGCTCAATCTGTCAGCATAGCATTCCTTAGCAGTTTTGCAAATGATAACTGCTCCACTGTTGAGTGTTTTGCTTTTCCCCCCCTAATTTCGATGAAAATTTTCTTTGCCTGCCAAGCATAAATCCCTATCATTTTTTTTAAAAAGGCTTTGAAGACATTTTATGCTTCAATTTTAATAGTTTGGACTTCCATTTACCTGTAACAAGGTCAACCCTTTGCCACAATTGGATTAAAACAGCAGAGCCTATGCATTGCTTTCACAGACAAATACAGAACAAATTCCATAATGAATCACCTTAAGTCATTAAATACGCTAACTGGATTTGCTTGTAAAAAAAAAAGACACTGACACATAAACACTTGTGCTGTAGCCAAAGCTGATATTTATTCCTGTGCATGTCTCCTTTGAATGAATGGGAGAGCTCCTCTCATTTATTCCAGCTCATTTTGCATAGCCAAGCATCAAACAAGATTTAAGTACCTGTCCTTTACTCCATTTGTTCACCTGAGTAAAAAATGACTCAGGAAAGCAAATGCGGTTTTCCATAGATTCATGGTACAGCTCCACTTTTCACTGAAGCCCACTGACAAAAGTATGTTTTACTTTCCATGGAGCAACATTATTCCCATGTGTCCAAATTAAGGGATATACCCAATGCTAGCAAATCACTAGAAACAGATTTTTTTTAATTACCATTAACGTGAGATTCATTAAGAAGCAGTAGCATGAGGGAAAGCCTGACAGATCTTGGGAATATGGAAGAGAGAGCAAGACAATGGGGGGGGGGAGACGACAGACCTGTTACAGAAGGGAATATTGAGTCCAGGGAGTGGAAAGCACAAAGGGACACTCAGAGTAACTCCCCCTTAATTATATGTGTGTGTGTGTGTGTGTGTGTGTGTGTGTGTGTGCATGTATATCTTTGAGTTGTGTTGACTCCTGGCAACTGCTTAAACAGGTTTTCCAAAGGTTTTTGGAAGTGGTTTTCCACTGCCTTCTACTTAGGGCTTAAGAAGAGGAACTGGCCCACAGCCACCACTTACCGAGCTGGCTATTAAGTACACTTGGTGTAAGTTATGTGGGAGAATTACTTTGGTAATTCTTGCAAGATACATACTACTACTACTTCCATGTTGAAAACATTGTGGTGAAACAGTCAGCAGGTGGCATTACCATTGCTGAGGAGACGCCCAATTCGGGCTTCTTTTCATGTTCCCATTAATGAGTCCACTGAAGTGGTGCCTAATTATCTACTTGCGTTCGCATGCCTTCAAACTGCTCGGTAAGCAGGTGGAGCGAATGACAGGAGCTCACTCTGATACACAGCCATCCTCAGGCTTTGAACACAGGCTTGCAAATTGTCAACCCAGCATCCTAACCATGTGAGCCACCATGCTCCTTTTTGCAAGATACATTACCCTACCAGAAATAAAGATTTTTCATGAAATCCAGGTGATTCTGAGTTGGTCAGTCTTGTAGGGCTCCACAAACAGTTCAGACATTGAACTAGAAGTAGGAAGATCCAGATTGGAATGGGACAACTCTTCAGCTGTCTCGCCCCAGCCATCTCACCATGGGACAACTCTCCATGGTTAACTCGCCACAGGACAACTTGCCGTGGGACAATTTAACATGGGATAAAACAAGTGAATTGCAGCGGGCCTTGTCTTGCTTGCTTTCAAGAGAGAACTTCAGAAGTTCTCAAGGCTGGGATGAGCCAGAGCATGGAGTTCCAGCGGCCCAACGGCCAAGCTGTGGAGCAACTGTGGCATGCTGGGGAATCCCTGTGCAGATCCAGGCCAAGGGCATAGTGTATCTGAGAGGAGGCCTGCTGCCACTGCCTCTTTCTGGAGTGCCCTCTGCAATGGCCAGTGCTCTGCTGACATTCAGGCACTGGTCCTGCCCCACGGGATACACTGTGGCCTGGATTCACACAAGGACTGCTTGCTCTGTGGCTTGGCCGATAGGCCGCTGGAACTCCAAGCTCTGGCTCAGCCCAGCCTCGAAGATTTCTAACTTGAGAAGGTTCAAACCTAAAGTAAGACAAGGCCCGCTGCAATTCACTTGTCTTGAGTTGTCCCACGTTGCATTGCCCCTCGGCAAGTTGTCCTGTGGCGAGTTGGCCAGAGTGAGACAGCCGGGGAGAATTGTCCCATTCCATGGGTTCAAACCTAAAGTAAGACAAGGCCCATTGCAATTCACTTGTCCATCTCTTGAGTTAGCCCATGTTGAATTCTCTTGTGGTGAGTTGACCAGGGCAAGTCAGCTGCAAGCAAGACAGCCAAAGGGAGTTGTCCTGGACCTGATCCATATACAAATCTGCCCTCAGCCATGGAAGCTTATTGGGTGACCTTTGGGCTCCCCACCCAGAAAGCTGCCCAGACTTGTTGAGAGTTGGGCGGCATATAACCTCAATTTATTATTATTACTTCACAGGGTTTGGTATTCTTGGTGTTATGGGAAAAGGTAGGAGAGTGGAATGCTACATACAGCATCTTGTCCTGATTGAAAGGCAGATGTAAATACATAATGAATCTGACTTTATTTACTTTTAGTTACAGGTAGATCTGAGTTAACAATTGCCATTTAGCGATCATCTAAAGTTACAGTGGTACTGTAAAAGTAACTTCATGACTGACCCTCTCATGACTGTTGCAGCATCCCACATTCATGTGATTGCCATTTGCACACTTCACAGCTGGCGTCCACTAAGCGGTCAATGGAAAAGCCAGCAGTAAACTCACAAGTCACGGTTGCATGATGTTGAACATCATGCACATCATGTGACTATGGATGATTCACTTAACTAGCACAAGAGAAGTGAGGTTCCATCGCAGTCATGTGAAGTCTCACTTAATGATCATGTCACTTAGTGATGGAGCTGCCAGTCCCCACTTGTTAAATGAGGACTACCTGTATTTGTTTATTTTGCATTAGTTATATCTTATCTTTCGGCACCCCCAGAACTTCCATAGCAACTCACAATCACAAATTAAAATAGGTAGCAAGCAAAATGAATTGTGTGTGATCTGGTGCCTTTCACCTGTGTTGACCTTCAACTCTCATGATCCTCCAGTTAGTTGGGCAACTGTCATCTAACTTGTGCAGTATATCAGTATTAGGTAATCTGGTATCTCCAGAAACTTTGGACTATATAATTAATAATTCCAAATAATTGTAATAGTTATTTACAATTTACAATTCCTAGTCCTAAGGAAGTTATAATTAAAATTTTTGGAGAGCACAAGATTGATATCTCCAGTCATACATTATAGTAAGCCAAGCATCAGAATTTAAGAGCCATGGCAGCTACTCAGACCAACTGTAATATAAAGAAGCATGTTACTGAATGACAAAGGGATGCATGCCTTGGATCTATTGATTCTGGTGATCACAACTCACAAATAAGTCCACAAATTGAACACTTTTTAAATATTTTTATATATCCTCTTATCATACTATTACATTTCTCAGTGGACCTCCATCCATGGAATCAATATAATCCTTAAAGTATCCCTATATAAATAGATGGTTCTAATCATACTTACTACAGATACAGTAGTATCTGTCCATGTGAGATGGCCCCTTGGGGAAGATATCTTGTAAGTACCCTTGCCAAGGAAAGAGGTTTTTCTACGGGTAGGCATATTAAGCTGGTGTAGTAATTGATATATGAACCAATCATGGGAAAATTGGGGTCTAGCCACAATATCCAATCATAAGAGGTACAAAGTATCAGATATATGGGAAAGATCTGCCCACTGAACTACTCTCGTTACAAGGCTTCCATATTGCCCATGGGAATAGACAGTTGACATGTTTTCCCATCTGCACTTACATCTTGAGTAGCTTTTGCTATTAGAGACAAACCACAGAGTTGGAGAGAAGAGCAGTAGGCTCTAGTGATTATGAAAGATAAGTATTTATGAATGACAATAATGTGGATGAAATTTACCATTGATAGAACAATAACCCCTTTTCATAACAAGACATTAATGCAGGAGCAGGAGAAACAAGAAAATATTACTTTTAAATATCCAAAATAGTAATTAAAAATGCCTGTCACAGCCTCATTAACTAAATTGTTTTAAATATGCATTCAATAATTGTTTCAAGTAATAATACACATTTCCTCATGGGGAGGGACTAAATAGTGTAGCATAAAGATAACTTTTAATAAAATTGTATTATTTTCATATTGGGTCCTTTGGTGCATTTATGTATTGACTGTCAGTGTGAGTTTTAATTTGTGTGTTTTCCGGCAGTGTTGTTTGTGTTGGTGGGGACGGAATGTTCAGTGAAGTGATACATGGTCTAATTGGAAGATCTCAGAAGGATTCGGGCATAGATCAAAATAATCCCAAAGCAAAATTAGTCCAGTGCAGTCTCAGGATTGGCATAATTCCTGCTGGTAAGAACTGCAACATAGTGAACTTCTACTGTACATTATTATCATGTATTTACCACCTTGGACCAAAATGAAAAAGTAGTATTATATACCGGTATGTGGAACAGCATAATGGTTAACTAGGAGCCTCAACAGATACTGGATCTTGCCTAAAACTATAGGCTTTGCTTAGATTGCCTAATATTTATTTAAACCTGTTCACATATGCATATTGTGAAGGTAAAATTTGAAAATGAAAATGAATGGAAAGGCAGTGTTCTCAGCTTCTATAAGTTCAATCTAAGCTTATTGATTGGATGAATCCAACGAGAAACACGATTTATGATTTGTCAGCATCCTTAAAATCTTTTTATGGAATTGTCCATTTTTACAACAAATTTTAGCCTCTAACTCACATGAGACTTTAGTAGCATATCCAAACTATGCTAATTAGCAGTATAGCACGGTATAAAAAGTCTAAGAAAGAAAGGTGTACAGTATAGAGCATGGTTTTGTTATAAATTGGCATTCTGAGCTTTTGCTTTAGTTACATTCAGTTCAGATAACTAAAAACATTGTTCATATATAATTGAAAGAAATATGCTTATCCTTGGACTAACCTGAGTAACTCATCCAATGCAAACCATTGGCAGGTCAGTATGAGAAATCACCTTATAAATGTATCCTTATTTAGTCAACAAGCATATGACTTATTTGCCTATGTCCTAAACCTCTTTGCATAGTGGGCAGAGAATTACTCAGTTACTCATAGATGGGATCAACAGGAAATTCCTAGGGCAACTCACAACAAAATTAAACTTATGATAAAAACAAATTAAAAAGACCACAATATAGAGAGGAGTCAGCGGGGAAAAATACGTATCCACCACAATTTAAAACTATTTGTTGTTGTTGTTAGCTGCGAAGTCGTGTCCAACTCATCGCGACCCTATGGACAACGTTCCTCCAGGCCTTCCTGTCCTCTACCATCTTCTGGAGTCCATTAAAACTATTTAAGGAGGATTAAAAAGTTTGGAAACACTGACTCTTCAGTATAAATTTTAGATGTATATTTTTTCATAGTTAGAGCATTCCCAATTTTCCATTGCATTCCCAACAGCCATCTGCTGTATTTCAGACTGTGTTACAGAGGCTTGTCATTATTATGCGTGAAGGCACAGGTGAAGAAAAAACTTTAAATTTTGAAGAACTTTAAATCTTCAAAAGAGCATTTACATGGAAGGGGAAAGCAAACCAGGGCCTAATGCTAGGGCAGTCTATCTGGGCTGCAAAAATCCCACTGTCCTTGCCAGCAAAGAGATAGAGCCTTCTGTATCTTTTGCTGCCAAGTAGCCATCGGCTGAATTTTTGCAGCCAAATATGGTACTCCATCCCAGCACTGTCTTGGCTTAATTGTAGTTTCTACATCATTTTCAAGGGAGTTTATTTTTTAATCTCTGGCTGCTCTTATTTTACAGTTGAACACTAGATTGCAATCTGGTTTCAAGAATATACGTACCTTTCTAAAGGATTGGAAGAAAGACGCTTTTTTCAGAAAATCGATTTCCCCTGCTCTTTATTTTCTGCCTGAAAATATACCTCTGTTGCTTAGAATCCATTGTGAATTATAGTTTCTGTTAGAAGGGGGTCAGTGTTCAAATAAACAGTCAGTCCAATTAACCCTGTTCTTTCTGGTGGTCTGACAGCCTGTGCTGTTAATGTTAATTCCACTGGAATTAGTTGACTCTGCCTTGATGTTAATTCTCTTGCGGTCACTGTTGTGCAAAAAGTAACCAAAAATATAGTTGGCTTAGTCTATCTTTTTACTTTTTTAAACACTTTTATTCTTCATTTTTTATTTATATTTTTATTTGTCTATCTGACAAATCATTTTTTTTTGTTTAGAGTACATATTAAGGATAGTTATTTTGCTCCAGTCTTGGCAAAGAGTACCACTTTGTTAGCTTTCCAAGTTAAACCAGCCTGGAACTGCAACCAGATGAGCTAGTTCTACTTTATTGTAAAGTTACATTAACAGAATCCTGCAAATCTCCCACCTTCCCCTTAATATCCTGAGAAGCAAGGAATAAATCTCCTGAGCCTCTTTCTCTGCTCATTATATAGCTGAGGACCATGCACTCCAGGGGTGTCAAATTGCCGGCCCGTGGGCCGGTTGCATCATGCGGAGGCCGCGCCCACCCCAGCTTCGGCAATGCGAAAAAAGTCACGATACGTCACGACACATCACATGATGCAGCAAGTTTGACACCCATGATGTACTCCATTCAATGACCATTCCCTCCATAGCATTTCTTCTTCCGTCTCCCAAGGTCTCTGGCAGCATAATCTGGTAGTTCCCTGAAGCCACACAACTGACCAAACAACTGAAATCCACAGCTCTCTTTGGCAACTTAATCCTCAGTTAAGATGATTTTTGTCTTCATAATGCTTTTGAATTACAGACAGTGTAAAGTTCACTTATTTTCCAGGTTCAACCGATTGTATATGCTATGCAACAGTTGGCATCAATGATCCAGTAACATCTGCTTTACATATCATTGTGGGTAAGTATTAGTTTTCTTTCGGGCTCATTGACACAATTTTAAACACTCTAAGAAGTTTTTTTTTTTAATCCCATTTATATCCCATCCTTCTCCGAAGACTCAGGGCGGTTTACAATCTAAAGCACAAATCAATGTGCTTAGCAATAGCCTTCATTCTATGTATATGCCTGCTTATTAGGGCTTTCGCCCCCCCCCCCAAGCGGCATTATTACAAAGTCAGCTTATTGTCCCCAACAATCTGGGTCCTCATTTTACCTACCTCGGAAGGATGGAAGGCTGAGTCAACCTTGAGCCTGGTGGGACTCGAACCTGCACTAATTGCAGGCAGCTGGTGTTACTTAAGGAGGCATTAGCCCACTGCTCCACCAAGGCTGTTTACCAGTATCGTTACTACTATTGGCAAATGGGGGGAAAAAATCAAATGCAAAACCAAAATAGAGTTGCTGACTATTAAGATGTCACTAATTCCAGCTGAGGATTTTGCAGGAGCCTTGCTATTCCACTAAAATTTATGATACAGTGGTGGCATAGAAGATGTGGCAGTTGGACATGACCATGAAAGCATTCTGCTGGCAGAAAGTTATACTGAGGAACCACTTCAGTTTATAAGCCACCTATGACTCAAAAGCACAGATGGTAGACACTACAACGTTAGTATCATTTGTTCTATAGAAGCATTGTGTTATGCATTCCTTATTGAGGTTATTTTTTGCCCTTGTAGGTGAGCAACTTCTAGCTGATTAATAGTTGGTTGCACACAACTATCACTTCTGCACAATCACTATTCCAGGTATCCTGGTTTGCCAGGATATATTTTCAGGCTGTGTGTATCCTTCATTCCATTTTAGTCATAAATAGGATAGAGTGGTCATTATCCTAGCACAGGAGCATTGTAATGCTTCTCACTATAACTAGAACTTAGAATAAAAGGATTGGAAGGAACTTTGGAGGTCTTCTAGTCCACCCTCCTGGTCAAGCAGGAGACCTTATACCATTCTGGGCAAATGCTTATCCATTGTCTTCTTGAAAACCTCTAGTGATGGAGTACCTACAACTTCTGGAAGCAAGCCATTCCACTGATCAGTTGTTCTCACTGTCTTGACATTTCTCTTTAATTCTAGCTTAGATCTCTTTGATAATTTCTATAGACATAAAGAAAATAGGTTTTTTTGCAGACTGTCTTATTTTAAAAATAAGACAACTTTTTTATATTTTACAATATTTTATATATGAATAATGTCTTATAATATAAGACAGTTTTACAGTGACTCGGTAATGAAATACCTCTTGTTAATAGGTGATAATCAACCTCTGGACGTTTGTTCAGTACATCGCAATAATACATTTCTGAAATACTGCGTATCGCTATTGGGATATGGTTTTTATGGAGATGTATTAAAAGACAGTGAACAGAAACGTTGGATGGGCCCTGCCCGATATGACTTCTCAGGTAACATCTTGTATCTCTTCTGCATCTATCTTTTATGACAAGTAGCCAACAGATTTCCCCTCCCCCACCATTTTTAAAATCTTTCCTATTAAAATTGCAATACATTTAATTAAATCATTGTTCTCATGTTATCTTGTAGATAGTGATTTGGACTAGAACTGTAGACACCTCGGTCCAAGCCTTCTAGTAGTGTAGAATCACTAGTTGACATTGAATAAGCCATTCTCTTAACATAGCAATAGCATTTAGACTTATATAGTACACTGCCCCATAGTGCTTTACAGCACTCTCTATGCATTTTACAGTGTCAGCATATTGCCCCCAACAACCTGGGTTCTCAATTTACCAACTTCAGAAGGATAGAAGGCTGAGTCCCTCTTGAGCAAGTCAGGATCGAACTCCTGGCAGTGGGCAGAGTTACCCTGCAATACAGCATTCTAACCAGTGTGCCGTTATGGTTCCTTCATAACCTACTTCTTCCCTTCTATTGATAATCTATCTCCTACTGTGATCTTATTGTGGAGAAAAATGAAGGCAATTCATCATGTATACCACCTGGGAGAAAAAATGAGATATAAATCTTAACAATTTTGAACTTTTTGATTTTTTTTCTTTATCCCACTTTTTCTTCAGGAGCTCTGAGTAGTAACTAGCACAATTCCCCCCCCCCATCAACAACCTGGTGAGATAGGATGGGCCAACTTTCCCTAATGGAGGGTTGACTTGACCCTAGATTTAGTTTTAAAGTTTTCTGTCCTAAACCCAGCCATTTGTGGCTTAAGCAGTGAATGTTAGTTTGATGCAGATCATCTATAGCTCTAGGCGACACAATGCTAGTTTTGTATTTATCTTACCATATTTTGTAAATTTAGCCAAAGCAGTTAACAAGCCATAGTTTATTTCTTAGAGTGATACCTGCACTCAACAGTCTAGTTAAGGAAATCATGTGTTCCTATGATTGGTACTGGTTGATCAGGTCACTCCTCTGTTGCACTTGATATCTGTTCTATGTCTGAATAATCAGGGCATGGAAGACATGGCAGGCATTTCTTTCTGAATCATTGAGTCTCCAAGTCAGGAAAGTCTACAGAGCACATTTAGATGGTACATAAAGGAGATTTACTAAGAAAAAAAGTCATAGATATGGCTCTAGAGCAGCGATTCCAACCCCCGGTCCGTGGACCAGTACCGGGCTGCGGCATGCCACCAACTGGTCCACGTAAACAAGCAAAGCCCCATCCGTGGGATGCAGGCAGCACACAAAACCATACACACCCCGGTCCGCAGAAAAACCTCTCTCCATGGAACCGGTCCTGGTGCCCAAAAGGTTGGGGACCTCTGCTCTAGAGAATGACTCTCTAGGGAAAAGAGTCCAGTAGATAACCACACTAATAGCGAGTGAAGAGGTGGAAATTTAACCCACAAATAGTGGCCTTTATGTAAAGGGAACATGTAGATTACATCTCGTGACGTATCACAACGTTTTTGCCTTTGTGGAGCTGGGGTGAGCGTGGCCTACACATGACGCATCCAGCCTTTGGGCTGCCAGTTTGACACCCCTGATGTAGACAATGCCAAGAGGTTGCATGTAAAAAGTGCTTATTTGGGGCCCTGAGAGAGCAAGTAGTAGGAAACATCCACAGAATAATGAGCAGATGTAAAATAATTGTTCTCTTCCAGCTCTGTGGGAGAATAGGTAGAAGACAAAGCAAGAATTAATGCTTTCTTCCATTTTTTTTCTCCCCTTCCAAGGTTTGAAGACTTTCCTCTCGCATCATTACTATGAGGGAACAGTATCTCTTTTACCAGCAGCACATGCCATGGGCTCCCCAAGAGATAAAAAGCCCTGCAGAACTGGGTAGGCTAAATCATTCAGTTCACTTTGAGTGCCTGTTGAGTAGAAAGACAGGAATACATTTGCTGATTTGGCTAAATTTTAAGAATGTAAAAAAAGAAGTTGAGTTAATCATGCCAAGGATTCACAAAAACGATTCCAAATCATCAGGCATGAAATTTTTTGCTTATCTAGATTACATTTGAAATGCTACTTACGACACAGTATCATGCAGCAAAATGAATGGTGTCCTGTTAAATCCATTTTGTCTGCAGAGAAGTCATTCATTTATATACATATACACGTGTGTGAATATATATGTGTGTGTTTAGGTGTATGGACGTATGTATGTATGGACGTGGTGGCTCAGTGGGTTAAGACGCTGAGCTTGTCGATCAGAAGGTCGGCAGTTTGGTGGGTTGAATCCCGAGTGCCGCGTAGCAGAGTGAGCGCCTGTTACTCGTCCCAGCTTCTGCCAACCTAGCAGTTCAAAAGCACGTAAAAATGCAAGTAGAAAAATAGGGGCCACTACGATGGGAAGGTAACAGCGTTCCGTGCGCCTTTGGCATCTAGTCATGCTGGCCACATGACCACGGAGACGTCCTTGGAAAAGCACTGGCTCTTCGGCTTTGAAACGGAGATGAGCACCAGCCCCTAGAGTTGGAAATGACTAGCACATATGTGCGGGGGAACCTTTACCTTTTACCTTTACCTTTACGTATGTATTACTAAAATTCTCATGCTTGTCTGTGTGTAACTGTTAATTGGACAAAACAGTGCACCGTAGAGAAAGATTTTTTGAACCAAGGTAACTCACGTGGCGCCCAGAACCCATCTGGAAAATTTTACAAAACTTTTTATGACATAACACAAAACATTGCCTCTGACTCCTAACTGACTGTGCTGTAGAGTTCAATGTGGACTTTTTTTGAGACAAATACATCTCTCCCTGAATTTTTAACAGCTTTTTCAATGAAGGCAGTACCTTAGAAGCTCTGCCATCATTGAAAGCACTGAGAAATCTGGTAAGGAAATAGCTCTGAAACAAAAACTCAGTGAGCCGCAGGCTGTCCTGTTGATTAATTAAATTAAATTAATTTTTAATCCCTATGATATATTTTCAATATTGAAGTTGTTACTTTTGTTGTTTAGGTGCCGGATTTGCAAGCAAAGTAAACTACAGCTGGAGAAACAGCAGAAGAAAACGGAAAAGGAGATTAAAAGTAACTTTGAAGTTTGTAGAACCTTGCTTGTTAATGGTTAGATTTGCTCAGTTAGTTTCTAATACCTCTTTTATTTGCAAGACAAGTATAAAGACAGGTTCCAAGTCAGAACAAGAAAAGAATGAATTTAACTGCTATAGAAACCCAGGGAAAATTCAGAGGAGTTTATGATCAGACAGGCTTTTTCAGATTTATTATCATTCAGTATAAATGCTGATTTATAGTAGATGCTGCAATTGGTACAGTTTGTGAAACTATGGTAAATGCAGTGTATTCAATTACTAACTTTGGAGTTAAAGTAATGCTGAAATCTGTATTTTTCTTGGTGTAAAAACCACTTTCTCTCCTACTTCTTCTAAGTCCAACTTTTGGTTCCTTAAGACCAGAGGTCCCCAACCTTTTGGGTACCAGGGACCAGTTACGTGGAGAGAGGTTATTTCCATGGATCAGAGGGAGTGTGGTTTTGTGTGCTGCCTGCATCCCGCGGATGGGGCTTTGCTTGTTTGTGCGGACTGGTTGCTACCATGCCGCGGCCTGGTACCGGTCCACGGACTGGGGGTTGGGGACCCCTGTCATAGACTGTCACAATGGAAAACCATTGCTTGCACTATTCCGATCTTTGTAAGTGTAGACACATCACAGCGTCAGAATAACTCTTCTGAGGTCTTCATGGCTATTCTGCCAAGTACTAGCCCATGGCATATTTCTTGACTGCTTGTTCCTTTACTGTTGATATTATCAAGTAGATTTCCAGTTTTCAGCTCTTCAAGAAACAGCTTGATTATGCTTCACTCCATGCCATCAAAGATTTCTCATTTCAATTGAAGTACAAGAACTGGCCAGACTGAGTATTCTTCTTGATTTAAATTCTATTTCAGGTCCTTGCCAATATTGGGGGGAAAAAATCTAATGGAAATGTTTGGGATACAGGAAGCGTAAAATATTAAATGTCCCTGAATTAGGGATAGCAAGTAGCCTTTGTAAAGCTTCAAGTCTTGTCTCCTCTGTACATTACCACAATTGGTTGGGCATGATAAGAAAAACAGTCCAGCCATCTGGACTATACTAGAAGAAAAAGGGCAGTGTAGGCTGCCTTGAACTCCTGGAAGACAGATTATAGATATAAAAAGCAGTAAAGAAATACAGATAATCCTCAACATACAACCAGTCATTTGCCAACCGTTTTGGGCCTGTTAAATCACATCCAGGCATTGTAAGATGTTGGACCGGACCTTCTGGTCACATAACCAAAAACCTGTTTGCATTTACAATCTGCAGCATAGGATCACCATTTGCAACATTCTCTGCTGGCTTCCCCAAAATGTCAATGAAGAAATCAACAGGGAAGGTTGCCAGTGGAGGGGATATTGGATTTGAGGTCTGTTCCCCCAGCACACCAAGGGATTTCCCTTCTTTTCCATGCAGAGAGAAGAAATTCCTTCCACAAGTTGACAGAACGACCTCAAATCTGGCAAAAAAAAATGCTAGTGAAGGCCAGCATTCTGAGCCTTTCAGAAAGCTGCGGTTTGCTTGCACTTTCATTTCCAAAGTTCTGTTCTGACAGCATGCCAAGGCATTTTCCCTCCAAAATCTCCCAGTGCACTTGAGGAAGGGACCTCAAATCTGGCCAAACATTAGCAAACATTGTCATTCTTGTGACTGTTCTCCCAAGTTGGTCAGGAAGAGGGCCCAGGCCTTTCAGATGTCGTAGAACACCCAGGTCCTCTCTGCAGCCCTTGTGTTCGGGAAGCCCAGGCTGCCCATCCTGTGCCACGCTTAACAACCTATGTGGTCATTTAACAACTGCAACTAGGAGAGCTGGGATTGCGATTCTTGAGAGCAGTGATCATGTGGTGTCTCACGTAATGACTGCTTCACTCAACCGAGATTCTGGGCCCAATTAGGGTTGTAAGTGGAGGACGATCTATATGAGACTTAGGGATTGATCAGTAATTTTAGAGCTTTTGAGAAGAAATCGGCACAAATATCCAAACTTGGATTCTAGTTAACAGTGCAGGTGATTCTCTGAAGTCCTGTTTTGCCAGGGACCTTGGGTTGAGTTATGCATTATATTAACGCTGCCTTTTTAAAAATAATAATTTTTTTTTTTGCAAAAATCACTTGTTTTGAAGGAAAAGCAGTCGTAAAACTCAGTTTGATTAAAACCTCAGTTACTGTTCCTGATACGTCTGGGAGATGTAAGGTTGGGAAAATTGCCATCCATGACTTCACCCTTTGTGGAGTCAAGCATGTCTTAAAACATCGCTCAGAATCCAGAGAATAGCAAGAACAACATGCAAATATATCTCTTTCAGGGGATGAGGAAGGAGAATGGAAAGTTATTAGAGGGAAGTTTCTAGCCATCAATGCTGTAAACATTAGCTGTGCCTGTCCACGCAGTCCTAAAGGCCTTTCACCAGCTGCTCACCTGGCGGATGGCTCTGCAGACCTCATTCTAGTTCGTAAATGTTCCCGATTAAATTTTCTAAGATACCTCTTAAGGCATACAAACCAGCATGATCAGGTGCGTATTTTGCTCTGTAACGGTATATCTTCACAATTGGAACGGTGGCACAATCGGATGTAGATTAATAGTCTTCTGGTGAAATCCAGAACAGAACAGTTGCATAACTTACAAGAAGTATGGATAAAATCTAGACTTTCTAGAACTTACAGCTCAGAGGATGATTCATCCCATCACCCTCCAGTTAAGTGTCCTTCTCAGAAGGAGGGAGACTTAATCGATTGGTTATTTTCACTGACGTTGCTTAGTCCTTACCACTCCATGGATGGGGCTATATTTTATGTATTTATTCATTCATTCAATTTTTTATAGCCAACCAACTGAACCAAGTGACTCTGGGCAGCTTATAATTCTAAAATTATAAAACAAAACAATTACAAATCATTGAAACAGTAAAAATATCCACAAAATAAATAAGTACAAACATCAGCCGGGATGATTAACCAGCTAATAGTAAAACCAACAGGGCCCTTAATATATTCTGAGTTTGCATGAAACATGCAAAGTGATGAATCATGCATTGTAATGCCATGATACAAGTTACACCCTTTCATACTTGTGTTGTAATGCTGCCCACAAATGTGCAAGAGGTAACATTTCAACATTTACTTCTTTGCCCTCCCTGCAGCTATGCCTAATAACCTAGTTATTTTATTTTACAATTGTATCTCTCTTTACATGATGTTCTCTGGATAGCATTAGACCAGGCATGTCAAACTGCCGGCCCATGGGCCGGATGCATCACGCCAAAACTGCACCCACCCCATTGCCGGCAATGGGGAAAAAGCCCCAATACATCATGCGGCATCACATGACGTCGTGAGTTTGACATGCGTGCATTAGACAGTATTGCACAGTTTTTCATCTGTAAATGGGGTATAATATTCATAGAGTTGAAGGAGAAGCAGATATAAAAGTTACCTTTATGTAACATATCTGTTGTACAGGTAGTCCGCAGAGTACGAACACTTCCATTCCTTAATTCTGCCTTTAACCCAAATTTGTATTTACGTTGGAACAGGTTACTGTACTTGCACTTCTTCATATCAGGAAGGAGCAACAACATTTACAAAGCTTTTTGTAAAATTTTAAATTTGCAACTTTAGGTTTTATGCCTTACAGCATGAGTTATGTGAGAAACAGACTTCCAGCAAGGAGAATACACTGGAATTTCATTTCTCACCATCTTGAGAACCTGCTGGAATTCAATCCCTCACTTTTCCTGCAGGCAAAGTGATCTGATTCAAAATGGCGGATGGCATTCCCCTTCCTGGAGCCAACGGATTACTGAAGCCACATAGTGCTTTTGTGAACTGTTGAAAACAGCCTGTATACTGCACTAAAAGAACACGCACTTTTTCAATAATGCTGATGTAAGTATTGCGCAGCTTCAGCAGTTCATCAACGTAAGAGAGGAGAATGCCATCTGCCATTTTGTGTTGTATCACATTGTTGGTCAGGTGTCCAACATTTAAAATACTGTAACAGGTGAACCATCTACCATTTGGTAACAGGTAGCTCTTTCATATCTAGGGATTTCTTCCAGTCATTCCTTAACATGGGAATTGCTTGTACTACTCTAGTGGCATTGAATCAGTTTAATGTAGCTCAGATGAAAATTGTAGCAAATGCAAACATTTCACCTTCATTCATAGAAATAGTTTTGTATGCAGTGTATGGTTTATTCTACTGGCAAAGAAAAGGTTCAGAAAAAGGTTGACTCAGCCTTCCATCCTTCCGAGGTAGGTAAAATGAGGACCCAGATTGTTGGGGGCAGTAAGCTGACTTTGTAATAATGCCGCTTGGGGTGTGTGTGAAAACCGTAACAAGCAGGCATATACATAGAATGAAGGCTACTGCTAAGCTTGTAAGCCGCCCTGAGTCTTCGGAGAAGGGCGGGATATAAATGGAATTTAAATAAATAAATAAATAAATAGCACAATTATCAGAATCTAGACTTAGATGTGCTTAAGGCTATTGTATGTCTGAGTATGCCTAACTGTATTTTACATTGTAGCGCTAAATGTCATTTTTAAACAAAATTTAGTTAAGTGCTATTTAGACAAAAAAAAGTCTAAGAAGACTGACATGTCTTTTGACAATTTTTGAAGGCTGTAATTTGCTTCCTACAATTTCTCTGCAGTTTGACTTCAGCTTTGTAGAGGTTTATCGGATTAAAAAGTTTCGTTTTACATCAAAGCATTTTGATGATGGTGACAATGATGACCAGGGTGTGCGGAAAAAACACTTTGGTCAGTTCTGTAGAGACCACCCAGTTTGCTGCTGCCTCCCTCCCAGCAGTACCTGGAATTGTGATGGGGAGACTCTGGATTGTTCAACTATTGAAGTCAAGTGAGTGACTTTCTTTTTTTAAAAAAATGAATCTACGAATATAAAGAGATTAAGAGTGCAATTCACATATTAGTTCTTTCCCTAAGAGGGGCTTTAAAATTGACAGTGTACTTCCACTGCAGGTAGAGATCTGGTGTCTTTTACATTTGCATCGTTCTGCACTCCTAATGGGAAAAAAAAAGGTTTTAATCCTCTCACCTAAAAAAAATGTCAGCAGGTTTTATTAAGCAGAACTTTAGATTGTTTATTGCCTCCAGTAACAGTTCTCAGGAAGGGAGAATATTTTTTCATGTTTTTTTTTTAAAAAAATCATCTTCCCGGACACATTTCTAAGTACATGATAAAAAGAGTATATGATGGTTTGTTCAGCCAAACATGGTTAAACAATACCTAATTAGTCCTGTGGAATTCATTACTACAGAATCTGTTGACCATTACTGATGTAAATAATTTTGAAAGGGGATTAGATAAATTCACAGAATACAAGACTAGTAAGAGTTACTGATCTTAAAATTGGGGTTGTGAGCAATCTGCATCCATTGGTTTGGTTCAAATAATATGCTAAAATGTATATTATTATTTACAAATCTAGGCCAAATCCCAAAAAATTCTATATCTGACTTATACCTGAATCCAATATATATGTTACTTGGACTTGAGATGCTATGAACAATCCAGACAATCTAAAAGCTAATAAGAGACACACCGATATATGTGAAGAGATCTTAATTTTGACTACATTCCATTTATTTATTATGGCATTTCTTCAAATAAAAAATATACTAGGAAAAAACACAAAACATAGCTGTATTTGCTATCTCAAATTGCCATTGTGAATAGCTTCGTACAGTGAATAATTGAGAGACTTTTTTTCTTATTAGTCACTGGCAGATTGATAAAATGGATAGAATTTTATCATGTGAAGATTTTACCATTTCTTACATTTTCAGAGTTCACTGCCAATTAATTAAACTCTTTGCAAGAGGAATAGAAAAGAATCACAAACCTGAATCACCTTACAAGCAACTTACCTGAGCAGTTAATTTAAGTCAACACTGCAAGAACATGAAGGAAAAAAGGCAACATACAGACAAGCATTTCTGGCATGTTAATAAATGTTTTTAAACTTTATTTTTCTGGTCAAATTTTAATTTTGGATAGATTTCTTTTCAGTTAATGTGTTTATTTTAAATTATTTCATCCTAGGACAGTGAAAAAGATTTTTGGCTAATATTTGCTTTCTTTTGTTATGAATGGATTCTGTGGATATCGTATAGTAATAATTAGACAATGCAGTTTGATGACTTTAATTTGGCTTTGAAAATAAGTCCACAAAAGATAAGTAGATTAACTTGCTAAAGCAGGGGTGTCAAACTCAATTTCATTGAGGGCCGCATCAGCATTGCGGTTGCCCTTAGGGGGCCAGGTGGGTGTGGCCTGGGTGGGTGTGGCCTACTGGGTGGGCGTGGCTAGAGTGCGTATGGCCTACTGGGTGGGCGTGGCCAGCTCTACATCATTGGCATCAAGGGTGCCTATGGGGGCCTGGACAGGAGTGGGACAGATCTGAGGGTCTCTGGCAGAAGGAGGGTCTCTGGGCCAGGACCAAGGCAGTGGGGGCCATTCCCTCACTGTTTCCAGGATGGCTTCGCGGGCCACATGAAACCACTTCGCGGGCCGAATCTGGCCCCCGGGCCTTGTGTTTGACATGTCTGTGCTAAAGGTTTTCTCTGCTATGTTTCTAAGCTAGATGCTCCTTCTCTTAGGCCAGGATAAAAAAGCTGGCTATTATTATTATGGTCTGTCGCACAGTCAGCCAGATGTTCAGACTGGATTTATATTTTTGTCCACCTATCAATTCCTTCCCAAGGACCTGGGATAGGCAGATGTGGATGTTTGATGGTGTTAGATGTATTGTCGCAAGATATAAGCTGAGGAAAGCTGCCTTTTGCAATTGACAGATTATTATCTGTTCACAACAATGTGAAGTCACAGTTGCCAGTTCTTCAGTTGATGCTGGCCTTCATTCATATTGAGTTCTGCTGCTGCTTATTATTATTTTCATTTAATATAGGCAGTAGGTAATGAGCAGATTCTTTTATTTTTTTTTAATAGTTTCTGCCAAGCAAGAGGCCTAGAAATGTAGAGCTAGAGGCATAGTTCTCTTCATCTCCTTCCAATATAGTATCAAGAATGGATTTGTGAAAGAGAAATGGAAAAATGTACAATCCACTTGTGTATAGAATTCTTTGTTATTTATGGCTACTAGATGAATGGCAAGTTATTAAAGGCACGCCTGCAGATTTGGTAGGATTTTTGCCATTGAGGTCAGGACAAAGGATTATTATGTATGTTTTCCACCTTGAGTTACTTATAAAGTAAAAAGGTGGAATTTTTTTTTAAAAAAATAATAAATATGGTTTGGATTTTTGGATTATAATGCAAGTAATGTGCATTCTGCTTGTAGCAGAGGCTGATGAAACTTCATTCTTTTAAGGAGATTTTTGAATCATGATTCTTTAATGGTGTATGATTTAAAGACACTTAAAATATATTAGTATCTTATCATTAACCTTGTTTTCTCCTGAAATGACCATACTCTCATTCATTGTTCGAGCTACTTTACATTAGCAATCTCAGTGCAGTCCAAATGCACATTCTGGGTTGCAAGTAGTAGCAAACATCTTATATATTTGTATGTCATATTATGCATTCCAATGTAATATATGTATATACTTCAAAGAATCCCTTTGTTTTTCTCCTAAAGCAGTATTTCTCAAACCTGGCAATTTTAAGACATGTAGACTTCCTCCAGAATTTCCCCAAAAGCACGTTTTAAAGTTGCCAGGGTTGAGAGACACTGTCTTAAAGGATTATGTACAAAAGCTTATCTGAAACTGTACATACAGCCAGAGTAACTACAAAGGATGAAGCCCCTCAGATGATGCAGGAAAGGCAGGATAAAAGTGTATGCCACTTCATAGAGGAGACTCACAGAATTTTAATTTTTCCATGCTCCCATAATTGGGACAGTTTCCGAATACAGTATATGAAATGTTTTATCCTACGTTTTCTTTTATCTTTTTTCATGGTTCCCTAAATCGCTTCTGCAGAATTGGTGAGCAACAGAAATGTTGTGAGATGTAGTCAAAAAAAAAGCACCTACTCAGTGGAGGGTGGGAGGGAGAGAAAATGTTGGCAAAAAAGCCTCTCCCTTACATGAATGGATACCAGCCAGTGTTTCTTTCCAACAAAAGGTTGTCTGTGCAATCAATAGATCAGTGTTAGCACTTTAAGATATGCGGACTTCCAGTGCTTTTTTTGTAAAAGAAAAAGGTGCCGGAACTCACACATGTCATACAACCCGCCTTGCCTACCCTACAAGGTTCCATCCAAAAAAGGTGCCAGAACTCCGTTCTGAGCGTTCTATGAGAAAAAAAGCCCTGCTGACTTCACCTCTCAAAATCCCCCAGTCAGCCTGCTGACTAGGGGATTCTGGGAAATGAAGTCCACATCTTAAAGTTGCCAAGTTTGAGAAACACTGCAGTAGAATCAAGGAGTAGCTGAAAAAGCAACCTGTTTCTTGTAGACTGATTACTATTGTTACTAGAGAGAACTGCCTTGTCATTTTTACCAATTGGCAGGCTATTTAATTTTTAATTAAATATTGTTAATTAAACCCACTTGGAACCCATTTAAATGAGAATAGTATTTATACTGCGCAGGAGCTCACTTTTTCCATGAAAAGAAAAAAATAATAATCTGGATGTTACCAATTCAGATTATAGGTATATAATCAATTGCATGTTTAAGTTAATCACTTCTGAAACAGTGCTTTTTATATCTAGAATATCGAAGAGAAATCTAGAGTAATTTCTGATATGCTAGGCTTCTACTTGCATGCAAAGCATCTGATTGTACATTTCTAGCCTGAAGGATGTTGTCTAGTAAAACCTCATGGTTTTCCTGATAAATAAACTGGCCAGAAGGTGCTAGTGTCACCTTCTATATGATTTTGTAATCACCAAACAATATTTGAATGTTTAGACTGTGTCTAATAACTGATTAAAGAAATTACTTAATTCATATAAAATTTAACAAGTGAGTTGCTCTATTTATTTTGATACCCTGGATTGGTACATGATATTGTGGAATTAAACTGCTATAATCATATGTTTTCTTTGTAAAGGACTTTGTGTTACAGAAGAAAAAAATACGACCTCTTCGTAGAGGAGTTTGCAAAGATAATGAAAATCTATTCATATCCTTTGTAGAAATTTTGTATATTATTTGGACCAAACTTTTGCTTTGTTCTGCTGTCTTTGAACTTGTATGAATATATCTTTTTTAATTTTGTTTTTCTGTCTGTGCTTTTCTTGAGAATGTTCCATTCCATCGTTTCCCCAACAGTCCATTTATAAGGAAGTAACTCCTATTGAATTCAGTGGGAGCTGATTTTCATTTAAATGTATAAAATTCATTGTAAGAATTGTAGGATTCTTTGTATTTTCTTAGATGGCTATAATATCTAGTTGACATAAATATAATGTTTGATAATAAGTCATTATTCATCACCGTACACATCAATAATGATAGGCTACTGTTCAGTGAAGATATTTCTACAATTCTCCATAGGTTATTTCAGTAATTTGGGGCACAGCACTCAAGTTATTTAAATGAAATGTTTCTCATGAACTCGATCCATTGGTTACTCTCCTAGAGTCCCCAATTGCTTGGAAAGTGGTCCTGCTGATACTATATTTAGCTGCTAGACACATGACTAGACAACTAAGTTATTGCCACCGAAAACATTTGTATAACTCGTATCTAAATTGTGTCATAGCTAAAGTATTATTTATTTTGCCAACTTTGGTTCTGCTCCAAAGCTTATTTTCCATCCAGTTAAATGAATAAAATATCTCTGTTGGATATGTCTTTGTACCCAATGTATCTTGAGTGGAATTTTATTGAAATGAAAGCCTGGTTTTTGAAACATTTTTGTTCAATGTACACTCCATAAATATTCAGATTTTCCATGCATATAAATTGCAAAATCTTCCCAGATACGTTCGTAACTCTTAACTCTAGTTTATGGTCTTCAGCAGGATGATCTATGCTCTCAAAATTAATAATGGCTTGACTAAAAAAATTTGCTCCGTTCTCTAACATGTTTTACGGTAGCTTTAATGTTGATATCCAGCTTAAAATAAGCTGGATACATAGCAGGGGGGGTTTTTTGCCAGCAGAAAGATGAATTCTGTAGTAACAAATACTTGCTAGGAAATATTCCAAGAGTAGGAAAAGATCAAAAGTATGACTATTCTAAATTGTCAGTAATTAAGTTTTGTAGCAGAATCAGTACCATTAGAAAAACTCAATAACCAAGCTGCTTATAATGTTGGCTTGTAGTAATTTTACAATTATAATGTTAGCATCAGGTAATCTACCGAAAAAGCTTTCTGGGGTGAGGACAATGTTATATTAATAGAAAGTTTTATTAGGACTTATTAAAATATTAGCTCGATGTAACTGACCAGACCTTATATTGTTACCAACATTCTGTGTTATCCAGAACCTAGTTGTATCTATAAAAAGTGACGTTTCAAAATCAGAAAACAAATGAGACTATCCAGCATAGTTCTGAAATCATGGTAAACATAGACATTAGAATACAACTCTGTTTCCTCAAATTGTTACAAAGCACAATTCATGCTTCATATACTGCATTAAGTAATTATTATAAAGCAATTTCTCTGTATATGGAATGCAATCCTATGAATGCTGATTTTGAGAGTAACCCCATTAAACTAGCTGGGGTTTGGTGCTTAATAAATGTACAAACACATATTCTATCTGACTTTAAAGCTCAGCTTGAAAGAAGAATCAGCATTCTTAATATGTCTTATGTTTGGTGGGAAGCGCCACGTTGCCATGGGGATGAATTTATCAGTCTTGCTGGTTTCAAGATTGAAATGCAACTTTTTGTTTTTAAATTGAAAATATTTCTGGAAATAAAATTATACTGCAGATGTTATGTGTGTTCCTCTTGTATCTGTTCAAGTTCTTTATCCCAACAGGCTTTATTCCATTGCTGGGTTACAGTGTTATCTAGCGATCCTTGACTTAGCAAAGAACTATATTATACCTTTATTATTTCTCTTTCGAGATGACGCAGTGACCTGACTTCCCTCCAAGGTAGTAGCAATAGCACTTAGACTTATATACCGCTTCACAGCCCTCTCGAAGCGGTTTATAGAATCAGCATATTGCCACCAACAATTACTGACCTTGGAAGAATGGAAGGCTGAGTCAACTTTGAGCCGGTGAGAATCGAACTGCTGGCAATCGGCAGTCAGCAGAATTAGCCTGCAGTACTGCACTCTTAACCACTGTGCCATAAGGGACACGGTGGCTCAGTCGGTTAGGACGCTGAGCTTGTCGATCGGAAGGTCGGCAGTTTGGCGGGTCGAATCCCGAGTGCCGTGTAGCGGAGTGAGTGCCTGTTACTCATCCAGCTTCTGCCAACCTAGCAGTTCGAAAGCACGTAAAAATGCAAGTAGAAAAATAGGGACCACTATGGTGGGAAGGTAGCAGCATTCCATGCGCCTTTGGCATCCAGTCATGCCGGCCACATGACCACGGAGATGTCCTCGGACAAGTGCTGGCTCTTTGGCTTTGAAACGGAGATGAGCACTGGCTCCTAGAATTGGAAACGACTAGCATGCATGTGCGGGGGAACCTTTACCTTTAACCACTGTGCCACCGGCTCTTATCATCTAATGGGTGATAAAAGAGATTTTATATACCTCGAAGCTGTCCTTGGATGATGTTGCAATAATACTGGAATAGCTAAGTATGATCTGCGTCACTTCTGGGCTGCAGATGACATAGAGGGCTTCACAGGGACCGGCAGAAAAAAAAGAAAATTGCCAGGATATGTTTATGTTGTAATCACGTACCAACAGAGAAAAGGCATATAGTTTCTCTATTACAGCTATTTGCAAGCCATTCCCTAAATTTTCCTCTGAAGCAATCATCTTGGTCTCTGCATTTTAATATATTGCCCCCTGGGGCTGAAATATTCTCTGCGGCGCTAATGCAACATCAATCACTGTTTCCTTTTCTGAAACAATGAAAATTAAGTGAATCGAGCGTCACTTAAATACATGCCAGATGTCAAGTGCCCGGATTTTGATCATGTGACCATGGGAATGCTACCACAGTCGTAAGTGTAAGGACCAGTTGTAAGTCATTTTTTTCAGTGCCATTGTAACTGACCAGTTGCTAAGCAAATGGCTGTAAGTTGAGGATTACCTGTACAAATTTACCCTTGCCCAGTACAGATGGCATTCAGAACTTTCCCAAAGCTTGCAGGGAATAAAAAGGATAGATACGTAGGTAGGTAGATAGATTTGTGATATATACATATGCATTTTACTTTATTAATTCCAATTCTGATTCCATTTCCTGTTCCACTGTCTCCATGATTCCAGTTTGTGAATTGGGCATTTGTTGTTGTTAGCTGCGAAGTCGTGTCTGATCCATCGCGACGCTATGGACAACGTTCCTCCAGGCCTTCCTGTCCTCTACCATCTTCTGGAGTCCATTTAAGTTCACGCCTCCTGCTTCAGTAACTCCATCCAGCCACCTCATTCTCTGTCGTCCCTTTCTTCTATTGCCCTCAATCTTTCCCAGCATTAGGCTCTTCTCCAGTGAGTTCTTCCTTCTCCTTAGGTGGCCAAAGTATTTGAGTTTTAGTTTCCGGATCTGGCCTTCTAAAGAGCAGTCAGGGTTGATCTCCTCTAGGACTGACCGGTTTGATCGCCTTGCAGTCCAAGGGACTCGCAGGAGTCTTCTCCAGCACCACAGTTCAAAGTCCTCAATTCTTTGGCACTCAGCCTTTTTTATGGTCCAGCTTTCACTGCCATACATTGCAACTGGGAAGACCATAGCCTTGACTATACACACTTGTTGAATTGGGCATATTCAAATACTAATCCATTGACTTGTTGAATCTTCTCAGGGTATATACAACTGAAGGTAAGAATTGTAAAGATAGAAGTGTGGGCAATGCAATTTTTTAAAATGTTTACTCAGAAGTAAACACATCAAATCCAGTGTGGCTTCTTTTCCGTAAGGGAAACAGATTGAAATCCTATGACTTCAGTTGTAGACAGCCTTGTTTGGAAATAGGTTTTCTTCTTTGGAAATGTGAAACATATATTGCATATATGCGGCTCTGCCAAAAGAAATAAAATAGTCAAGGGAACCAGTTGTTTGCAAGAGTGTTTTAAAATTACTGTACATATGTTTTCTCCTTGTTATTAAAATACCACATGAAGTTTAAGATCCATTTCAAATCTATTTGCTAGTCAGCTACATTTATGTCTAATGAATAACTATAGTAAAGGCTACAGCATTGCTTGGTAACCACAATTATTCAAATCAGGAGGGAAATGAATGCATAAACATCCATAATTTTGGAGTCTGCAGTGTGGAATGATTTAAAAGCAGTATTCAAAGCTAAAGTCTCAGCAAGGCAAATGAAAACCATAATTTCCATAGATGTACAGAAATCACAGTACTTCGAGTTTAACAAGTCAGCATTTAGAGGAACATATGTTTAGATTGCTTATTATTATTCTCATTAGATGCATCATGTATTATTGTCTATATAGATAAATATTCAGCCTTATACACAAAAATATTTTACATTTCTCTGGTTTAAATAAAGATCTCATATAATAGGCTGATATATGAAATACCATAATCCTATGCCCCAAAAAATCTTATTGCCCTTTAGTCAAAGGAAGTCTATAGTCAGATCAGAAGAAATTGATAATATATTAGATATCTGCTTCTTCTCCATATCCTGTTTTTATATGATAATTGAGGTACAATTTTGGATAATTCAAAAGTCTGTATACATTTATATGGTGAATAGATTGATCTTAACAAATGTATTTGGGTGTAATGTTTAGCAGACTCCTGAAAAGGAGGAGAGCCATTATAGAAAAGATTCCTTAACCCAAGATAAGAGAAAAATCCTTTTCTTTTTCCTTTATTTCATTCTCCAGTTCTTTCCTCCTAGCTTCCACAGCACGTCTATGTTTATTATTCATATATATCAACACCCCTCTCATATAGTCCTTACTAGCATCCCAAACCATGTCCATAGAGGTGCCCTTATTCATATTAATTTCAAAAAAATCCTTCATCCGCTGTTTGCATTCTTCCACATTTCTCTGATTTCTAAACAAATTCTCATTTACGCGCCACGAGCGCCTATCTCTATTCTCCTTATCAATCTCTAGCCAAACTGGGCTGTGATCAGAAATAGTTCTTGCACAAATCTTCACCTTCTTAGTCCTTAAAAAAAATCATTAGTCAACAAAATAAAATCGATCCTGGAAAAAGATTGATGTCTGTCAGGCTTTGATTTTGAATTCAGAGGATGTGAAGATTAAGGAAGCTATTAAACTGTTAAGAGGACAATTTGATAAATTAATGGCTGACCAAGTGGCAACCAATTTGCGGTTTGCCAGGCATAATACCTTTTGCAACGCCAATAAACCAGGTAGATGGTTAGCTTCTAGATTGAGGAAAAAGCAAAGGGCTTCTAATATAGACAAATTGAGCACAAAGGAAGGGTTGTGTTTCAACAGGACCTTATTAAGGATGCTTTTGTGGATTTTTATTCTAAATTATATGCTAAGGAGAAGATTAATGAAAAAGACATTGATATATATTTGGAGAATGCTAGCATCCCGGTTCTTACGCAAGCACAAAAAGAAGGGATTAATCAATTAATTACAGAAGAAGAAATTTTTACAGCAATTAAGGAATTGAAGATGGATAAAGCACCAGGTACGGATGGTTTGTCTGCGGCTTATTATAAAAATTTACAATTAGAGATGATGAAACCGTTAAAGGAACTGTTCCAGACAATCCAGAGGGGGGGAAAGGTGCCACCGTCTTGGAGAACAGCTTTTATTTCCTTGATTCCGAAGGAAGACCAAGATGCTACTCAAGTTAAAAATTACAGACCGATATCGCTTTTAAATACAGATTACAAGATATTTGCTAAGGTGTTGGCTAATAGACTGATGAGGGTTCTGCAACAGGTGATTCATGGGGACCAAACGGGGTTTATTAGTGGTAGGCAAATGAAAAATAATGTGAGGCATATAGTTGATTTGTTAGAGTTTTTGGAAAGGAACAACCAGATCCCTGCGGCGCTAATCTTTCTAGATGCTGAAAAAGCTTTTGATCAATTGAATTGGCAATTTTTGATGAAAGTTTTAGACAAAATGGATTTTGGGGAAATTTTTTTACAATCGATTAGGGCATTATATCAAAAACAAACTGCCTGAATTATAGTTAATAATAGTCTGACAGAAGCATGTAATATTGAGAAGGGCACAAGGCAAGGGTGTCCGTTATCGCCCTTGTTATTTGTGTTAACATTAGAGATATTATTGGTTAAAATACGGAATTCGGAAAAAAATAAGGGTATACAAATTAGAGATCAGGATTATAGATTGAGAGCATTCGCAGATGATCTGGTTGTTACAGTGACCCAGCCAGAGAACTCTGTTGTGGACCTGATGGAGATAATAACACAATACGGGAGGGTTTCTGGATTTAAAGTTAATATACAGAAAACCAAAATTCTGGCCAAAAATATGACAGTTTCGCAAAAGGCTCTCTTAGAAGGATTAACTGGATTTGAGATTGTTAAAAGGGTTAAATATTTGGGGGTGCTTTTGTCGCCCTCTAATACAAAGTTATATAAAAATAATTATGAAAAACTATGGGGGAAAATTCAAAAAGAATTGGAGAGTTGGGAAAAGTTGCAATTGTCTTTGTTGGGACGGATTGCAGCAGTGAAAATGAACGTCCTGCTTAAATTCCTATTTTTATTTCAAATGATACCGATTCTTAAGAAAGATTCTAATTTGGAGGAATGGCAGCGAGGTATCAATAAATTTGTTTGGGCAGGGAAAAGGCCACGAGTTAAACTTAAGATTATGCAGGATACTCGTGAGAGAGGTGGTCTTAAAATGCCCAATCTTAAACTATATTATGAAGCTGCTGCATTAGTAGGAATAAGTGATTGGATTAATTTGACACAAGAGAGATTATTAAATCTTGAGGGCCACGATTTGTTGTTTGGCTGGCATGCATATTTGTTGTATGATAAGAAGGTAGACAATGTGTTTAGAGTGCATATTCTAAGACAGGCATTGTTGAGAGTTTGGAAGAAGTATAGACATAAGCTAGATTGCAAAATACCACTGTGGGCAATTCCAAAACACGCAATAGAAAATATACATGCTGGTTTCAAACATGATGTGACTACGTACAAGGAGATTCTGAGTTTGGAAAGAAATGTCTGGAGTTTGAAATCATATAGCCTCTTGCGAGAAGAGAAGGTTGTTCAAAATTGGTTTCAATATACTCAGCTACGGGCCAGGTGGAAAGAAGACCAGAAAGTTGGTTTTACAATGACTGATGAAAACTTGATAAAGCAAATTAGAAGTCAGGGTCCAGCACATATCAAACGGATATATCTTGCGTTGATAGAAATTGACTCAGAAACAGAGCTTGTTAAAGATTGTATGATTAAATGGGCCCAAAATATCCAAGAAGTTGTTACAATGGATACGTGGGAAAGGATTTGGGTGAGGAACGTAAAATTTACACAAGCTCAAAATCTAAGAGAGAATTTTTACAAAATGTTTTATAGATGGCATTTAGATCCTAAAAAGCTTGCAAGTATGTATCCGAATTATCAGCCTAAATGTTGGAGGTGCGGTGATGAAGACGCAACATATTTTCACATATGGTGGACTTGTAAAAAGGTTAAGGCTTTTTGGATAAAAGTCTGGTGGAACATGCAGAAGATTTTTAAACAGAGGATAAAGTTTTGTCCGCAACTTTTTTTGTTGGGAATAATTACAGATGCTACAGTTGTGGACATTAAGTTGATGTTGAATTTAATTACGGCAGCAAGACTTTTAATAGGTCAGTATTGGAAGAAGGAGGAACTGCCGACTATAGAAGAATGGACTTTAAAAGTTTCTGACCTGGCAGAGATGGCAAAGATATCGGCCTATTTGAAAGATCATTCGCAAGAACGCTATATTATGGAGTGGAGAAAATGGATTGAGTATATCCAGAACAAATATGGGACTAAAAAGTTTCATGTAGCATTTGAATAAGTCTTCCCTTCTTTTCTCTTTTTTTCCTCTTTTTTATATATTTTATATTAATAGTGTTTGTAGTTATCCTATATGAGCTAGAGAGTGATAGATTTTAGAGTTTACGGTTGCTAGTATATGGTTGTTTATGATTCTTTTTTTTTTTGTTTTTTATACCTTGTACTTAGCTCTGGGAAGTCGGGGGGGGGGAGGGGGGAGGGGTAAGGAGGGAGGGATAGGGGAGGGGTAGGGGGGTTTGTTAAAGATAAAATGTATGATAAAACTTTTCAATAAAAAAAGATAAGAGAAAAATGTGCAAAAGAAACTCAGAGCAAGTCTGACTTGAACTACACTAGATATAATTTATCTGTGGTAGACTTTCAAGACTGTTACGTTATCCTACTAATATTCCAAAAATTCAACTGGTTCTTGTTTCTTGAGTTTGCCAGTCTCCAAGTGTTGATTTTGGTATTATTTCTTTTATTGACAAATTTGGCTAACATTCTCTGGCAATTGAAGGATAGTAATATTCATTTGTTGCATTGCAAATATTGTGTGTGTGTGTGTGTGTGTGTTGCAATATGCTTTAAATTTAAGTTGTAGGAGATTAGATGTTCTAAAATCTCAGAATGTTGAGGCAAATAAAATAGCTCTCAGAAGACAATTAGAAAGATAATTAAATTGATTTCTGTGATTCCAGCAGAGAAGTAGCCTTCGTAGTTGAGAAGAACAACCATTAGCAATAACTCACCCATTCTGTCCATAAAAACTGAATTGTTACTTATAATTGTCACCAGAAGCCCTTGAGTTGTCCTAGTGATAGAGCTTGGTTACAGTTTTCTTCAGTTTTATTTTAGTAAGAGGCAGGTCAGGGACAGAGTACTATGCTGTTGCCCTTGTGGCTTGTCACTATTCCAAAATCTACCCATTGATCCAAATCAGCCTTCTCCCTGCCCCTATTATGTACAGTAGCTGACATTATGAAGGGCACTCTGCCACTGCATAATGTATTGTCTACAAGCAGTTGTAAATCATTGTCAATGGAAAAAAAGAACTTCCTTCACATTGATCTCATTCAGCATAGGCTACCAGATCTGGCCTGCCAAAATCCAGCACAAACAATAGAGGAAAGCAACTGCTACTGCTAAGCTTGTAAGCCGCCCTGAGTCTTCGGAGAAGGGCGGGATATAAATGGAATAAAAATAAAATAAATAAATAAATAAATAAATAAATAAATAAATAAATAAATAAATAAAGGAGTTTTGAATTCTATTCTTCAACCAGAATGTACACATAGAAGGCCTTCCTCTTTATGCAGAAGCAAATGAGAGGAAAATAAACTAAAGTTTGTTTATTAATATTAGTATTACAAAGCTGGATTGCACCTGGCTGATTTGAGAGATTTGAGAGAAGCTAGCAGCCAGAGGTTTTCATGTCAGTTATATCCACAAACAACCACTCAGCTTTCATGGCCATAAAATACGGAACAAAGTGTGAGTCTTTTCAACTGCTATGTTATGTCATTTTTAATCTTTTTAACTCTCTCATTGTCTTTTACTATTTTATTCTGTTTTACTTTTTGAACCACCCAGTCAGGAATATGAGATGAGTGGCGATTAAATTTACTAAACCTATTTTTAAGGGTTGGGCTAAGCCTATGTTTGCAAATCATGCTGTAGAGCACTGTAATCTAGCAAAGTTTGGTTTATTCAGCAAATTATGATTAAAATAAATCAGGACTTAACACAGTACATGAGACATTAAAATAAATTTTGGTTTCTGAAGAGAAAAAATCCTAATAGAATATTAAAAATACACTGAACTAAAGAACTGAGCACTTCTAATGTATGCCATGCTATTGACATATTGTAATAGGCTGAAAGGAGGGATATACATTGAAGAAATAATAGTAATAGCAATATTTTACTTGCAATTATAATTGCAGTCTCAGATCTGTTCTTAGGGAAGCCTGCTTTGCCTACCCAGTGGGCAACAGTCTTAAAAATACATTTCCTCTGGGATCAGTTCTTGCTGAAAAAGAACCTGATCTATTAGTTGGAGTTGCAGTCTTGGGAATCCACAACTTTGTTCAAATGCAACAAATGCCAAAAATAATTTTAAAGGTTCCTTTGAACATGCAAAAAACAAGAAAAAGGTCAAGGAACTGGGATAAGGTTAAAAAAAAGAAAATCAAGACTGTAACTACAATAGTGCAATTAAAAAAGGTCCATTTGAGGGGGGGTTGCCTCATACATAAAGAACAGGCAAAGCTTTAGTTGCTTTGTGACTGTCCTTATCTTGATTTTTTTTCACCACGTCCTGTGGATACCCTGCCAAGCAGGCAGTAGCAATTAAACATCTGTTCTGTATTTGCACAACAGTCCTAAACAATCACAGTGTGGTACTAGGTTAGAATTACAGACAGAAGAGAGGATTCCCTGGAAGATTTTGCCTTCCAATTTCTCAAATGTTTTCCTCCTGGGGGGGGATTTTTTTCTCTCTTCTTTTTACTGATCCGAAGACAATCCTTGCTGCAAAATAAATCCGTCATGGGACTTATAAAGTCCCTTACTTTAGGACCCAGGCTCAAAAACAGAAACTGTGACAGGGACCTTGGAATCCTAGTGGATGATCACTTGACTATGAGCCAGCAGTGTGCAACAGCAGCCAAAAGAGCTAATACAATCCTGGGTTGTATAAACAGAGGCAGAGAATCAAGATCATGCAAAGTATTAGTACTACTTTATAAAACCCTAGTAAGACCATAACTGGAATACTGCAACCTGGGCACCATACTACAAAAAAGATGTTGAGACTAGAAAAAGTTCAGAGAAAAGCAACTAAGATGATCCAAGGCCTGGAGACTAAAACATATGAAGAATGGCTGCAGGATTTAAGAAAAATTAGGGGAGAGAAGATAGGAGTATTCCAGTATTTGAGGGGCTGCCACAAAGAAGAAGGGGTCAACTTATTTTCCAAAGCACCAGAAGGCAGGACAAGAAACAATGGATGGAAACTAATCAAGGAGAGAAGCAAACTGGAATTAAGGAGAAACTTCCTAACAGTGAGGACAATTAACCAGCGGAACAGCTTGCTTTCAGAAATGGTGGGTGCTCCATCACTGGAGGTTTTTAAGACTAGACAGTCACTTGTCTGAAATGGTATATGTTCTCCTGCTTGAGCAGGGGGTTGGACTAGAAGACCTCCAAGGTCCCTTCCAGCTTCTATTCTATTCCATTCCATTCCATTCCATTCTATTCTATCCCTGCATCCCACTAGGAGAACTTACCCCAGATTCACTTTTTGTTGGAAATCATGCAATTGAATGAGCATAGTGAAAAATGCAGAAGGCATGTTTAATATAAAGCTTATTAAAACATTTTTTACAATTATAAAAGTAAAGAAAGATATAAAACAAGTGAAAATTGGAGAAAAGAAAAAGAAATATATATATAAAAGCTATCACTGATCTTCTCTACAGCAGTTTAAAAATGCATTTATCATCTGTCCTCCCTCTTACATCGCAATTCTCTTCTTCCCATATTCGGCCCATTCTAATTATCAATCCATGTCACCAATTCTTTTTTTTTTTTTGCATTTTTAGCAAAAAGTCCAGGAAGAGTTTCCAATCACTAATAAATGTATTTGTTGTCTTCTTAATCAAGCAAGTTAATTTTGCCATTTCTGCAAATTCAGTCATCTTCACCAGCCATTCATTCCTCTGCTGTGACTATTTTGGATTTTTTTCCTCTAAAAAAGAAGGTATTTTTGATACCAGATCAGTTCCCAGCAAATCTCAATTGGCCCTGAATTTTTGTTAGGGCTAGGGATTTCCTCCACAAATGCCATAAGCTGCCTCAACCTTCAGCTCTTTTCCTGCAAACATGATTTAAAATCTGCAATGCTCTGTTCAGTATGTGAAACCACTTGATCCATCCACTCAACTGCAGTATCTTACCAAGAAGCAGAATCAAAAGACAAGTGGAGGTTATTTTTTTGCCACTCTTGAGACATTTGCCTTGATAAAAAAAAGAAACAGTAAACTTACCAGCAAGACTAAGGATAAAAAAATGGACATCAGAATGGCATTTCTTTATCAGCCGAAAGGCCCATGTAGAAATTCATCAGTAATCCCAGTGGTCATTACATAAGTGACATTTACATAATTTAGTTAGGCTGAACAATAGCCAAGATGGAAATTTGTAGTGATAAACACCTATAAAAATTCTGGACACTTGACTTTGTCTTCTAGCTCCCCCTGCTGTAAATTTCCTTTTCAATCGCTGTGCTTCAAAAAACTATCTCTTTTGCTTCGCACAGTTTTACATTTGAATATTCATTACTAATGTAATGGCCTGGGTATTTTATAGCACTCTTCTTGTCTTCTTTTTACAATCTCTGAGACTTTCCTGGCTTAGCCTTACTGAATGTAACTTCCAGATCTCGTAATTGTCTTAAAGCATAAAAAGCCGTTTTTGCCATGGAAGCAAACAAGTACAGATCTGGAAATTTTGATACATGTAATCCTCGATTTGCAACCATTCATTTGCTGGCCATTCAAAATTATAATGGCACTGGGAAAAGTGACTTACAATCATCAAGTCTGACTCAGCCTTCAATCCTTCTGAGGTCGGTAAAATGAGGAGCCAGATTGTTGTGGGCCATAAGCTGACTGTAAAACCGCCTAGACAGGGCTGTAAAGCACTGTGAAGAGGTATGAGTAAATCTAAGTGCTATTGCTATTTTTCACACATGTGAAAAATTTATGCATCCCCAGATCACATGGTCACATGATTAAAATTCAGATGTTTGACAACTGGGGTCATGTGACTACCTTTTACGGACCTTCTGACAAGCAAAATCAATGGGGAAGCCAGACATACTTAACAACTGCAGTGATTCACGTAACAATTGTGGCAAGGAAGTTGGTAAAATGAGGCAAAACTCATTTAACTTCTTGGAATACGAAATATGGGGCTCAATTATGGTCGTAAACCGAGGATTACCTGTATGTAAAACACCCAGTAACCCCAGAGCAGTAATCCCAGGCCAAAACATTAGTCTAGTTCAGGTGTAATCAACCTTGGCTCTTTTATGACTGGTGGACTTCAACTCCCAGAATTCCTGAGCCAGCATGGCTGGCTCAGGAATTCTGGGAGTTGAAGTCCACCAGTCATAAAAGAGCCAAGGTTGCCTACCCCTGGGCTAGGTTAATACAAAATTTGTAATAGAATATTGTAATAGAATATTTGTAGCTCAGGGTTGAACTGTGGGGTCTGTGGTGCTCTCTGAGCTTGGTGGTTTTCTTGCAGTTGTTTTGTTACCCAACTAGGTAATATTATCAGCATTGAGCTGAGAGAGCACCAACAACCTCACAGTATTTTCATATTATTGTCAAGAGAATAACATTGACATGAAGCGTTCATGGGATGTGTAGGTCAAAACCAGCAAGATGGCAGGCAGAATGTTGTGATGCAAGTCATGCTTCTCTTACACATTGTAGGTTCAAAAGGGTTGATTCTTACATCACAATCTCTCTTTGCCCCCTTGCTGATTTTGATTTTAAACTTAGGGGAAAGGTTCTATACTTCGGCAAAGAAAACAAAATCCATAGGTATAGAACAGGTGGTACCTGGCTCAATAATAGTAACTGAGAGAGGGTGTGCTAAAGCTGCCAAAAAAACAATGCAATCCTAGGCTGCATTATCAGAGGGATAGAATCAAGATCACGTGAGGTATTAGTACCTCTTGATAAGACCACACTTGGAATACTGCATCCAGTTTTGGTCGCCACAATATAAAAAGGATTGAAACTCTAGAAAGACTGCAGAGAAGAGCAACAAAGACAACTAGGGGGCTGAAGGTTAAAACATATGAAGAACAGTTGCAGGAATTGGATACGGCTAGTCTAGTAAATAAGGGACACGGTGGCTCAGTGGGTTAGGACGCTGAGCTTGTCGATCAGAAGGTCGGCAGTTTGGCGGGTCAAATCCCGAGTGCCGTGTAACAGAGTGAGCGCCTGTTACTCGTCCCAGCTTCTGCCAACCTAGCAGTTCGAAAACACGTAAAAATACAAGTAGAAAAATAGGGACCACTACGGTGGGAAGGTAACAGCGCTCCATGCGCCTTTGGCGTCTAGTCATGCCGGCCACATGACCACGGAGACGTCCTCGGACAAGCGCTGGCTCTTCGGCTTTGAAACGGAGATGAGCACCGGCCCCTAGAGTTGAAAATGACTAGCACGCATGTGCGGGGGAACCTTTACCTTTACCTTTAGTCTAGTAAAAAGAAGGGCTAGGGATGACATGATAGCAGTGTTCCAATAATTGAGGAGCTGCCACAAAGAAGAGGGGGGTTAACCCAATTTTTCAAAGCACCATAAGATAAGACAAGAAACAATGGATGGAAACTAATCAAGGAGAGAAGCAATTTAGAATTATAGAGAAATTTCCTGACAGTGAGATCAATTAACCAGTAGAACAGCTTGCCTTCAGAAATTGTGGGTGCTCCATCAGTGGAGACTTTTAAGAAACAGGACAGCCATTTGTCTGGAATGGCATAGGATCTCTTGCTTCATCAGGGAGTTGGGCTAGAAAACCTTCAAGATCCCTTCCAACTCTGTTATTCTGTTTATTCTGTTATTCTGATCTGCCTATTTCCCTCTCCTTGGACTCTGCTGCATGGAGTGCCCGGGAATTAAACTTAGCATGAGTCTTTATCATTTTAATTATAGTTAAATCTATATAGCCAAAGTAGAAAATGAGCCAGGACAGATTTACAATAAGCATGGTAAAATATATTTCCTGATGCTTAACTGAGAAAGTTGCCCAAAAGCAAAGATTCTCCAAGGGTACTTGGCTTTGCTACAAAGGAAATGGCTTGTAGCTGGATGATTATGAAATTCAAGCCGCTTTTCCTTTGAAGCCCTCAATGTGTGACCTCTCCATTAGCTTAAAGCTTTGAAGTTCAAAAGAGTCTTAGCAAAATCTTTAGAGCCTAGGTGGGAAAATACCCTATAGAGAACATCCCTGTTTTTTTTACTCACCTTTAGACACATAGGGCACAGAATAGATACAGAATCTGTGACGGTCGAGGACTAAACCATAGACTATCTGCAAAGTCCAAGGGAGTAAATACAAGCTGAATCCCAAATGAGTACAAAGTAACCTGAGCAATATTTTTCATGGTATGATTGGATAACATGAGGATTTCCATAGTCAGGGAAGGCAGAAAGAGAGGCACAGAAGGCAGGTAAGTAGAAATGCCCCTGGTAGCATGGAATAATATGATTTTTCTGCTGCCCTAAATAATACAGTTCTATTCAACCTGCATAAAAGCTAGCATTTAATTTCCTCTGTAAGAAGCAAATGCCTACTTATTCAAATGTAAAGTGGAAGAAAAGACATGGGACTTGCATTTTATTTTTTCCACAATAATCGAAAGTGGCATTTTTTATCATCATCCAGTTTCTCATAAGTTTGGGGAAAATGAACTGGGAAATGAATAGTGATGCTTCTACCTTGCACAGATTTCTTGGAGGACTTGCCCCCACCCCATACAAAAATGCATTAGGCCTAAATAAGAGGAGTGAGTTTCTTCGGCAGCCTGAAGGACAAAGATACCTCTTAGGGTTCAAGTTGGAAAGACCAAAGCTGTATATTAGCAGATGAAGATTCCTTCTGTCCTTGCAATTAACCCAGTAGTGGTTATATTTCATCTTATCATGAGCCTGAGGATAAGGAACTGTTCAACCTAACATAAAGTAAAGATTCCCCCGCACATGCGTGCTAGTCATTTCCGACTCTAGGGGCCGGTGCTCATCTCTGTTTCAAAGCTGAAGAGCCAGCGCTTGTCCGAGGACGTCTCCGTGGTCATGTGGCCGGCATGACTAGACTCCAAAGGCGCACGGAACGCTGTTACCTTCCCACCATAGTGGTCCCTATTTTTCTACTTGAATTTTTATGTGCTTTCGAACTGCTAGGTTGGCAGAAGCTGGGACGAGTAACAGGTGCTCACTCTGCTACATGGCACTCGGGATTCGACCCACCAAACTGCCAACCTTCTGATCGACAAGCTCAGCGTCCTAACCCACTGAGCCACCGTGTCCCTTCTGTTCAACCTAAACAGGGCACCTATTGCTCAATCTATTAGCCTCATCTTGACCTGACCACATTTGTCTTCCAGATATCTTTATAGATCTTGCTTCTCAGTTTAGAAGCATGTTTATGGAAGGATGTTTATTTATTTAAAGCGTTTTTAAATCCTCCTCTTTAGCCACCTGGGCTTCCACAGTTCATTGGAGGAGGGAAAGGGACTTTCATGTCTGGAAAATAATGATCTAAAAGATAAAACACAACAGGAAGCGAGAATAGGGAAGGAAGAGAATGTATCTTTATACATTCCAGTACTGAGTCTTAAATTTGTGAGAAGGGAATCAAACCTCCGCACTAGTCAATCTCCCCATCGTTTAACAGGGCAAAAGGTTAAAAATTACAGTCAGGACAAAAGGTAAGAAATTGCAACTGGCTCAACACAAAGATTAGAATGTAGACGGAGGCCCCAGCCTCTCCAGGTGAACATTCCTTCCATGATGTCAGAGTTTTTTTGTGGATTTCTTTCTTTCTTTCTTTTTTTTTTTTCAGATTTGGCAAAACTTTTTGCCAGAGAAATTGGGTTTGGCTAGTCTAGAGAAAAGAAGGCCCTGGGGTGACATATTGGCAGAGGGGCTGCCACAAAGATGAGGGGGGTCAATATTTTCCAAATCACCAGAAAGGCAAGACAAGAAGCAATGGATGGAAACTAATCAAGGAGAGAAGCAACCTAGAACTAAGGAGAAACTTCCTGACAGTGAGAACAATTAACCAGTGGAACAGCTTGCCTTCAGAAGTTGTGAGGTCTTTCTTTAAGAAAAGACTGGACAGTCCCTTGTTTGAAATGGTATAGAGCCGTGGTGGCGAACCTATGGCACGCATGCCACAGGTGGCACACAGAGGCCTCTCTGTGGGCACACGCGCTGTTGCCCCATTCCTAGGCCTTCAGCTGGGTTTTATAAAACCTTTTCGTTTTAGGCCTCCACTGCCATGGGCAAAAAAAAAAAGGTTCATTCAATCAATCAATTTCAACTTCTCACAGGGAAAAAAAAGATCTCGCAGAGTTGGAATTGATTGATTGAACATTTTAGTCCCACCCAGTCTGCCGTTACCACTGCAGCCACACCCACCCAATGGGCCACACCCACCCAATGGGCCATGCCCACCCAATGGGCCACGCCCAGCCTACTGGCCACACCCACCCAATGGGCTACACCCACCTGGCACCCAATGACACATAAGTGAGTTTTACGTTGCAGTTTGGGCACTCGGTCTCTAAAAGGTTTGCCATCGCTGGTATAGGGTCCCCTGCTTGAGCAGGGGGATGGACTAGAAGACCTCCAAGGTCCCTTCCAGCTCTATTCTAATTAAGTAACAAAAGATTCTTTCCCCTAAGGGTATTACCTCCAACTGCAATGTTAATTAAGCAGAAACTGCAAACTCAGCTGAGAACCCAACCACAGAGTGCTCCCTTTTGGAAATCTGGGTAATTACACTTTCCCAGAATTCCTACAGGAAGGGCAATCTTTTACCTGCCTTTGTGAAATAGAGGCAAGAAGACTCTCCTATAAAAAGAGCTATAAAGAAAGACTTAATTTGTGGCCACCTTTGATGGTCCTCAACCTCACCTCTGATTCAAGCAGCTGTGTGCAAAAAGATACTGATTACTTTTCTAACAAATTTAAATATTCATTTTTAAATTATGATTAGCTTAATTCTGTTTAAAAGGTGACTGGAGGTTACGGCCCCATTTCTTCTCTGTATTTACTTTTGTTTACTTTTTCAAAAACAGCCACTAAAATGTCACAGAAATTAATATAATTTGATATTTTATAGAATAGTATGTATAGGGATGATCTCATAATTTCTGAAAATGAACGAGTGGTGATATACAGTTAATAACCCAGTATTTTATTAAAGAAAATATTCCGTTCTTGCATATGGATGTGCCCCCTTGTTAGACTGGAATAATAATAATAATAATAATAAACCTTTATTGTCAAAGTACAACATGTGTACATTGAGATTAGCTGAGCCTCCCCCCCTGCTCTCTCCCCCCAACACACAGTGACAACAAACCCTCCATCCTACCACACCATGTGAACCAACTACACCACACACCGGCCTCCCAAGTCAATTCTGCATAAATTCACAGAGATTATGTCCCATTTAAAAGCCTAACAGCCCACGGATAAAAGCTATTTTTCAGCCTGTTGGTACGGCTGGCTATATTCCTATATCTCCTACCCGATGGTAGGAGAGTAAAGAGGTACCGACCAGGGTATGAGTCATCCCTGAGAATTTTCCTCACTCTTCCAAGGCAACGAGCCCTGGCGATGTCATCCAGTGGTGTCAGAGAACAGCCCACAATGTCTTGTGCTGTGCTCACTACCCTCTGTAATACTTTCCTATCCACGGCTGTCAGACCAGCATACCAAACCACAATACCATACGAGAGGATGCTCTCAATAGTAGACTGGTAAAAGAGGGTCATTAGCTGTTGTTCTACCCTGTTCTTCCGCAAGACCCTAAGAAAGTGAAGCCTCTGTTGGGCCTTTCTAGCCACCTGAGTTGTGTTAACTTTCCAGGTCAGATCTTCACAGAGGTAGACTCCCAGAAATTTAAAGGAGGAAACTCTCTCCACACAGCCCCCCCCCCGATGTAAAGTGGGGCAGGTTCCTCTCTTTTCCTCCGAAAGTCTAGCACTGTCTCTTTCATCTTGCCAATGTTTAGGTGCAAGTTGTTGTTACTACACCATATGGATAGTTTTTGTACCTCCACTCTATATGCTGTCTCATCCCCACCTGTAATAAGACCCACCACAGTTGTATCATCTGTGAAGTTGCTTATCGCAGTGGATGGGTTAGATGATACACAATCATAAGTGTATAAAGAGTACAGGTAGGGGCTAAGCACACAGACCTGTGGCGAGCCGGTGCAAAGCTTCGGGGGGGGGTGGACAAAGCAGACCCAACCCTCACTGTTTGTAACCGATCCCTAAGAAAGTCTTGAATCCAATTGCAGATAGCGGGGGAGAATTTCAAGTCAGTCAGCTTCTCGATGAGAATGCTTGGCAAAATGGTGTTGAAAGCCGAGCTGTAGTCAACAAAAAGCATCCTGACATAACTTCCAGGTCTCTCGAGATGACTTGCTACAGAGTGTAAAGCAGTAGCTATGGCATCGTCTGTCGACCTATTTCCCCTGTAGGCAAATTGATGTTTATCAAATACACTGCATTAAGCCAACTCTGATTGATTAAAAAGCACAAGTTTAAACTAATTCATAATTTAAAGCAGGGGCAAACTATCTTTTTCAGCTACACTTTGGATGAGACGTATTGGGCCATTCTCCAATAATGTGATGGTCTCAAGATTTGGGAGGATAAACATTTTTTGTCTGTTCAAGAAGCTAAGTGATAGTTTAACAATGAAAATAGCTGTGTCGATGTTGATGTTTAATTTGCTGAAAGATTATATTTGGGGACAAATGTGGGGCTTTGTGAAGATATGACGGACCATCACATTTGTTATATGATTTGTGTAGAATCCAGCCTTGATGCTGAAATGAAAAACAGCTGTCTCGTCTCCACTGCACTGGGAATATGGACTGAATTGGATTCACACATCATATGAAGGCAAAAATAAACCAATACCAGCTATGTGTGAATCAAGCTACATTCTTTCATGTCTATCAACACCTGTAATGAAATGATTCCTCTTCTTCAACCACCTTGTTCATCAAGCTAGAGTGATGCTTTCTCAGTGAAACAAAATTTCCCCTTATACACTTGAACAACTGAAACATTAATCCTACTCACCAATTTCCTTGGCAGGAATGTGTTGCTGATAGATGTGTTTCTTATCTTGAATGCACATCCCTGATCCTTTAAAAAAAAGGTGGGGGAAACAAATAACCAGCTGCCTCTCACAGTTCTGAAATAGAGATGATGACTGCAGGGTATATTTTAGTTAGGTTTTTAGGCAGCTTTTTCACAAGCATCTCTTAGCCAAAGAACCTTGTTACCTTTTAAATGATAAAATATAGAATAGAATATTTTATTGTAGGGTATAGAATACTTTATCTGGCCAAGTGTGATTAGACACATACGCAGTTTGTCTCCAGTGCAGGAGCTCTAAATGTACATGCAAAGCAATCACAAAAATAATGCTAATAAGAGGGGTAGTAAAGAAGGTAAAGAAGGGACGCAGTGGCTCAGTGGGTTAGGAATCAGAAGGTCGGCAGTTTGGCGGGTCGAATCCCGAGTGCCGCGTAGCAGAGTGAGCGCCTGTTACTCGTCCCAGCTTCTGCCAACCTAGCAGTTCGAAAGCACGTAAAATGCAAGTAGAAAAATAGGGACCACTACGGTGGGAAGGTAACAGCGTTCCGTGCGCCTTTGGAGTCTAGTCATGCCGGCCACATGACCACGGAGACGTCCTCAGACAAGCGCTGGCTCTTCGGCTTTGAAACGGAGATGAGCACTGGCCCCTAGAGTCGGAAACGACTAGCACGCATGTGCGGGGGAACCTTTACCTTTACCTTAAAGAAGATAAAAAGGATAACAATAATGCTATAGCCATGCAACATGGGTAAATACACATAGAGACAGTACTGTGAGAATTAGGTGTTCAGCAGAGTATTGGCATGAGGGAAGAAACTGTCACTGTGTCTATTTATTTTGGCTCAGAAATAACATGCATGCCCTATAGCAGAGTCTAAAGGGGAGGAGTCAAAACAGTTTACGTCCAGGATGTCAGGTGCTTCCTTCTCATCCACACAATATTCAGGTCTTCTAGGAAGGCAAGCTGGTTGCAATTGCTCTTTCTGCAGTCCTAACTATCCATTGGAATCTGTACCTGTCCTGTTTGGACAGGTACAAACCAGACAGTTATAGAAGTACAAATGGCAGACTCAACAATTCATCTGTAAAACTATTTCAACAACTCCTGGGGCAGTCTGAACTTCCTGGGCTGTCACAGGAAGAATGTTCTTTGTTGTGCTTTTTAAATGATGGTTCTAATGTTAGGGAATCTCTCCAGTGGTGGGATTAAAATATGTGAACAGCTGGTTCTCTGTGTGGATGCAGCTTCCAGAAGTCCATTCTGGGCCTGGGCAACAAAAAATTAGCTACCAGTTCTGCCGAAATGGTGCAAACTGGCTGAATCCCACCACTGGATCCATTTCAAATCCTGGGAGATATAGAATCCAAAAATGTGAAGGATTCTACTGCTGATACTGTGCTGTTGAATATAATAAGAGATGGTAGAATAGAAGGGTCCTCCTAAAATCCACTCTCATATCTACAGTGTTAAGCATGTTCAGCTCCAGATAGGTCTGGCTGCACCACAGGGCTAGCTGTTCAACCTCTTGTCTATATGCAGACTGATCACTGTTTCAAATGAGACCAATGACTGTTGTATCATCTGCAAACTTCAGTACTGGGGATTCAAGATGTTGCAAGATGTAGTGCAGTGCCATGTTGACAGCATCACTTGCTGATTTTTTGCTTGGTAGACAAACTGCAAGAGGTCTAATAGCAGATCTGTAATGATTGCAGCACTAACCTCTCAAAGGTCTTCATAACTACAAATGTCATAGCAACTGGTCTTTAGACATTTAACTCACTGATGAGGGTTTATTAGAAACTGGAATGATAGTAGAGTGTTTGAAGCAAGAAGGAACGTAACACATCTCCAGTGATTTATTAAAGGTGCAGGTGAAGAAGGGGGCCAGTTGTTCAGCACAGGCTTTCATACAAGAAGCCATTATTCCATCTGGGCCTGGTGGTTTTCCAATCTTTTGTTTATGAAATAGACCTCATGCATCTTTTTCTAAAATTAACAGAGGTAGGCCCAAAAGGATGGAGATAGGTGTAGGATATTTGGCTGCTGTTGGTGTATTTGAAGTGGGGAAGGTAGCAGTAGATGACAGTGATCACCTCTCAAATCTACAGTAGAACACATTAAGGTCATCTGCCAGTTGATGATTCTCTTCAGTAAGTAAGTAAATCAACCTAATTAATTGTGTATTCATTCTTTGCTTCTTTTACTGAAAATCATAGAATCATAGGGCTGCAAAGGACCTTGGACATCTTCTAATCCAACTCCTTGCCCTTATATCATCCTGAACAAATGGTTGTCCACTCTTTTCTTGAAAAATTCCAATGATGGAGCAATCATAACCTCTGGGAGGCAAGCTCTCCTTACTATCCCTCATCTAGAACATTCATGAAGATGTTGAAGAGTGCTAGCCCCAAAGCAGAACCGTGAAGTACTCCACTGCATGCTTCCTTCTATGTAGACATAGCTCCATTGAGGACTACATGTTGAGTGTGATTGCTCAGCCAGTTGCAAATGCATCTGGTGGTGATGCTGTCTATGACATTGTTCTATTTACCAAGAAATATTTTTTATATTTATATAGGTTGTGGTCTACTAATTTATCGAAGAAGGCAATAGGATTTGTCTGGCATTATTTGTTTTTAACAAATCCATGCCGGCTTCTAGTAATTGCTTTGTTTATTTCTAGATGCTCACAAATCTGCTGCTTGATTATCTTTTTTTCAGGATTTTTCCAGGTATTGATGTCAGGCTGATTGGTTTATAGTTTCTTGGTTCCCTTTTCCCCTTCTTTGTAGATTGGAACCACATCAGCTCGTTTCCAGACTTCTGTCAGTTTCTCCCATGCTTCAGGAGCTGTAAAAGATTTTGCTCAGTGGCTTTGAGATCACATGTGCCAGCTACTTCAGAATCCTGGGATGTAAACTATCTGGGTCCTGGGGATCTGAATTCTTCTAGAGTAGAGACCCATTTTCTTACCTTATATTTACTTGCAGTTTGCCTGCATCTCCCACAGAGCTGCTTTTCATAATTTGGGATCCCCCCCCCTTTTGCATGAAGACAGATGCAAAGAAGGTATTGAGAAGCTCTGCTTTTTCCTGCTGCCTGTCACCTTCCTTGCCACCTTCTCCCATTAGCAGACCCATAAATTCCTTGACTTTTTTCTTGTTCCTTACATATTGAAAGAAACCTTTTTGTTATTTTTGGCGTTTGTTGCAAGGCTTAGTTCATTCTGAGCCTTGGATTTTTTAAAATTCTGTTCTTGCCCATTCAAGATATTTGCTAGTATTCTGCTTTAATTATGTATCCCCATTTCCATTTATATATATATATATATATATATATATATATATATATATATATATATATATATATATATATATATATATATATGTGTGTGTGTGTGTGTGTGTGTGTGTGTGTGTGTGTATATATATATATATATATATATGGATCCTTGGTTTTTCGGGTTTTTCCCCGCGTAGAACTAAAGGTGTGGGCGCAACGTTTCGATGGAGTCCCATCCGTCATCATCAGGCTTTAGCTTCCTTCTTCTGGGAGAAGCATGTGGCTGTTAGTTCCTCTTTTTTAAACTGCCAGAGGGGGTGTGTTCTGTGGAGGTGTTCTCTGATTGGGTAGGGGACCAAGTGTGTTCTGATTGGGTGGGAGTGTGTTTTGAATGGTGGGTGTGTTCTGACAACATCAAAACAGCATTCTACACAGACAGAAAAATATCCACCATCCTAAGAAACCCCAAGGACATAATTGGGTTAGAAAACCAAGGAGTATACGAAATCCCATGCACCACCTGCCCCACCACATACATCGGACAGACCAACAGAAGAATAAGTGCACGCATTGAAGAGCACAAAAGCTCACTCAGAAAGGGAGAACAAACTTCATCCCTGGTCCAACACTTTGAAGCCACGGGACATGAAATTGATTTAAAAAAAACCAAAACTATCGCCAAAATTGAACATTTTAACAACAGAATAATCAGAGAAGCCATTGAGATAGAAAAACGCCCCCACAGCATGAATACACGAGATGATACCTCTCGTCTACCAGCCATTTGGAAACCCGCCTTGATTGACAGACGAGGCCCAACTACCAAGAATGATACCAGACCCAAACTCATGATAACATCACATGACATCACCACCACACAACCATTCAAAAAGCAAATCCGAACCCACAACGATAAAGACACACAACCACAAAACAGAAACCTAACTACAGCTGCAACATCAGCCACTTTAAACCCCTCCAAACCACGCAATAAGCAAACTGACACCCACTATAAAAACATGGCACCACCACAAATACGAAGCCGAACAAAAGCAGCACAACTCACCAGCTCAGTTCTGGAGCTGGCAGCTGAGACCAGCCCATCCACTCAGAACACCCCCCCACCCAATCAGAACACACCAACCATTCAAAACACACTCCCACCCAATCAGAACACACTTGGTCCCCTACCCAATCAGAGCACACCTCCACAGAACACACCCCCTCTGGCAGTTTAAAAAAGAGGAACTAACAGCCACATGCTTCTCCCAGAAGAAGGAAGCTAAAGCCTGATGATGACGGATGGGACTCCGTCGAAACGTTGCGCCCACACCTTTAGTTCTACGCAGGGAAAAACCCGAAAAACCAAGGATCCACATACAGGCACCCGCGAAAACCTCAGAAAACAAATATATATATATATATATATATATATATATATATATATATATATATATATATATATATATATATATATATATATATATATATGTAGATCTAGAGTCTCGGGTTTCTTCCCGCGTTCCTTTCATCTTCAGAAAGTTGTGGCGACGTTTCGACGAAATCCCATCCGTCATCATCAGGCCGGAGTGTTCCTCCTGCTGCTTCCAGGAGCAATGCGTGGTCTGGCTGTTCCTTTATTTCCAACTGCTGGTGGGGCTGTGTTCTGACTGGGAGGAGGCGTGGCTGCTTTCTGATTGGGTGGGGGTGTCCTCCGACTGGGTGGAGGCGTGGTTGCCTTCTAATTGAGTGGAAGCGTGGCTGTCTTCTGATTGGGTGGATGCGTGGATGTCTTCTGATTGGTTGGAGGCGTGGCTGTCTTCTGTTTGGGTGGGGTGTGTTCTGAATGGGTGGGGTTTTTTGTTGTGTTGTGATATCCTGAGTGTTGTGATTTGGTGTCCTGAGGAGTGGGCTGTGTAGTGGCCTCCAGAGCTTTGGTTTGGCTCCGAGTTCGAGGACCTGCTACGTCTCTGGTATGGGTCAGTCAGGTTCGTGTGTGCATTCTTCTGCTTTGGTGATGGCACTTTTGCTTGACTTGTTCTGTCTTCTGTGTGGGAGAGTTTTTGTTCTGGGTGTGGATGAGTCTTGCTGGGGCTGCTGGCATTTGGGGTTGTTTGTTGGTTTTTTAAATCCTTGTTTGCTGAAATTCGTTTCTCTATCAATGCTGGTTTCCAAATGGCATGTAGGCGGGAGGTGTCGTCTCGCTTGTTCATACTGTCTGGGTGTTTTTCTATTTCAATGGCTTCTCTGATTATTCTGCTGTTGAGATGTTCTATTTTGGCGATTGTTTTTGTACCTTCAAAATTGATGTTGTGTCCCGTAGTGTTTATGTGTTGTACTAGTGAAGATGTGTGATCTTTCTTCTGTACTGAGTTCTTATGTTCTTCTACACGTACCTCTATTCTTCTGTTAGTCTGTCCGATGTATGTTGCTGGACAGGAGGCACATGGGATTTGGTATATGCCCTGGTTTTCCAGTTCTATTTTGTCTTTGGGATTTCTCAGGATGGTTGATATCTTTCTGTCAGTGTTAAATGCGGTTTTGATGTTATGTTTGCATAGTACTTTACTGATTTTGTCGGTTGTTCCTTTTATGTAGGGCAAGATGGCTCGTCTGTTGTTCTGTTCTTCTTCTTGGATGTTTTTCTGTTTCGGAGTCCCCTGCTGAATCATATTGGTGATTTTGTTTTTTTGGAACTTGTTTGCTGTCAATACGCACACACGAACCTGACTGACCCATACCAGAGATACGTAGCAGGTCCTCGAACTCGGAGCCAAACCAAAGCTCTGGAGGCCACTACACAGCCCACTCCTCAGGACACCAAATCACAACACTCAGGATATCACAACACAACAAAAAACCCCACCCATTCAGAACACACCCCACCCAAACAGAAGACAGCCACGCCTCCAACCAATCAGAAGACATCCACGCATCCACCCAATCAGAAGACAGCCACGCTTCCACTCAATTAGAAGGCAACCACGCCTCCACCCAGTCGGAGGACACCCCCACCCAATCAGAAAGCAGCCACGCCTCCTCCCAGTCAGAACACAGCCCCACCGGCAGTTGGAAATAAAGGAACAGCCAGACCACGCATTGCTCCTGGAAGCAGCAGGAGGAACACTCCGGCCTGATGATGACGGATGGGATTTCGTCGAAACGTCGCCACAACTTTCTGAAGATGAAAGGAACGCGGGAAGAAACCCGAGACTCTAGATCTACACATACAGACACCCGCGAGAATCTACGAAAACATATATATATATATATATATATATATATATATATATATATATATATATATATATATATATATATATATATATGCAAATTATTCAAATTGTTTTAACCTCCTGAGCCACGGGGCTCAGATAAAGGGTATGACTAACTGATGAGAACATAAATGAGTTCGAAATGATCATCTTAGCCTCCCAAATTCTTTATTAGCAATTTGAATAATTTGCACAAATAATGAGCTGTCATAAGTTGACTAGTTCCTGTGGATAAGCCCTGAGCCGGGCCAAAACAGGAATGAAAGAGTTAATTAGCAAGGTCCATTCAAAACGCCTTGACAAATACTTAAACATACATTTGCCTTGCCTTCCAGCTAATATAAGAGAGAAAGAACCCCGTGGCTCAGGAGGTTAAAACACTGCCTGATATACAATCAGCCCGGGTTCGAATGTCAGATAAAGGGTATGACTAACTGATGAGAACATAAATGAGTTCGAAATGATCATCTTAGCCTCCCAAATTCTTTATTAGCAATTTGAATAATTTGCACAAATAATGAGCTGTCATAAGTTGACTAGTTCCTGTGGATAAGCCCTGAGCCGGGCCAAAACAGGAATGAAAGAGTTAATTAGCAAGGTCCATTCAAAACGCCTTGACAAATACTTAAACATACATTTGCCTTGCCTTCCAGCTAATATAAGAGAGAAAGAACCCCGTGGCTCAGGAGGTTAAAACACTGCCTGATATACAATCAGCCCGGGTTCGAATGTCAGATAAAGGGTATGACTAACTGATGAGAACATAAATGAGTTCGAAATGATCATCTTAGCCTCCCAAATTCTTTATTAGCAATTTGAATAATTTGCACAAATAATGAGCTGTCATAAGTTGACTAGTTCCTGTGGATAAGCCCTGAGCCGGGCCAAAACAGGAATGAAAGAGTTAATTAGCAAGGTCCATTCAAAACGCCTTGACAAATACTTAAACATATATATATATATATATATATATATATATATATATATATATATATATATATATATATATATATATATACACATATATATACATATATATACACATATATATACATATATATATATATATATATATATATACATATATATATATATATATATATATATATATATATATACATATATATACATATATATACATATATATACACATATATATACATATATATATATATATATATATATATATATATATATATATATATATATATATATATATATATATATATATATACTTGTCCTTTTTTCTTTCAGTTTGTAAGAGAGTTCTTTATGCAGCCATGCTGGTTTCATCCAAGGTCTCTTATTTTTATTTCTTTGTGGTATTGTGTTTGACTGGGCTTTTATGATCTCATTTTTCAGAGTTTCCCAGGGTTATGATCTCGTTTTTTCAGAATTTCCCATTTGTTTTCCCTTTAGGATTTCCATCCATAGAATCCTTATTAATCTCTCTCTTAGTTTTTGAAGTCACTCTCTTAAAGTCTAAAATACTGTTTGACTTGATTCAATGACCCATGCCTGTATTATGTTGAATTCTAGCATGACATGGTCACTCTCCCCTGGGGCTCCTACAAGTTCTATCCCTTCAATCATTTTAATCCTATGGTAAAAATTAAAACCAGTATAGTTAACCCATTAGTTCCCGCTACCTTTCAGGTGACAAAGTTGATGTCAGGAACCTGTTTGATCTCCCACTTAACCATGTGTCCAAGGAGAATTACGTATATGATTGATAGTCCTATCACACTTTGGATAAAAAATTTCTTTTACTTACCATAATGGTTAATGTGATTAAGTTAGTAGCCTTTTAGCTACAAAATCCAAATGCTTGCTCATGAACACTCTTAGCAGAGATAACTTTTGTGGTGTTTGAGATAATTTTTTTATTTTTATTTTTATTAATTTTAATTCCATTTATATCCCGCCCTTCTCTGAAGACTCAGGGCGGCTTACAAGCTTAGCAGTAGCCTTCATTCTATGTATATGCCTGCTTATTAGGGTTTTCACACACACACCCAAGCGGCATTATTACAAAGTCAGCTTAATTGCCCCCAACAATCTGGGTCCTCATTTTACCTACCTCGGAAGGATGGAAGGCTGAGTCAACCTTGAGCCTGGTGGGACTCGAACCTGCACTAATTGCAGGCAGCTGGTGTCACTTAAGGAGGCATAATGCTTTCCAATCAGAGGAAAACACTCATTTTATCCAAATTTCTCCAACTTGACACAGCAATTCCCATCCAGGAAAGAACTGTAAGAGAGCTTGAGTTAGAGAAGCCTAATTTAATCTCTCCACAAACTCTACCAGGGGATGTGCCTGTTTTTTCCCCCAGTGGTTTTGCACTCTGATAGAAGCACAGGAAAAGAGTTGACACTATACTGATGTGCCACAAGAGAGACACATCCTTCTTAAAAGGTTTTGTTTGCTAAGAAAAGAATGTGCAGCCGCCTGTTTAATTAACTGTCTTAAAGTGACAAAGACAAATTCTCCACTTTATCTGTGTATTTCCTTGTACCACAATTAAGCTTGTGCATTTAATAGAGCATGGAAGCAAAGTAAAAGCTGAAAGTTGGAATCATTAAATAAAGAGGGAGAAAAAACCAAGGGGTTGCTTAAAAAACGACAACACAAAGACTTTTTAGAAAGGTTATCACATCAGTTGGATACAATGCTATGCCATGCATTTGAACTGTTAACGTATAATAACAATATGTGTAGTAGTAGCATTCTTAACGACATTAAATGGCATGTGGAACATTATTGTCAACTATTCATACCTACTGAAAATGCAGCTAAGGCCACTTCCTTACTACTTCCTTACTACCAGATTGCAACATCATCCAATCAACACTGTTTGTAATATCATCCAACAGTTATGGAATCATACTTTTTATTGCTTTAATGATGGCTAGGTGGTGATATCAATTATAAGTAAGGAAAAGCCTAAATTTGCTCATGACTTAATTCTAGACCCCGAAGTTTGGGGGTAGTATAGCCCCTGATGGAGACTTAAATTATCCAACACATTAAAGCCGCATTTTCAGTCCTGATCAGCCAAATTATCAGAGATAACAATGTATTGATCTTAATCTCGATCAAACAAACCAATTTTATATTCCTTCCTTTTACTTTTTAAAATCCCTTTTCAATTATTAAGACATCAGTCCAATTCTTCTGTATGCCCAGTGAAGCATTTTTTCCATATTATTCTTTTTAAGTCCACTTTCAGATCAGTCTTTTTCCACTTTCATAACATTTTCAAACACAGTCTATCTATAGTTAGCTATACTTCCAAAATGTATTTCAAATACACTTGAACCCTTAATCCACTTTTATCCTTTCAAAATTAAAGTTTAATCACACTTCTGCTGTATTAGCCCCCACCCCATATTCTAATCCTGAAACTTATATTTAAACTTCTTTCACTAAGGATAAAGGAAACCCACCTGGTGCTGTAAAACCTGTGTATCCAAAGAGAGCTAATAGCTGAAAAGCAGTTAACAAGACATTTCCAAAAGTGATTAGAAAAGAAGTTATGCAAACCCAGTGTCCATTTAAAGGTGCCAATTTGAATTTGAACAACATGGTCATTCTCTTTTCTCTCAGAGCTATACACTCACCTGAAAATGCTATCTTGTAGTTTCCTCATGAGGAGCAACTGTCTGGAGCACTTGTGGGCAATCTCATGTCTCCTGAAGAAGAATTATCAAGAGCTGGTCTACTAGCCAGCTCTTCATTCCGTGGTTGTCAGCTCTGCTTTAAGTTGGGCAATTTTCAGTTCACCACTTATTTCCTGGAAGTCTGTATATTGATCCATGGTTTTTTAGATTATTCTTGTCTGTTTTTTATGCCTTGCCTGCCACCCAAAATACAAAGAAAGACCATCTAAAGAGAAAAAATGGGAAAAAAACAGGGCAAGAATCAAAAGCAATTTGTTTATCTTGGAGCTACGGCCTAACAATACGGTGGTGACCCAGCAGTTAGAATGCGGTATTGCAGGCTAATTCTTCTGACAGCCAGAAATTCGATTCTGACTAGCTCATGGTTGACTCAGCCTTCCAGCCTTCCGAGGTCAATAAAATGAGGGCCCAAATTGTTGGGGGCAATTTGCTGACTCTGTAAACTGCTTAGAGAGGGCTGTAAAGCACTGTGAAGCGGTATACAAGTCTAAGTGCTGTTGCTATTGCTATTGTGTGGACTCAACAATGTATGGTAATTTCATATGATTCCATACCTTATATTCCTTTTTAAAGGTAAAGGTAAAGGTTCCCCCGCACATGCGTGCTAATTGTTTCCAACTCTAGGGGCCGGTGCTCATTTCCGTTTCAAAGCCGAAGAGCCAGCGCTTGTCTGAGAATGTCTCCATGGTCATGTGGCCAGCATGACTAGACACCAAAGGCGCACGGAATGCTGTTACCTTCCCACCATAGTGGTCCCTATTTTTCTACTTGCATTTTTACGTGCTTTCGAACTGCTAGGTTGGCAGAAGCTGGGATGAGTAACAGGCGCTCACTCTGTTACGCGGCACTCGGGATTCAACCCGCCAAACTGCCGACCTTCTGATCGACAAGCTCAGCATCCTAACCCACTGAGCCACCGCGTCCCATATTCCTTCTTGCAGGATGAGTAAATAACCACAGCCACTTTGACATATTTAGATTTTTTTCAGGACTCAGCCTAGTGTTACCTTTTTCTCAGTTACTACAGAGGTTATTGCTATTTTTATACTCATACTGAAACATTATGGATACAGATTTATTTATACATTGGATATGGCAAGCCATAACTAACTTATGTATTTCCACAAGATAATGGCAATCAGAATCTAATGCAATATTTTCCTTTCTCTTCCATAGCAAGGGAAAGGCCAGTTATTATTCAACATGGCAATAACTTGGTTAAGTATGAATGATAAATTAATCTCAAGACATTCATTTTTGTTATTGATCCAGTTTTTTCCTTTCTCTTTAATGAGTTCTAAGGTCTGATTACTGCTGATAATAAATGGGAACATGTTTAAACTACAGGCATGAATTTCAATAAAACTAAGATTTAATTCTTGATTTTCCTAGTCAGAATGGTTTTTACCAGGAATGAGCAGGCTACTTTAGACATCCCAAAAGCATAATCATGATTTTTTTCTTCATTTTACTCAAATAATACAATAATACAAAGTGCTTTTCACTTTCAATAGAATGCATCTTGATGAATGTGGAAGAAAACTCCAAAGTAAATGCAACTGGCAATGACCACAAAGTATGCTAGAAGTAAACCAAAGATCTAAGAACTTATCTATACATTAATTAGTCTGTTATTAAGGATATTTAATTAAGGGTGGTGAGCACAGCACAAGACATTGTGGGATGTCCCCTGACACCACTGGATGACCTCGCCAGGGCTCGCTGCCTTGGAAGAGTGAGGAAAATTCTCAGGGATGACTTACACCCTGGTCGGTATCTCTTTACTCTCCTACCATCGTGTAGGAGATATAGGAGTATAGCCAGCCATACCAACAGGCTGAAGAACAGCTTTTATCCATGGGCTGTTAGGCTCTTGAATGGGAAATAATTTTATAAACTTTATGTATGATTGACTTGCGAGGCCGGTGTGTTGTGCAATTAGCTTACATAACATGGAGGGTTTGTTGTGACTATGAGTTGGAGGAGGCACGAAGGGATGCTCAGCCAATCTCAATTTATACATGGTTGTACTTTGACAATAAAGGTTTATTCATTCATAGGTTTTAATGGCAATGTATGTATTTTCATTTACAGATATAGTTTTTCCCATTATAATTTCCACCATTGCATACTACACCTAAAGAATTTCATCTACCTTTAAAGCCTCAACATATTGTCATTATAACTGTAGTTAATCAAATGTGTAAAATGGCCACCAAATAAATAAGAATGATTCTTATATCTGTCAACAGATTGATATGCTAACATATGTTTGATGTTCTCTGATGTTCATCAGAAGCTTTGCATTTCAGTCAAGATCACCATGTGACACACATTATAGTCCAAATATTGTTATATCCCAGGAGAAGGGTATTTTCTGAAGTGACAATGACCACATTTTAGTCATTCGTATATCATAGTTTGCAGGAGCAGAAAAGACATAGGAAGAGAAGGGACCATCCCTAGTTTTCCAAAGACTGAAAGGAAAGGCAGTGGGGGTGGGGGAGGAATACTTTGAGACTTGCAAGATTCTGTTATAGACTTCATAGATCTGGGCCATGTCAGAGCAAGCACCATCTTATTGCACTGAGATAACCCAGGAATAAACACAGTAAACAGTGGTTTGTCTTAAATGGTGGTTTATCTTACACTATCTACAATATCATACACCAGGAACAATATTCATACACGTGTTAATACAGCAGGATCCAACAAACCACAATTATAGCAGGAAACAGAAGAGAGAGAAACACTCCAGCAAAGCCTTCCCTTTTTATACTCAGGCTCTTAAAGGGACACAGACCTTGCTGAGTCATTCCTATCATTGCATAATCCACCTTATATTACATTACATCATTACATAAGCTGTTTAGCTATTAAATTAATGCCTTGGCATAGGGTTCACTGTTGCACTTCTTGTCTGGACTATCTTGAAGGGCAAACATCAGTCTTGTAAGTCTGAAAGTATTTCTCTCCTCCATTCTTCTCTTGACTCTGCTTCAGTGGACTGAAATGTCTTTTTCAGTTGTCTAGTCTGTGGCTCTGCCTCCTGTCCCTCATGGTTATTTCCAAATACCATTACATCCAGTGAAGGAAATAAAAAATAAAACCAAGAAGAAGATAAAGATAAACCACTTTTATAATTTTGCCAAGAAAACTGCATGGATATAGTCAACTAGGATTCAAATTTGAGCCTTAAGTGTTTCTTTTTTTTTAACATGTCCTAAATTTTTCAGTACCATCAATGATCCTTGATTCCAGTCTAACAACCAGGAAAGTGTCTGCTTTTTGATCACACTGCTTCTATTGCTTCCATCTGCCTTTCTCAAGGGTCTAGGGGTGCATTGGGCCCTCTATTGGATAGCACTTCACAGGCAAGAATAGAGGTGAAGCTGTCAAGCAATGTCAGGTTGCTTTCACCAGCCCATGGTGAAATTTTACATACTGCCAACTACAGAAGTCTCTTTGTAGTTTACAATAAAAAGGTAATTTTGAAAGCTCCATTAAAAATTTGGCCTCTGCGGATGGCAGATGATTTTCCTTCTCTTACAGGGGGAAGTGGCTCTCTGCCTGGATATGGAGGTATGTTGCTAGGATTCTATAAAGAATTCAAGCTGGGCTAATCTACCCAACCTGGCTCATTGCCCTGTTGGAAGGCATTCCTCAAAAATAGGAGGTTGTCACACTTACAAATGGGCTTCAAAGAAGGTCTTTGAATCTTCATTAAAGCAAATAGTCCTTCAAAGAGCTCCCCACTGATGGCAAAACTATTACTTTTAAATACGAACCATTAAAACAGTCCAAAGACAATAAGAGCCTTAAAAATAATGTGAACATGAAAAATAATGTGAGAAGGTGGCCTCTGAACTCCACGGGGAACCAAACAACCAGAACAGCTTCAGAGAAGGTTCAAACAGTGTCAGTGTCTGTTTTTTTTCTCCTCAATTCCAGTCAAGATTACCTCAGTGAAAGCCAAACTGTCAATTAAAAATGCAGCAAGGCAGATACCAGCCAGGACATTTCAGTCCTTAAAGTGCAGTATTCAGTGCAGTAAAAAAGTACAATAAATGTAGCTGCCAAACAGCTACAGCATGAGCGAGCCTACATATAGGAAAGGTGCACCTTCAGGCACCTTAATCTGTCTATTCCATCTGCCTTGGAGCTGGCTGTGGTCAATGAATAGCTTGTGTTAGTCCCCAACTATTTCCCCTTGACAAAAGATGAAGAGGGAGGGAGTGAATGACTATTCTCTACAGCACTGTCTTTTTTCATTTTAGCCAATTCATGTCCCTGGAGTGTTCCTGCCAGTTTTTTTTTTGTTGTTGTTGTTGTTTCCCCCCAGTTCCTTTTCAGCAACGCTCGTACAGAAAGGTTGGAAGTAATTTCAAATTCAGTTCTACCTCTGAGAAAACAAGCCTGTCCGGCATAGTTGATAAACCCATTTTCTGTAGCCATATGCCATAGAGGTCCAAACTAAACAGTCAATCCCATTGCTCAATTCCTTACATTTTGGTAATCCAAAAGAAAAGCCCAGTTCAGAGCACGGGGATTCTAAACATTTCTATACAGCAATTTTTTTAAAACAACAACAACCAACTAACAAGGAAAATCAATTGTCTGAAGCAAATTGGTAACAATCTGAAGATTCTGGTTTTAGAAGTTGCCACTCTGAGTTTGCACTCTGATCCATCAGGGTGCCAAAAGCCTAAAATAGAGAAGATAATGTAGAAACATCCATTTTAGAATCTAAATTTCTGCTAAGTTTCCTGTAAGACAGTGACAGCACACACCAATAGGTGACAACACATAAAGTCCTGGGTTAGAGTTCCTTCACACACACACCACATCCCACACACACAGCATCGCTGGTGAAATTTAGATTTATCTATATTTGTTAATTGTTATGTCCACCAGTAACTCAATACTGCTTATTTTGTATTTGGATTTTTATTATATGTATTTCTATTTTTCCCCAGTTTCACCCATCCTGTTCTTTTAATAAAGCATTCAGATCTACACACATGGTCTGTTTTATTGGAGGATATGTGGATTTAGTTGCATGTCAAGCTGCACACACACAGTACTATGTATAGTAAGGACAGAACACATATGGACAGTCTAAGATCCCTTTAGTATCATGCAGCCGACATCTATTCTGTTCTTAGCTCCTTCATAACAATTTTTTTTATTTCTGATAGAACTTCTCACACTAAGATCTGAAATGATTACTGTTTGATTTACAGAATAAGATTTGCACAAGTCCAAATGCACCAGTAAACATTTGGAACTCTACATTCTTCCCATTGTGTGCCTTTCCATAATGTGGAACCTTTAGTCTTTCTTACCTGAGTTTCCAATAAAAAGCCATGTTTGTGTGTAAAATAAATCTATTAAGGCAAAATCACCACATTTGATTTAGAAGGTGCTATGGAAATCTTGATGTAGACCACATGTCTTAAGCTGTTATCTGGGGGCTCTGCAGATGAATATTAGAATTGGGATCTGAAGAATACTGCCACTTTAAGCCAACAAAAAATATCTGATATAAGTTGTTAATTTTACTAATGAAAGAGAATATTTGTAGCTCCAGATTGAGCTGTGGAGTTCTTGGCGTTCTCTGAGCTTGGTTGTTCTCTTGCAGACATTTCATTACCGAACTATGTAAGTGCAGTAATCCTGAACATCAAAAAAAAAAGGAAAGAGATCATCCAGACAACATCTTCCAACAAAACGGATATCCACACAACTTCATCAAAAAATGGCTGACCACTCAACCCAATACAGCACAACCAACACAAACTGTGAAAAGGATAATACTGCCATACATCAAAAACATCTCAGAAATCACCCAGACCATATGGCATCACAGTAGCACACAAATCAACTGAAGGCCTCCAAAACATGCTAAATGGAGCAAAAGAACCAGCGGCCCCAGAACAAAAAAATGGAGTCATCTATAACATACAGTATAAGGATTGTAATAGCCACTGTGTTGTACAGACAGGCAGAAGACTACCGGAGCGCATCCACGAACAACAATTAGCAGTCAGAAGACATAATGCAAACTCCTTAATTTCATAACACATGGACAGACTTAACCATACTTTCAACTGTGAACATCCTAGACCAGGGGTAGGCAACCTTGGCTCTTTTATGACTCAAGACTTCAACTCCAGAATTCCTGAGCCAGCAGGAATTTTTTATGTTTAAGTTCTTTATTAGTTTTCTAATATTATATTTACATATTTGAAAAGCAACATGGCGGCTGAGTACAATAATTCCATTGCATTTAAATATCATCAATACAAATCTCAAGGGATTACAACAACTAATTTCCTCTCTTTCCCCCTTAATATATACTGTCCCATATTCAAGCCAATACAATTTTTGTTCTATCAATCAAACAAAGAATAACTTTCTAACATTCATCAATATTCTTCAGTTTATGCATATCTTAATTAATTTAACATTCCATCTTTTAGATAATCAATGTCCTAATAATTTTTTCTTAATTTTAATTTTCCATTAATATTTTAAATTCAATGTTTAATCTTTATCATTTCCAAATTTTAAATGACTCCAATTTCTACTGCGATGATTTTTTCACACACTGATGTGGGGCTGGCCATGGCATTACCCAAATAGGTCAAATAGACAGATACCTGCAGATCTCAGTCTAGATTTATTTTATTTTTATTTATTTATTTCTTGGCTGCCCATCTTATCATGGGGTAACTCTGTATAGTTTGCAGAGAATCTGTATGTGCTATGCCATATAGTTAGACCTGAACCTCAAAGCGGTCAATGACAAATGCACCTGAAGGGTTTCAAGCCTCAAACGTCTGTCTGTTGGCAGAAGGGGGCTGTCCACAATCAGAAAGTTTCATCTAAATATTTTGCAAGGACCAGAGATGGATGGAGAGAAGGACCCCATGAACAACTCGATTTCTGGAAAGTTTGGAGCCCAAAACACTTTTTTAAAAAGTGCTTCTTTCTTTATCTTGCATATACCTCCAATTCATATGTTAGGCTGTAAATGATTACAAGCAATTATTAACATGCTTGGCAATTGCCTTTCCTACTGATTTACAGGCTGTATTTGAGCATTGTCAGATAACATCTGAGAAGCCTATTTATCTAGTGGCTGGAAGCAGGGACAACTGGTAACTCTAATTGTAGTTGACAGAATACAGAACACAAGACCTTTCTCCATCAACTTCTCATGCTCATTCTTTTTTCGAGCAGATGCTGCTACAGCTTCAGGCACTTGTCTGCTAATTCCTGGTCCCGGAAGAACTTATTAGGAAGCGCACCTGTCAGCAGAGACATGGCAAATATGTGCCAATGCATGTAAAGGATAACAAGCAGCAGAAATGCCACAAAACAAGTCCTTGCCTGTCACTTGAAGACTGCTTTCCAAAGTGAGAAATTACCCAGGGAAGGTCCCTGTCAGTTTGCCAGGCATGACAAGTCCTAGGGGTTGCAGCTGCCAAGGAGAGATCATATTGGAGAAAACCAAGATGTATCCCTGTCCAATTGCTTTAAAGCTGACATGTTCCCTTAATCCTTGCTCAGCCCAATAAGGTTTTTCAACTTCCCTGGTTCATTACATGGGCTCATGCTTGATTAAGTCACTAAGGCAGACAAGGCGAGTTGGTGATTTGGATAAGATACGTCTCTGATAAATCACAACAGGACAGTCTGTCAAAATGAATGATTTGATTTTTCATCTTGTTGGTTGGCATATCTTTATTTTTATTTTCCTACATTTGCCAACTTTCAATTCACAAACACAGTTTGGCCAACGACTTAGCAGCCATGATGAAAGCACAAAGATAATACAGGCCATAGCTACGTTCTTGGTGGAACAGCTGCCCAAAGGTTCAGAGGAGTGCACTACATTTTGAAGATGAAATGTTCCAATTCTAAAATATCCCATTCTGACCTAGAGGTAAGGCATTCCAAAGATAAAATAAAGGTCACAACAGTTATTTGGGGATTGGGGACCATTTCTGACCAGGGTGGAGTTACTTCTTCCAATTTAAGAACATTACCAGTGACATTCTCCAAGATCAGAATGGCAATTCCAAGGTTGGGACATTTTGATCTCCATAAGTTTTACACACAATCTTTGGGAATCCATTTTTTTAGAGAAATCCTTTGGTTTTTCTACAAAAGTAGGAAATTCTTGTAGGGTTTCCTTTGGTTATTCAATCTTTCAGGCAGCTGATTATATACATTTATCTTAAAGAGTTTCATTCTGAAAATTGCTTGTTGAATTTTCAAGAGAAAGAATAAATAAACACAAAAATATTTATTTATTCATTTATATATATATTTCTTATTTCTTAACCACCTATGTCCCTCAGAAAGAGGTTCCAATAATTAATTGGAATCAGTTAACTTAATCAGACCTTAACAAATTAACTAATTCATGTGCCTATAACAATTCGATACAGCAACCCACTATAACTCAATTTAAGACCACCACCCAGAATTGTTGTAAGTCAGACAGCATATATACATTTAATAAATAATTGTTAAAAGCAATGTGAATGGCTCATAGCATTTAAATAATCATTGGAATCTATATCTGAATGGGAATAAGAATTGGTATTTAAACCTATTTGAAACACATAAATGGAACCATATGGTTTAGATGTATTCATACACTAAAAATAATCATACATTAAAAATAATCACAGCACCATCCCACAGAAGCATACTCAGAAAGCCTATGGAATTCAAAATAGATAATGCCATGAGGCTGTTGCATAAACTATTCCATAGTGATTTCAAAATTATATATTACTTTCTGATTTGCATATTATAAGGTATGCATGGACATCAAGATGTTCGGAATCAAAAATCTATACATTATAAAAATTAAACTTCCTGATTCTCTGATATATCGATTTGTATTTTGTCTCTTCATTATTCTGCCCAAAAAAACATAGTCTCTTGACAACTACAAAGGCTACTCTACAAAATATAGGGATTTGATTAAAAGTAATGCTTCCACCTCTACAACTTTGGTGTCAATGGAAATAATTAGTTCTATGATCCATTTGTTTCTTTTGTTGCTGTCCATAAGGAGTTTTCTCCAACACCAAAATTCAACAGTGTCAATACTCTTTCTAGCCCGCATCTTCAAAGCCCAACTTTCGCTTCTATTAGAGGAAAAACCATTGCTTGTACAATTCTGGTCTCTGTAGGTCACAGCAACTCAATATTTTTTTCAAGCGTTTCATTGCTACTACATCAAATGCTAATCTGGAGCATATTTCTTGACTGCCAGTTCCTTTATGGTTGATTTTTGTATGCATACTTTCAAGTTAATTTTCACTCCTGGCAATTGCCTGGAAAAACCCAAACCATTTTCTTGCAAAACATTTTCAGAAATAGTTTGTCATTGTCTTATTCCTACAATCAAGAGAAACTGACTGTCCAAAATCTGCCAGCTGGCCTCATGCCTACGATAGAGCCAAAACTCACAGTCTCTTGGTTTCTAACCTGGTGTCTTTAATGACGGAATCTCAAGAGCCTGCCAGAGTATCCCTCTAAATAAAAATAAATAAATAAATAAAATAAACCTTTATTGTCAAAGTACAACATGTGTACATTGAGATTAGCTGAGCCTCTCCCCCGTGCTCTCTCCCCCCAACACATAGTGACAACAAACCCTCCATCCTACCACACCAAACTGAAATCAAGGTGGGGATATTTGGAGAAGAGCTGGCATGCAAATGTTTGCAAATCAATTAATTAGTGTGTAGAGTAGGAAGAAAATGGGAAATATCATAGGTTCAAATAAATGCATATAATAAATAAGTTAGAAGGTCTTAGTTCTGTCTGAGAGATGAGATGAAAGCAATCTCTTGAGGAAATATCCTCAAAGAATGGCTAGGATGATATCTTTGTGCCATAGGTAAGGGGATGTGTGGATGAGCCTATTAATTAGGGCAAGAGATGGTAATTGGACTAAGATCATCTAATGGGTTTCATGGTGACATAAAACCTGATTGGTTTGACTCTTAAAAGAAGGTTCATAAAGTAATGTGAAGCAATTCCCTTGGATAGCAAATATGCAAGCCATCACTTCTTTAACACAGTGTGACATCTGGCTGTCACGTTTTGACTACAAAAGGATGATGATATGTCAGATAATTTAATCTGTTACCACAGGATGATGAATGCATCTGTGCTTACATTAATATATAGTATTTGAAGTATAGGGCTATAAGCAAGGTTAGCAGATAAATTTGTTAACTTTTTACTTAATATGCAGAAGCCTGAATTAAGAGGCCAGTTCTACAAAAAGGCTAATCAATTGGGAGGGTTTGTAATTCTAATCCTTATTTTTTAATGCAGTTTAGCTTGAAATACGTATCCAAGGTACGTCATAAATGCAAGTCAATTATGAAACCCACACAAATTTGCTCAGAAACAATTGAGTCTCTCTAAACGTGGACATTGGATCACAACAAAAAAAATCTCAAACTCTTTTGGAGTCAGTAAAAAAACACTCAGGCTGAAATATACAAGCATTACCAAAAAAAAAAAAACATACATCCTGTCCCTAGGTGACTGCATTTAAAATATTGAAATATAGCATTCTTTGAACATGCCCCATTCAAGTAAATAGAGTATCATCTATCTGTTCTCTTTTAACTTCAGCTGTTTGCTTGCCTGCCTAATAAGATGTTCTGCTGACAACTGTGTCACCTAACAAGTGAGTCCCTAATGACATATTTTATTGTCAGCAGTATAAATAATTTATCTCTTATATTTTACATAGTAGAACTAAAATATTACTGCACAGTTTGACATCATCAAAGTAAACAACTGAATTTCTCTAAGAACTAAATGGGATGTTCTAATCCTTTCAAAAGTACAAAATATTGCAAGGGTAGGAGAAGGCAGTTAAGAAAAGCTGAAAATTCTTTTTCTTTTGGTTTGCCCTTTTTTCCTTTAGCACAGAATCGAGCACAGATATGTATTTATTTACCAGATTCAAATCCCACAGGATCCTGGTACAAATCAGCTTTATAGATATTAGCTCTAAAGATCTATTCCCATGCTGTGCCTAATGAATCATGACCTCTGTCAGGTAACTTGTGACCAAGCTAGAATCCCAAACTTTTTCTTCCAGTCATTCTGGTCGCCTTTTAAAACATTTCTTCTATTCAATTATATCCTTTTGCAAGTGTAGCAACTAGGCTTACCAATAAAGAATATTTGTAGCTCAGCAGTCCTTGGTGCTCTCTGAGCTTGCTTGTTTTCTTGCGGATGTTTCATTATCCAAAGTAGGAAACATCATCAGTGCTAGTGACTAGCTCTCTGATAATTTTACCTAGTTTGGGTAATGAAATGTCTGCAAGAAAACAAGCAAGTTCAAAGGGCACCAAGGACCCCTCAACTAGACTTACATTAAGTATCCCAAGTACAGTGGTATCATGGATCTGTAGAGGGCAATTACATTACTGACAATTTTATTTTCAATTATTTCTTAAAGATCCCTAGCATGGTTTTTGCCTTTTCCCAGAAACCACATATTCGGTCAACATCTTCGTTGAGTTATTCAGCATTTTCCCAAGATCTTTTGTCTGGATAGTTATAGACACCTGAGAGCAGATAACTGTATACGTGAATTACTTATATTTCATTTCCCTGTATTGACCATCCAATTTTACCATCCTAGTTTAGGATCACTTGCTAACTCACTATTTACCTTAAGTTAATTTATGAATATATTCCAATGCAGAGTGTTGAGATACTCAACTTTTTACATCTCTCTATAGAGAAACTGCACACTTATTTGTATTCTTTGCTTTCTATTTTTTAATCAGTTAGACTCCATAAAAAGGATTAGGTCTTCTTAAACCAAGGGCTATTAAGTTTATGCAAAAATCGTTGGTGAGGAATTCTCCAGTGGCCTTTTAAAAATCCAGATATACAGCGTTGTCAAGGTTACCAGAACCTATGTGCCTACTGAATCTCTCAAAAAACTCTGAAGGTTGGTAAGGCCAGATTTCCATTTGTGTTCTGTTCACTCACTGAAATTGAGAGCACCAAACATGTTTCCTCTTTCCAAAGCATGCTTGAATCATATCTGGGAACCAGTAGTTCCCAAGCCGCAAGTAAAAAGCCGAGCCGGCCGACATTTGACAGTTGACAGCTGTCAAATGGCCGCCCGAAGCAACGACGCACGCGCACCGCCCAGCCGGCCGCCATTCCCGTTGACAGCTGGGCTGCCGGGGGCCAATGCGCACGCGCCAGATTTGACAGTTCCCGGAACTGTCAAATCGGGAAGTCTTCAACCCGGTCCTCCGAGCTGAGCTAAGCGCTCAGCTGAGAGGAATTCCCTGACAGCCGCAGACCTGTCAAAGTACTGTTAGTTGATTGGCCGTTCTCCGAACGGCGGGGAAATACCGCTACCTGATTGGCTACACTGTTTGACAGTTCCCTATATAAACCCGGATTGTTTTGACAGTCAGCTGCCGGGAGCTGAACCAAATAAACGAGTTAACCTTGCCTACGGTCTCTCGCCTGTCTTTGTAAAGACAATTTACCTGGCGACGAGGATGGGATCCCAGTACTACAGAGCTGCCTGCTGAGTTAGCCTCCGCGAAGGAGTTCCGATCCCTCTCGCTGAAAGTCACTGCTGAAGCCACATCGAGGGCAAAGGAACCCTTCGGCAGTTTGAACAGCACCGTGGATCCAGACCATGGCAAATTTAGGCCACGTCAGAGAGTTTGACGTCCGCCATCCCGAGGGATGGGAATCGCACTGGGGACAAGTCGAAGGCTACCTCGTAGTCAACAAGATAACGGAGGATCGTCACAAGGCTGCCGCCCTCCTGTGTCTCAGCGGGCCTGCCGTCTACGACATCGCCGTAGGGCTCTGCAGCCCAGACCCCATCGCGACCGTCCCCTACGCCGTACTAACCGACCACCTCAGCAAGCACTTCATGCCCCGGCGGTCCGAGCTGTACTGGCGCCTCCATTTCGCCCGCCGCCGACAGCAACCGGGCGAAACGACCACAGCCTTCATCGCTGGGGTACGTCACGCTGCCCGCAGGTGCCAATTTCCCGACCTGGAAGACCGTATCAGAGATCAGGTCATCGTCGGTCTCTCCAATGAGCGGCTCCAGCGGAAATTGGTAGCCAGACCCACGTTAGACCTCGCCCAACTCACATTAGAGATCATGGCCTACGAAGATAGCCACCGTGAAGGCTCCCCGACGTTCAGAAGCAGCCCGGCCGGGTCAGTCCACTACGCCGGGGAACCGAACGACGAGCAACCTGAAACCTTCACCGGCGTCGACGACATCATGTCCCGTTTCAGCAAAATGGGCACCGACCCCGGAAAGAACCGCAGGCCATTCAGGCCAGCCGCCCCCGGCCCAAGACCCACCTCCGCAGGCCAAAAACCTAAGTGTGCCAGCTGCGGCGGGGCGCATGCCAGAACCACATGTCGTTTCAGAAATGCCAGGTGTCACGGATGCGGGAAGACCGGGCACATTCGCTCCGCGTGTCGCAGCTCGAACCGGGAAACCCTCCACGAGCTTGAGGAGATTCCGGCAGGTAGGACCAGGGTTCCCCCTTCTGCCAGGGAAATTCCCCAGCCCTCAGTATTGTCCATTCGGGCCCAACAAAAAATTTCGCCCATCCACCATTTACAGCCCAAAATTAAGATCTGGGTCAAAATTCAAGGAGTGCCCTGTGAAATGGAGGTCGACTCCGGCTCCTCTGTTTCAATAATGTCCTGGGACACTCTCAAAAAGATTGGGTTTAAAATCAGACGCCGTATCCCCCTGCAGCCCTCCAAAATACTCCTTGCAGACTTCCAGGGGGCCGCCATCCACTTAAAGGGACAGGCACAAGTAAGGGTAGAATACAAAAAATTCCAGGGGCAATTAACAATCCAAATCACTGAGGCTCCCAGGACCACCCTCATTGGGTTAGACTGGTTCGAGGCTCTAGGCATCCACCTGGAGGGCACCAACCGCATACAATCCTGAACATTAGAGCAGGTCTGCCAGGCGTTCGCGGACGTTTTCGACGGAACGCTTGGCAAATATACAGGTCCCCCCATAGACCTCAAATTAAAACCTGAGGTAGGTCCCATCCGCATCAAGGCAAGAAGGGTCCCCTTTGCGCTAAAACAAAAAATCGAAGCAGAATTAGACCGTCTAGTCAGCCTGGGAGTCCTAGAACCAACAGACGGGGGAACCTGGGAAACCCCCATAGTGACACCAGTTAAACCAAACGGTGACGTGAGAATATGCGCGGACTATAAAGCAACAGTCAACCGCGCATTAAATCCCCACGCATACCCAGTGCCTGCTGTCAGGGACGTGCTGTTAGAAATAGGGTCCGGCTCAATATTCGCCAAACTCGACCTAGCGCATGCCTTTCTTCAGCTACCGGTCACCCGGGAAACAGCTGAAGCACAAACCATCGTCACTCACCGTGGCGCTTTCAAAATAAACCGCCTCCAATTCGGCATCTCCGTGGCCCCTGGCATTTTCCAGGAGGTCATGGAAAAGACCTTAAAAGGAATCCCAGGTGTCTGCCCCTATTTCGATGACATACTCATCGCTGGGGAATCAGAAAACAACTTAGCAGACAGACTACAGGAAGTACTATTAAGATTTAGAAAAGCAGGGCTCAAACTAAAACGTGAAAAATGTTCCATAGGCGTCCCGTCAGCAGATTTCCTAGGCTACAAGATCGACTCGCAAGGAATTCACCCCACAAACTCAAAAATCCTTGCTATCAAGGCCGCCCCTACCCCAAAAAATAAAACCGAGCTCCAAGCCTTCCTTGGACTTTTAAATTTTTACCACGCCTTCCTACCAGGGAAGGCAACTATCGCAGAACCCCTCCACAGACTGCTCGATAAAGGGGCAGCCTGGCAGTGGACTACAGCCCACGAAAACAGTTTCAAGTCACTTAAACAAATGCTTTCCAGCAACGCAACTATTTCCCACTACCAGGAGGACAAACCTCTATGCATAGCCTGCGATGCATCCCCATATGGGATCGGAGCAGTTTTAAGCCATTTAGACAACAATGGCACCCAATACCCAGTGGCATATTATTCCAGAACTCTTTCCAAAACGGAAAGAAACTATGCCCAAATAGATAAAGAAGCCCTGGCAATTGTGGCGGGAATTAAAAAATTTCACGATTACCTTTACAGTCGCCCCTTTGTGATTTACACAGATCACAAACCATTGTTAGGACTATTCACTTGGGACCGTCAGACCCCCCAAATCTTATCTCCCAGGATGTTGCGCTGGACAACATTCCTCACAGCATACTCCTACCAATTAATATATAAGCCAGGACACCAAATGTGTCACGCTGACGGCCTCAGCAGATTACCCCTACCCCACACAGAGCCAGACCCAGCCCCAGCAGGCAACATCTTAGCTATTCAAGAGCTCCCAGAATGCCCACTGACAGCAAAAGATATCGCTACTGCAACTTCGTCAGAGAAAACACTTAGCAGAGTGTTAGCATGGGTACACACAGGCTGGCAGACCTCTTGCCCAGGCACAGAGTTTCAGCCATACTTCTCCAGGCAAAATGAACTAACGTCACACTTAGGATGTTTACTCTGGGGGTGCAGGGTAATCGTGCCCACCAAACATAGGCCAAAAGTACTGGACACCTTACATGAGGGCCACCCTGGCATCGTAAAAACAAAAGCCCTGGCCCGCAGCTACGTCTGGTGGCCAGGAATAGACCAAGACATAGAAAAGTACATTGCTGGCTGCTACCTATGCCAAGAATCCCGCCCACTCCAACCCAAAGCCCCAATTCATAAATGGGAACTCACAAAAAAACCCTGGTCCCGCATCCACATTGATTATGCCGGGCCCTTCCAAGGACAGGTCTTCCTCATAGTTGTAGATAGTTATTCCAAATGGCTGGAGGTTCTCCCGGTTCACAGCACAACGTCTGCCGCAACCATTCAAGCCCTCAGGGGAATCTTCGCAACACACGGTCTCCCCGACGTCATTATTTCAGACAATGGCCCTCAATTTACTTCTCATGACTTTCAGATCTTCACGAGGAGAAATTGTATTAGGCATTCAACATCGGCTCCCTTCCACCCATCGTCCAACGGCCTTGCGGAGGTTATGGTGAGGACCACCAAAGACGCCCTCAAAAGGATCATCACAGGAAACTGGCACCGACGCTTGTCACAATTTCTCTTAGCCCACCATTCTACTCCCTGCACAACCACCGGCAAAAGCCCGGCCGAACTTCGATGGGGCCGCCGCCTGGTGACACGGCTCGACAGACTCCACCCCGACAGACTGGCAGCCGAAATGACACCAAACACCCAGCCAAAAACATTCTCCAAAGGACAAAATGTTTGGTCCCGAGATTATGGGGGAAGGGATAAGTGGGTTCAGGGGGTTATCCTGGACCAAACTGGACCATTATCATACACAGTGGACACAGGGACAGGACTCATACAACGCAGACACACGGATCAGCTCCGACCCAGGTCACTACCCAACCCCTCTCTGCAACCGACTCTGGGTGAGCCTACGCCAGCCGACACCCCCGGACCCGATGAATTCCTCCCCCAGGACCCACAACCATCTGCTGAGCCCCACCTAGAAACAACTCCTCCAGCCACGCAACCCGAAGGGAGCACCCTCTGTCCCCGACGGTCCAGCCGAGCCAGAAAACCCCCCGCATACCTCGCGGACTTTGAATGGAAGGGAAACCCACCATCTGTTAAAGAACCTGTTAACCATACTGTTTTAAAACGTTCAACTGTTGTTATGCATAACATACCTGTTCAGGGGGGGGGGAAAGGGGGTGAATCATATCTGGGAACCAGTAGTTCCCAAGCCGCAAGTAAAAAGCCGAGCCGGCCGACATTTGACAGTTGACAGCTGTCAAATGGCCGCCCGAAGCAACGACGCACGCACACCGCCCAGCCGGCCGCCATTCCCGTTGACAGCTGGGCTGCCGGGGGCCAATGCGCACGCGCCAGATTTGACAGTTCCCGGAACTGTCAAATCGGGAAGTCTTCAACCCGGTCCTCCGAGCTGAGCTAAGCGCTCAGCTGAGAGGAATTCCCTGACAGCCGCAGAGCTGTCAAAGTACTGTTAGTTGATTGGCCGTTCTCCGAACGGCGGGGAAATACCGCTACCTGATTGGCTACGCTGTTTGACAGTTCCCTATATAAACCCGGATTGTTTTGACAGTCAGCTGCCGGGAGCTGAACCAAATAAACGAGTTAACCTTGCCTACGGTCTCTCGCCTGTCTTTGTAAAGACAATTTAGTGCTGACTAGGTCTGAGTGGTTGGCTGAGGAAGTGACTCCATCTCCTAGCCAGTCACTTGCCAATGAGTCAGTTGCAGCTGTAAGCCACTAATTAGACCATGAATTTAGCAAGCAAACTAGCAAAAAGACACCCCAGCTAGAAGAAAAATATGCAGCTTCACTCCACTAACCAAAAATCTGAAACAATCTTATTGTATCCAAATTTATAATACTAATATCAAAGCAAACCATTATTACTATATATTCATTCATTCATTCCATTGTGCCAATGGTAAAGGGTTCTATGTACAGGGTGTACATATTTATTTATTTATTTATTTATTTTTATTACATTTATATCCCGCCCTTCTCCGAAGACTCAGGGCGGCTTACAAGCTTAGCAGTAGCCTTCATTCTATGTATATGCCTGCTTGTTAGGGCTTTCACACACACCCCAAGCGGCATTATTACAAAGTCAGCTTAATTGCCCCCAACAATCTGGGTCCTCATTTTACCTACCTCGGAAGGATGGAAGGCTGAGTCAACTATATGTATATGTTAACTATACATTACTTCTGCATTCTCAAAGAAAGTCATCATCATCACTGAAAGACAAAAGATGATATATTTGCATATAAATTCAATTTGCTAGTATACTGCATGTATTTATTACGATTTTATAGTGCTTTGGATTTGAACGCCAAAGGTGATGTATTTGGGTCCCCACATACCTTAAAGCAGCTTGTGCTATAAAGTCCCTCAGGCTTGGAAATAGACCAAATATTGACATATATAGCTTAACATAAAAGGAATATATGCACAGTCACATACCAAAGATCCAAAGAGCCATGGTGGCGCAGTGGTTAGAATGCAGTCTTGCAGGCTGACTCTGCCAACTGCCAGCCGACTGCCCGCAGTTTGATTCTCACCAGCTCAATGTTGACTCAGCCTTCTATCCTGAGGTCAGTAAAATGAAGACCCAGATTATTGTGGGCAATATGCTGACTCCATAAACTGCTTAGAAAAGGCTGACTGTGAAATGGTATAGACGTCTTCGTGCTATCATAATAATAAGAGTTAATAATAGCTAACATTTCAGCTAAAATATGGAATGTCTTCCCATAGTAAAACGTGTATGACCAGATGATGAGATCCTGCTAGGATTTTAAATAGCTTTATAGTAGATGTGGACAGAAGAAACTTCACAGTATATCACCTATATAGTTGTTCTCCAACAGAAGTTCAATGACAAACACACACCCCTAACCCAGTGTGAAGTCTCCTCATCAGATAGATCAGGCAAGGAACTGTTTCAAACAGCAGCAAAATGGAGTCCCAACAGTGTCCAAAATGGTTCTGGTCATCTAAGACAGAGTTCCTCAACCTTTCTGGCTTTGCAGACCGGTGGGGAAGGGGGGAGAGCGGATGGTCCCATGTGAGTGGCTGGCAAGCACACACACACACACAGACACAGTTCCATTTGCGTGAACAGCATGCATATGCACCCGCTGTGGACACAAATAAAGTACACTTGCGCACGTGCTCGGCCACTGTTCATGCAAGTGGCAATGCGTGTGCACGTGCTCACCCACCATTTCTGCAGCCCGGTTGCAAACCTCTCATGGACCACTAGTGGGCCACAACCCAGAGGTTGGGGTCCCCTGATCTAGGAGAAGCTGGAGAAATGGGTTTAAGGATATGTATCTCAGAAAAACACTTTAAACAATATACCTAGTTTAGCTTGCACTGATTGTTCAGTTCTGGGTGTCTAAGTGAACAGCCTGGGTTTAATCTCTATTTGTGTCAGAATCATTTTGGAGACAATATTGTCAGGTTAGCTTGTTGATTTGTTTATCTGGTGTGGTAGTGAGCCAAGAGATTTTCTCCATAGACAAAAAATTAAATCTTTGGCCTTTCTTTTTCTTTCTCTTTCTCCTGGGCTAACAATCCAGGAAGGGAAGAGAGACATAAACAAAGAGAATATTCTAGGTCAGGGGTAGGCAAACTTGGCTCTTTTATGACTCATGGACTTCAACTCCCAGAATTCCTGACTCAGCCAAGCTGGCTCAGGAATTCTGGGAGTTGAAGTCCATGAGTCATAAAAGAGCTGAGGTTGCCTACCCCTGTTCTAGGTTATACATTAATGAGGAAATAAAATTATAGAGCTGAGTCTTAATTAAAAGGCAGTAAAATGAGAGAAAGTTTTGAGTCTGGACTGCAATATGATAAGGCTAAAATTTAGCAGGCTCAATGGTAATGCCAAATAAATAGAGACATCTCCCAGAATACCTCTTCCTAGAGTCCTTATTGTTCCATCTATCTACAATGTCAGGGCATTTTGAAAGGGTCATATAATTATAAAGATCTATAATTTGCTTCCTGACAAGGCTGTACTAGCCATATGTACAGGCAATTTTTTTTCAATGACTAATGACGCTTTAGATCTTAGACATGGATTTTCAGTGCTATGGCTAATTTGTCAAAGAGAACTTTGGTATTGATCATTTGCTGCAAATCGCCTAAGAACATTTTTATCCTGCAAAAGATATCAATTTGTATTGGAGAACTGAAGCCTGAAAAATTTGCATTTGTGATTTTTTTTTACCTTTTTCAATAAAATTTATCTTCAGCTTTAGTTTTGCAACACAAATTAATAATATTTCGTCTATTCTTTTGATGTGCTGCAATTGATTTACTTGTCCCTTAAATGAAAACATTCCTTCCTGCCCTTGAATCTAAGTAGCTGGTAATGGTAGAGCTCAATATTTTTTCTAACTTTTTGTTTGTTGGTTCCACATTAAGAATTAAGATGATGTATCTGTATATCAGGCATTTGCATTCATTCTGGTGTTCACATTACCTTTCTTCACATTCTTGCCATTCCTAGCAACTCTAGAATCTTTTGCTATTAAAAGCTAAGTGTACAGTGACATCTCCTTTCCCCAGAAGCAAACTAAACTGGCTGTAAAATCCTACTTCCTAGCCTACCTGAAACTTTGGTCTAGCTTAGCGAGCCAAGGGTAAGTCATGACATTCACACAGCTCTGCCAACCAACTAATGAAAAGTTGGAGAGTTCAGGAGGAACATCTAAGAGACTGCCAACACTGTCTTTCATTCATCTCCCTCTGTAGGACTGGCTCCATGTATCCTTGATTGCACTGACAGCACTCTTCTTCTGGTGGAAGGGTATAAAGAAAGCATTCCGTTCCAGAATATGTCTTAATCTATAGGAAGGAAGAGAAATTCTGAATAAAGTTAAGAAAAACCTATTAATGGTTAAGAGCAGTTGATTGGTAGACTAAATTAATAAGGAACACGGTAGGGTTCCCTTCACTGTCTTCAAGTAGAGAATGAGCTTTCCGCTCAATGACACTTTAAATTCAATTGCTGAAATGAGCAATAGGTTGATTCTGATGAGCTAAATTGCCTCTTCAAACTATTGAATCCTATTCTGTATAGATGTGAGAGCCAGTTTGCTCTGGAGCTTAAGGCACCAGGCTAGAAACCAAGAGACTGTGAGTTCTAATCCCACTTTAGGCATTAAATACAGATGTGTGACTTTGAGCCAATCCCTCTCCCTCTCAGTTTACAATGTCAGGCTCAGGTGACAAGCTAGGTGACAAACCAATGGATCATCAGTCAGCTTATTTCCCCCCGCCCCCCTCCAAAATAGTGGATCCTTCACTTGCAGGAAAAACTATGAAGGAAAAAAAAACATATATGTACACACAGACACACACACTCTCTCTCTCAAGTTGCATTTCTGAAATGATAGTAATACCCCACATTAAATAAAAAACCAGAGCTTTTTTTGTCATAGAATGCACAGAACGGCATTCCAGAACCTTTGTTTGAATGGAAGAATCGGTTCCTTCTAAGCTGCCAGTGTGAGTACAGGTATGGCTGCAGAGTGATTTTGTGGACCCCCAGCAGCCCAATCCGGGCTCCTCTGCCGCCCAGATCCATGGCCAAGGAGTGATTTTGCAGCCCCCGCACGGCCCGATGCAGGCTCCAAAGGCCTGGAAAATGCCTCCGGAGCCCAGATCTATGGCCGTGGAGCAATTTTGCAGCCCCCTGCAACCCAATCCGGGCTCTGGAGGCCTTTTCCAGGCCTCCGAAGCCTGGATCAGGCCGCAAGGGGCTGTGGACGGTCTCCTGGCCTCAGATCGGAGTCACAGCAGGAACCGTGGCAGAGAGGAGACAGACCTTTTCCAGGTGAGTGATCTGCACCTTGGAAGCTCCCTAAAGCAGTTTAAGGGTTTTCAACTGGACCCAGAGCTGTGCATGAGTTCCGGCACCTTTTTTTTTACACAAAAGCACTGAATAAAACCTATATTATTTCTGATATAGCACTTTCAACATACATTGATTCATACAACCAGCTGCTTATTTATTACACCTCTTGGTTATAAAAATGTGTATATCACCCGAAACAATTGATTCCCCTGTGATGAAGTAAAATCCATTAAACAAACCAAAAGTCTTTCATAACAGCAGTACCCTACTTGGTCTTCAGATCTTTATAACTTTACCTTGTTTTCATCCTTCACAACTGGAATAATTGATTCCCAGGTGAATACCTACATGAAGTTGGATATCTAAACTGTTCTAAATTTAGAAGGTAATTTTTTAATTGCTGATGTTCTTCTTTCATGCTTGCAATTTGCATTATAGCCACCTCAAATATATAGCCAATATTTACATTCTATAAAGGTAAAGGTTCCCCCACACATGCGTGCCAGTCGTTTCCAACTCTAGGGGCCGGTGCTCATCTCCGTTTCAAAGCCAAAGAGCCAGCGCTTGTCCGAGGACATCTCCGTGGTCATGTGGCCGGCATGACTAGACACCAAAGGCGCACGGAACGCTGTTACCTTCCCACTGTAGTGATCCCTATTTTTCTACTTGCATTTTTACATGCTTTCGAACTGCTAGGTTGGCAGAAGCTGGGACAAGTAACAGGCGCTCACTCTGTTACATGGCACTCGGGATTCAACCCACCAAACTGCCGACCTTCTGATTGACAAGCTCAGCGTCCTAACCCACTGAGCCACCGCGTCCCTACCTTACATTCTATAGGAAGGGCTATTACAGTTGGTTTGTCTCCTGCTTCTACAATATAAAAAATAATATTACCTAGGAAACATGCACACTTTCCCTGTGTTCAGGCAGCTGAAGCTTGTAAGATAGATGGACTGATGAAATTATACAAATCCCAGCTGAAAACAGCCAGTTTTCCCTACTCCCTTAATGTTATTTTCTAAAGTATTTGTCCAGTTTATGCTTAAATCATTCAGAAGATGGAACTTCACAACTGCTTTGAGAAGCTATTTCACAGTCTATTAGATTTCCCTCTTAGAAATCTTGTCTGGAAAGTCAACCTTAATCTTCCTTTGCTCAATTTCACCACATTATTTCTAATTATATCTTTTTGAGCCACTCTAAACCTGGCTTTTCTTGATGTCTATCATTTTTTATATTCACATGAACTGATAGGACTTCTGGATGACTTTTGAGGAATCACTTTTTCATCCTCCCTTTTCCTCCGTCCCTCTCTTCTCCTCGTTTGATATTTCTTTTTTAATTCAATTTTGGAAATGTCTGCCCATTTGTTACTGTCATACCTCTAATTGTTAAACCCTAGGATGGATATGAGACTTTTAATTGGTGCAATAATTTGCATTGCTAATTAACCTATATATAAAACCAATTAGCCTGCCTTTTACATCTCTCATAGGTGCTGTTATAGGAGTAGAGCACTCAGGGAAACAGGTCTTGGTACATGAGTATAAAAATACGCAAGGTGAGGACAGGAAGAGAATGAGTTGAAGTTCAAATGACAAATGTTGCAGTGAACCACACTCCTGTTTGAAATGGCAGCATGTTGTTACCCTCTGTGACTAGGGGTCTTCAAACTTGGCCCTTTTATGACTTGTGGACTTCAACTCCCAGAATTCCTCAGCCAGCGTGCCTGGCTGAGGAATTCTGGGAGTTGAAGTCCACAAGTCATAAAAGGGCCAAGTTTAAAGACCCCTGCTCTGTGACATTTTCCTGCCCTCTTCTAGAAAGTAGGCAGTCCGTGTGCCCTGAGTATCCTCGGTTGTCATTAGTCAGTTTGGGGGGTGGGGTTCCTCATATAAATGTTTGAACAAAAATAAAAACCTAGAAACTCTACAACATTAGTGGGCGTGAATCTCCAGTTCGCTGTACAATAGCATGAAGAGTACTGAACATGGATAATATATCGGCATATATGTGTGTTGTGAAAAGAATAGCCTGCAGGGCAAATTATCTGAATGCAATGAAAAAGAGGGGTTCGAATTCATTTTCTTTGATACGATTACAAGAGATAGGCACAGCGGTTGAAGCTCTTCCTTCTCTCTCATCTACGTAGATGCAGCTTCCTTCCCCTCTTGCCCTGCTTGTTAGCTGGGTTGCCTATCCAAAGGAGAGAAGAGACATAAAATGCTTTCTTAGTTTCTCATGCAATAACAAGACGCAGCTGTTCAAGGCAACAGAACTCAGGCAAACAGATAAATAAGCAAACAACAAAACTGAAGCAAAACGGTTAAACCTCTCCTTAAAATAAACCCCATGCACACATCCCTGGTGCCATTCACAGATTGTGTGTGTCAACATGTCAGTCAGATGTCATGTAAAGCATGCTGTTTATGCTCCTGGAGATTGTTTTGGAACAGGGTTTCCTGTGTGGCAAGAGGTGGAGTTGATTAGAGGTGCCATGGAATATATTTTCCATAGGAGTGGCTCAACAGGAAGCAAACAAAATTCTGCAAGCATGTGCATGTTGTTAACAAATGCCTAGCTAATTCTAGTTTTTATCCTTCTGCCAAAAGGAAACCCATAATATTCACCCTAGGTTGTCAGGTGAATTATGGCTTGTTTATGGTGGCTAATGACTGAAACCTTAAAAATTCTTCCTGAATACTGTTGCCCTTCCAAGAAGATAGGATCTGTCTTAAATTTAGTTCACCTGGACAGTCCCTTTGCCCCACAGAACAATTGCATCCAAGCAAAGAAGGTCCAGAGAAATGCTAGTAGTACTAATGAGTGAGACTTTATTCACTTGGCTTGTGAATTGATTGTATGTTGCACATTAGGAGCTGACTACAAACTGCATGGCAATTTATCACTGGATTAGTCAAGGAGCTTAGGTAAAGCTCTTCCAGTAAAAAGAAATGAATAAGATGGGAATTTCAAGAGACAATCTAATGAAAGCACCAAATGAGTCTTTCATCTTCATTCTAAGGCCTTCTCTTAGAAGAAGGTCCATGTAACTGCTGGGAATCATATACAAGGGTTGCCCCCAGATTATGACAAATGAGATAACAATTCTACTGCATTCCCCACTACCTTAGGCAACATATTAATCACATATTGTAAAAATAAATCAGATTTTTCAGAGAACTGATACTCGACCACTGTTCAACATTTTTGTCATTATGAGTTGAAGATATTTATGCAACGCAACATGAGCAATTCTGTCATGAAGCCAACTTATTAACTTATTATCCAATGGATGTGCTGCAACTCTTGCTGGACTCTGTTACTGTATTTTAAAATCAATCAGGCCACAAAAAATAATATCTCAGGCAAACAACTAGGCTATAACTCCATTCTTCAACCTGTTCTTTTTCTAGAAACAGGAGACATCAATGAGAATTCTTCTCTCTGCAACACATATATCAATATAACTTTTATTATTAAAGCATTACCAGTCCAGATTGCTGAGCTTGGTAAATAAATACTCCAAAAACTCAAAATACAAAACCCAATAAACCCCCATTCCCCTGCCAACAACAACAACAAAGCACTTGATGGGCTCCATATCATGCTGGGGTCCTAAAAACCATGTTTTTAGGGCCTTTTGAAAGAGTATCAAGATGGGGGTCAATCTTATCGCTGATAACCAGCTTAATTGAACTCAAGATCTCCCAATTTCTAGCCTGGTGCCTTAACCACTACAAAAAAGCAACAGCACTTAGACTAGACATGTCAAACCCGTGACGTCACATGTCATCGTGCAACGTATCGGGACGTTTTTGCCATTGCTGACAATGGGATGGGCGCAGCTTCCATGTGATGCATATGGCCTGCAGGCCGGCGGTTTGACACCCCAGACCTAGACCTATATCTTCACAGCCTTCTCTAAGCAGTTTACAGAGTCGCCATATGGCCCCCAACAATCTGGGTCCTCATTTTATGGACCTTGGAAGGATGGAAGGCTGAGTCAACCTTGAGCCGGTGAGATTCAAACTTCCAAACTGCTGGCAATCGGCAGTCAGCATATTTAGCCTGCAATACTACATTCTAACCACTGCGCCACCAAGGCTCTTCAAAACCGATTCATAGAATTATCTTTTACGATAGTGCAGAGAACATAGCTGCTGAGAGTGCAACCAGTGGTAATATTAGTCAAGAATGAAACTTGACTTCTTTAATGAGTTTTAAATAGGTTCTGCATTCATGTTGCTGGTACGATGGCAGCTTTTCAGAATTGCATCTCAAGCCCTACGCAACCCGAATACACCATCCTATTATGTTTCCTAGAAGTTCATCTTTCAGTTGGTATAATAATATTTATGGGAAACATGCTGAGATTTTCCCTTTCTCTTTATAACATGCTGCCATATTCTTCCACAACCGATACAATTAGGCCCTGCGGTCTCCCATTTTTCATAGCAGCAGCCAATAGTCTGCAGAAAACATGAAGAAAAGTCATGCGGCCAAAATGATTACATTGTATTTTTTTTTTCACCTTGACTATGAATCACTGCATAATACAGGTAGAAGTAGAGGTAGAAAAACACACAAACCAAATGCTATCATTCCGAATAAATTAGGTGTATTACCAGCTGCAGAAGAGAAGGTTACATAGTGAAAGTCCTTTCATAGCATCGTCACATGCTGGTTTTCGCCTCTGAAATTTATTCAGTTGTGGAAGCTTTTGCTTTGTAATCTGGCAGTGGCTTTTTGAATAAAGGTCATTTCTCCACTAAATATTTATGCCTACTTCTAGAACATCCAACTATTGAGCCAAAGTACAGGGATAATACCTGTATATCATTCATCAGTAACTGGGTGAGGATATAAAGGTGCTATAAGTCACTACTCGGGAAATAGCAAAGAGCATCAGATTGGCAGTATAGCATTTATACTGATGTTTTCTATTATAACTTTTTTTGAATAAAATATAATATTTTTTAAAAAAAAAGTTGTGGGTGCACCATCACTGGAGTTTTTAAGAAGAGACTGGACAGTCATTTCTCCTAGATGTTATAGGGTCTTCTCCCTACGCAGGGGGTTGAATTAGAACAGGGGTCTTCCAACTTGCCCCTCTTATGACTTGTGGACTTTAACTCCCAGAATTCCTCAGCCAGGCACGCTGGCTGAGGAATTCTGGGATTTGAAGTTCACAAGTCATAAAAGGGCCAAGTTGGAAGATCTCTGAACTAAAAGATCCTCAGTGTCCCTTCTGACTCTTGTTATTCAATTTCCTGTGTTCAGGATGCATTGAACTGGCTTAATAGTGATTGCACTCATGTATTTTGTTCCTATGCTGATCCCACTGTTTCTTTGTTTAACATTTCACAGAGTTATAATCTAAGACTTTACAGTTATATAACTATTGTTTTATCTAAATCATCATTCCAGCCCTCTCTGGGCTACACAGAAAATTGAGTTCTTGTCATAAATAGTTGCTGGAAAGATTCTTATAATCTAAAAACATAGTTTTTAGGTTTTGGTTTTAAAGTGTGAGAGGATGGATCACCCAAGTGGTAATCCAAAATGTGCAATGAGCTTCTAACAATAAAATGTTTAATAATCCCACCTTATTTTGCACAATTTAAGGCTGTGTCCATAATGCTCCCATCTCCTATTATCCTGTATACAACAACCCATGAAGTGGATAGGACTGAGAGAGAGCAATATGACCAAAGTCTAAGGATTAGAATCATGATGTCCCCATTTCTAGTCCAGCACCATAACTACTACACTAGACTAGTTATTTATTTATTTATTTTATTTATTTATTTAATTTATATACCGCCCTTCTCCCAGGGGACTCAGGGCGGTGAACAGGGCAATACATAAAAACTAGATACAAAAATTAAAAATTTTAAAAATTAAAATTATTAAAACATTAAACATTTAATAATTTATTAAAATTATTAATAAAAATTAATAAATTTTAATAATTAATAATTAATTAATAATTACTAATTTTAATAAAAATTAAAATTATTTAAAATTAAAATTATTAAAACATTAAAACATTTAATAATTTATTAAAACAGTTATGAGCATAGGAACAGTTGGTAAATAACTCTGCTGCAATTTATCTTCAGTAGATTTCTTATTTTACTTTTAAATGGGAAATGGAGACTAGAAAACATGAAATGTCTAAAATAATAAAGATTCGATTTGTGTTTCTAATTCATTAGGAAGACTGGATCCAATCTGAACAGAATCAATTTGAAAAAAGTCCACTAAGTCTTTGAACTGATAAGAAAGCAGCTGATCAAATCCAAAGGATCATAGTTTTGATGAACTGAAAAGGTTATTTGATTGAATCTTTTTTAAAGTTCTGAAGTGTCACCCAACCACCATGTGTATACAGATATACACATTTTAAGTGGCTAGGCAAATAAAATAGGCTACAGATTACTAATAAATTAATTCTAAGGATGGATTCATGTATTTATATCTAGTCAATTTATTTATTACTAAGTCACGTGAGTTGCTAATGGTTCCCCAAAGTCAATGGTATATATTCATTCGTAAATTCATACATGTTTTACAACTCTTTAATTATTGAATAAGGTATAAGTACATTTTCAAGGCATCTGTTATTCATAAAATAAACTTGGGCACTCTTAAACAAATGCACTGCTCTCTACCCAAGAGCATTAAAATGAAAGCTATGTATCTGTTTTAGCAACTTCCTGCTTTGATGTAGAACAAATCAAAACAAAACAGAGAATCTGCTGACGCTGAGGAGGAGGACTTGCTTAAGTGAATCTTCAAGAGTTTGCCTAGGAGTATTGGCAGGAATTTAGGATAAAAGTATTTAATCAGATCTGAAAGATTAAATTATAGAGTGGAAAAGGATTGCTACAATCCAATTCTTGCCAATAGCATTTGTGTATATGCATTGGGATCATAGAATTTTGAGTGGAAAGTTCATCTATGTAGAGGATTATAGATGGCTAAGCAGACAGCTCCTCAAACTGCAGATTATAGATGGCTAAGCAGAGAGCACCTCAAAGTAGAGGTCCAATAGGATAGCAGACAAGATAGCTTACTTAATCCTTCTTTCATCAACTAAGGGGTTCTTGCAGTTATTCCCATGCTAGCCATGGTTGCAGTTCAAAAGAAGGATTGAAGCTCTTCTGTAAAGTAAGTCAGGGCTAAATATAAAGGAGATTACTAATAATCATAGGGTCTTACAAAGTAGATTTTTCTGGAGGGCAAGGAATGGTATATAGCAGTTACACAGTTGCAAAGAAAATCAGAAGCTCAAGGCATTTCCTCAGATATTTGCTTTTCAGAGGTAAAAGATAAGATGGTCCCACTCCTCCTGCTGCTAGCAATTCTAGCATTATTGGAGATCTGAAATCAGAAAGAGCCCTCACTTGTTAGAGGGTGTGCCACTGAAGATATGCAGAGTTCTAAACGATTACAAGGGACGCGGTGGCTCAGTGGGTTAGGACGCTCAGCTTGTCGATCAGATTGTCAGCAGTTTGGTGGGTCGAATCCCGAGTGCTGCGTAACAGAGTGAGCGCCTGTTACTCGTCCCAGCTTCTGCCAACCTAGCAGTTCGAAAGCACGTAAAAATGCAAGTAGAAAAATAGGGACCACTACGGTGGGAAGGTAACAGCGTTCCGTGCTCCTTTGGCGTCTAGTCATGCCAGCCACATGACCATGGAGACATCCTCGGACAAACACTGGCTCTTCAGCTTTGAAACGGAGATGAGCACCGGCCCCTAGAGTCGGAAATGACTAGCACACATGTGCAGGGGAACCTTTACCTTTACCTTTAAATGATTACAGGATAATTCAGTAGCAGCAAGTCTCATTATACATAAAAATCCTCAAAACACAGTTGCACGGGCTTAGCCCAGTTATCAATGAATGCTGACAGAACATTCACAATATATCGAATAAAAAAAAAGATTAAGAAATAGATAGGGGAGAAGGCCTTCCTAAAACACATCTTGAAGAGAGGAAAATCTAAAAGAGAAGAAGGGCTGGGGGAAAGTTTCTTTTTTCAACAGGTCAGGAGAAAACCTGGCATAGGAAAAGCTTTTGAAGACCCTTCTCTTTACCCCTCCCTCTTTACCCCTCCCTCATCATTTACTCCAATGGCTCCTTAGTGCAAATAGATGGTGCCATTTCTCACAATTACACAATTACAAGGCCAACAAACTAGTTGAGGGAAGGAGGCATAGACATTGTTCCCCCCCCCCGCATATGCCTTACAGCTGATTGCTTGGTCCTCTGCCCGAGGCTTGCACTTCTTGCTCAAAAGCAGCGATTCAGCAGCAGCAGCAGTAGTAGCTGTTATATGCAGCAACAGTTGTGAGTGTTGAAGCTGGCAAGGCTTGAAATAAGAAGCTGGAACCAGGCAGGATTGTAGTGTAAACTCAATACATGTGCTATCCACAGTCCAGGCTGAGAAATCGTGGCAGGAAATCCATTTATAGCAAAAGGAAAAGAGAAGGATAGCCTGCATTGAACAAGTGGGACACTAAAGATAGACAGCTAGATTTTCATTGTTACCAGGGATGCCAATATTTGCAATATAGGTTTCTTATCTACGCAAGCCAGAGACTCTGCTGTGCAAGTTCTTGAGTGTCCTTGAGCTCTCATGGAGGCACAATTATCGCACCATTGCAACCTACAACTCCTATAACTTAAGATACATACAAAGCTTGTTGAAGGGACACTCTGGATCGGTGGCTTCTCTGCCTGCTCACGTAGAGACCTTTCCAATGGAATTGCTGCCCAGACCCCCAAATAAAAAGAATAATTGCTCTCAGGGATCCAGGACAGTTAAGGAATAATAGGTGAATGTCCCGCATTTGTTCTCACCAACATTTGCTGCCTCATCCTTTCAGTGTCCAGTGTGAGGTCAACTCTCGTCACTCTCAACTAAGGAAGAAGGCTTGATATCACACATTGTTATTAAAAAGGCTATAGGAGCAATTTATATTTGGACGTTTCAACATCTTTGTTAGGGTACTTTTAAATTCTTATTATTAATACCTACTTCATTAAAAAATATCATATTTTTTCCTCTGCTTCATCATAGACTACATTTTTGAGGTTGCTATTCTTGGAAGATTCTGATGGCAGCAAGAATTAAAATGTCGTGCTTTTAGAAATAGTGGCAATTATCGGGCTCATGACTTTCTGTCAGAAAAGCGGAACCTGGGATAATAAAAAGATGGCATTATTACAATTTCACAGCTTCCTTAGAAAACGCAAGTATTAATAACATAGAGACAATTGCATATTGAAGTAAATACAGGCAAATGTTCTGGATTTAGACAGGCAAGAATTCAGATTGTTCTCTCTTTAATTAGTTTCTTATTCCCAAGGTATTCATGGAAACACAGCCAGACCAGAGGGCATCATTGCCACAAAGGAATTCAGTTTCCTCTTTTTTCCCCCTCCTTCTTTCTCCCATTTAAACACTTCCTCCATCAAGCCGCCTTCAGCATCATCTTCTCAGTTGTCTCCTCTGTCTTAGCCTAGACAATCATGGTGGTGCTAGCCTTCCGAGCCACAAAGCCAGGAACCATCTGAGGAAAAGGTCTGGCCAATTTTATCATCCTTTCTTTCTCTGGAGTTCAAGTTCCAATCTGTGTCACCTGGCTGGGAGTTTCTTCTCCTTTCCCTGAATTTGACATGAGTTCCCAACCTAGAGAGACCCTCCTTCTATGCAGAGAAGAGTCTATTGCTATGTGTTATGAAGCCATGGGCTACTTGGGCCTCCTATCTACCACCAGCTTCACCATGGCTTTCCTCATTCTCTTTTAAAGAACGAGAATTTGGGGAAACTTAGTTACTTAAGATCAGCATAGTTTTAAAATTGGAGGAGGAAACATCAACAACCTGTGATGTGCAGATGACACAACCCAGATAGCCAAATAGATAGTGGGGGGAAAAATTGGGACTAAAAATTGGGACTAAAAGACCAAATGAATGACAATGGGTACAACTGCCATCCTTAGAATTGATAAGGAAGATATTGAAGTAGTGGAAAGCTTTTAGGATCAACCATCAGCAGTAAATTACCCACAGCTAACAAAATATGCCTCAGACTAGCACTTAGTAGTGCAGCCATGAAAGTCTTGGAAAAGATATTCAGATGCCGAGTTACATATATACCTAGTAAAGGTAAAGGTTCCCCCACACATGCGTGCTAGTCATTTCCAACTCTAGGGGCTGGTGCTCATCTCCATTTCAAAGCCGAAGAGCCAGCGTTTGTCCGAGGATGTCTCCATGGTCATGTGGCCGGCATGACTAGATGCCAAAGGTGCACGGAACACTGTTACCTTCCCACCGTAGTGGTCCCTATTTTTCTACTTGCATTTTTACGTGCTTTCAAACTGCTAGGTTGGCAGAAGCTGGGACGAGTAACAGGCGCTCACTCTGTTACTCGGTACTCGGGGTTCGACCTGCCAAACTGCTGACCTTCTGAACGACAAGCTCAGCATCCTAACCCACTGAGCCACCACGTCCCTTATTACGGTGTATTCCCTGTGATTCTCTCAAGGAAAAGCTGGAAAGGAGGAGTATTAGTACTATTAAACTTTGGTATTGGAAAAGAGTCTTAAGGATAGCACTAGTACTTAGACTTATATACCACTTCATAGTACTTGACAGCCCTCTCCAATCAGTTTACAGAGTCAGCATATTGCCCTCACAATCTGGTTCCTCATTTTACTGACCTTGGATGGATGGAAGGCTGAGTCAACCTTGAGCCAGTCAGAATCAAACTCCTGCAAGTGCGTAGAGTTGGGTAACTGAGAAAACAAACAAATGGATCCTTGAACCAGTCAACAGAGAGTTCCCACTTAAAGCACAAATGACCCAGCTCAATTTGCCCTACTTTGGATATATTATGTGAAGATGTAGCTCTTAGCTCTGTAATTCTGGGAAAGGTAGAAGGAAGAGAAATGGATGACCAGCAGCAAGTGGATTGACCTGGTTACAATGGTGATGGGTGCACCATTAGAAGACCTGAAAGCTCAGGTTAGGGACAGATTGTTGTGGAGAATATTGTATCTTTATGATAGCTAAGAATCAGTAACCGTTTTATGGCACATAATCGGTCAAGCAATTCTGGAAGCATCATCCATCTATCCTATAGACATTTTTCCGTTGTCGTTCATTTATTGTATAGACAGTCCTAACCCTGCACAGGCAGCAGTTGTTAATGAGGAACCAAATACTGCAAATACCTGGAATACTGCATCCAGTTTTGGTCACCACGATGTAAAAAAGATGTCGAGACTCTAGAAAGAGTACAGAGAAGAGCAACAAAGACGATTGGGGGACTGGAGGCTAAAACATATAGGGAACAGTTGCTGGAATTGGGTATGTGTAGTTTAATGAAGAGAAGGGTGAGGGGTGACATGATAGCAGTGTTCCAATATCTCACGGGCTGCCACAAAGAAGAGGGAGTCAAGCTATTCTCCAAAGCACCTGAAAGCAGGACAAGAAGCAACGGATGGAAACTAGTCAAGGAGGGAAGCAACCTGGAACTAAGGAGAAACTTCCTGACAGTTAGAACAACTAACCAGTGGAACAACCTGCCTCCAGAAGTGGTGAATGCTCCAACACTGGAAGTTTTTAAGAAGAGACTGGACAACCATTTGTCTGAAATGGTATAGCATTTCCCGCCTGAGCAGGGTGTTGGACTAGATGACCTCCAAGGTCCCTTCCATCTTCTTCTTCTTCTTCTTCTTCTTCTTCTTCTTCTTCTTCTTCTTCTTCTTCTTCTTCTTCTTCTTCTTCTTCTTCTTCTTCTTCTTCTTCTTCATCATCATCATCATCATCATCATTGTTATTATTATTATTATTATTATTATTATTATTATTATTATTATTATTATTATTACTGTCAAATATCCTCTTACTAGAATCAGATTGGATGTCAGAATTCAGTTGGAGTCAGATGACATGAAAAATTAATAAATAAATGTCTAATTCACCCCACAGGTTATTTGGGCCAGCCACACTTGCTGAAAAGCAGTTCCTTTTTGACATAGTATTTCACAAGATACTGATTCATACCCAAGTTAAACCTACAAAAATTCTGAAATCAACATGTTCTCCTGCATGTGCTTAAAAAAACAATACCGCCTTTATGTGTTTGGGCATCCCGGTTTTCATTAAGGATACCCCATTAGTATTTCTCCGAGCTGATGTTCAGAAATAATTGGTTAGAGTGTTGTACAATTATTTTTATAGTTCTCACCTATTGTCTTCTCTGGGGTTGCTTTTCTCCTCTGTGCCTGTGGCTCTCTGTGCAACATCCTTAAAGAAGAGCGAATGAGAAAAGGATAAGGTGCAGTTGCAGCAGCTGCTTTTAATATTTAATTTCCCCCACCTTCTGATTTTCTAAAATCTCTCTGAAAACCTTACGGGAATGAAGCATTTTAAGGGCGACAGGCAAAGCTGGTAACAAAACACATGCTTCATTCAAAACTGAAAATGATGTTTACTTATTTGCAAATGAGAAATTATGCAAACATTCCCTGCCTTCCTGTATACTCAAATTGATCGGGGAAATGCCTAAAATCACATCAGTAGTAAACAGGGTCTATCACCACCTCTGCTTCAATAGCAGTGCACAGGGTATTTGCAAAGGAAGCTTAGAAGAACGTCTGTTTCATTAAAATGCCATTCAAGTTCTAATATGACTCTTTTGTGGAGTAACAACTGGTAACGAGGGGGATGAGCAAGGGGAGGGGACAGATTCCGGCTGCTTTGTTAATATTTATTGGTATGTGCAAACTTGTAGGAGTGGTGATACAGAGAGCGATAGAAAGGGAAAGCATTTAACAAAAGCCAATGAAGAAAATGTACATGGCTCAAAATATAATATACAGACCTTCATTCCATTGGCAGAATTAAACACGTGGGGTTGAGTACACTGTACAAAGCTGTAACTGGGCATCATATTTACGTGCTTAACAGCCTTCTCCAAAAAGGGAAGGTTGGAGACCAGGTGAATATGGTCAAATATGGGCAGAGAGGCTTCTTTCTTCTTCACTCTGGCTTTCAGAGGTGATGGCATAATAAAGGTAAAGGTAAAGGTTCCCCCACACATGCGTGCTAGTCGTTTCCAATTCTAGGGGCCGGTGCTCATCTCTGTTTCAAAGCTGAAGAGCCAGCACTTGTCCGAGGACGTCTCCGTGGTCATGTGGCCGGCATGACTAGATGCCAAAGGCGCACGGAACGCTGTTACCTTCCCACCGTAGTGGTCCCTATTTTTCTACTTGCATTTTTACGTGCTTTTGAACTGCTAGGTTGGCAGAAGCTGGGATGAGTAACAGGCGCTCACTCTGCTATGCAGCACTCGGGATTCAACCCGCCAAACTGCCAACCTTCTGATCGACAAGCTTAGCATCCTAACCCACTGAGCCACCGCATCCCTTTTGATGGCATAATACCTTCCCTCAAAAAAGCATAAGCATCTCTGCATGCATCCCTGCATAAACCAGACATAAATCCAGTCTACAGGAGAACGAGGCCAGGCTTACAAACCAATTGATTATATTTGCACAGCCACCTAAGCCAAGAAAACAAACAAATCACTTTGTGGTTTAAACTGATATGTGAACGGAGCCTAAAATAGCCTTCTCTTTAAATAACCACAAGAATTCCAGAATTGTCAGTGAGAAAACACATCTCTTGGGTTGAATGATATTATTATCATTCGTACAGCCTTTCAGTCCAGAGGATATTCAAATTAAGTGATATTAAAAACTACGAGAGGAGAATATTTGCAGCTTATGGTTGAAATGAGGGTACTCTCTGAGCGGGGTTGTTTTCTTGCAGACATTTCATTACCCAAACTAGGTAATGTCACCAGGGTTAGTAGGGAGTGAGGTTTGCTCTCAATGTATATTCTAGTGGCTTGCCTTGTCAGTCTGGGTGGGAATAGTCTTGGTGGTTCTTTGCTTGGGCTGATGAAAACTCTTTAATTTCACAACACGTGGACAGATGTAACTATAGTTTTAACTGGGAAACTGTGACCAAGCCAAGTCACTAGAGAATTCCTGGAAGCCTGGCACTCTGACAAATCAGCCATCAATAGGCACAAAGATATAAACAAGTTCTACATACAGTTCAAAAAAGACAATCAACAAACCAAAAAGGGAACACAAAGACCAAAACACCTCCTTACTACCAATCAAGACCTAGATGAACAAAGATTAACTCCAAGGTTAATATCAGATCAACAGTCAAGAAGTAAACAATACCCCAATCGAAGAGCTAACAAACAAGCTAACAGTAAATATCCAATCAAAGAACCACCAAGACACTCCCACCAACATAGACAGGGCAAGTCACTAGAATATAAATGGAGAGCAAACCCTAACTTCTTACCAGTACTGATAATGTTATCTAGTTTCGTTAATGAAATGTCTGCAAGAAAACAAACTCAGAGACCACCAAGGACCCCTCAATAAAAACTAAAATATATATATTTCAAATCTGATTAAACCAACTATACAACCAGATGATGGTGGCGATTATTGGATATATACAGTAGCTTCAGCACATAGAAGGCAATTGTGTCTTTATGCCATTGTAGCTTTATAATTCACACAAACCTAGGCCAAAAGTAACTTCTGAAAGTGATATCTTATATTTAAGTGATGCCAAAGGAAAATCAAAAGAAAGACAAAGATTCTTCTTTATATTAAATTAAAACTGGATTTAAATTGGGTCCTTCCTGAAAACTCAACCAGCCAAAAACCTTGAAAACCTTTAATGTTTTCAACATTAATATTTGGAGACTACAAAAAAAAGCCTTAACTCTCTTCCTCCCAGAATGTTTACATTACGCATTCAGAAAGTCTGTCATTTGGAAGTGAGATCTTCAATTCTGCATTTCTTTGGAAACACCTTACCATAGATGCTTCCTTACCATAGATGCTTCCTTTTCTCAACTGGGCCCAGCTTAACATGCTCAGGTCTACAAAATTTGCAAAATTGCCTGCCTGTGCAAGTCTATTAACATACCTGTGATTTTGCTGAAAATATATTCTGTAAAGTTGCCAAGTTATGCAGAAATTATTTTTAAAACACCAAAAAGCATCAAAACAAGTTTCACTTCATCATCACCATGAAGAACTGATTGAAAATATCACTTTAGGTGAGAAATCACACCTAATGAATCACGTTCATTATCAGCTTGAGATTCATAACAACTGTGTTGTTTCACTTTAAGGCAACCTAGACAAAAGACAACGCATGTAGCCTTGCTGTAATTAAATCATACTCCAGGGTAGAGATAATAGCAAATTATAAAATGGCTTGGAAAAGTGACAGTAATTATTCTTCAGGGATCCTTTTCTACCAGAGTTTATAGAGTTCTAAGACTTGACAGAAAAATCTCTGTTTCAATGAATAACTGTGAAAGATCAGAGCAAATAAGGAATCTTGAGTCATTAAGCATTTTACCCGCTATATATTTCTTTGTCAAAGTTCTTGGTCCTAATTCTTTCCTACTGAAACACACATTTTTGGTACCCATATATCATGACATTATTTGTCACTCTCCTACATGAAATATATGCATCTGAATTACATTTTCATTTTTTTTATTTTGTTTGTTAGCTGCAATTCTGAACACTCAAAACATAAGCTAAAGAATGCGAAGCTCAGAGACCAATCCAGTTAACTCTATCTTTTCTAAACTGGATGAAAATCATGTTCCTTTTCACTGCAGGTGTCAAGGATAAAAACCTGGATTTTCTGCACGCAATGTCACATACCATATCTACCAAAGAGCAAGCTAATGCATAATATGTCCAATAAATAAGCTACAATACACAGAATGGATTGTATCAGAAAGGTAGGCAAAAATGACCCCTCAACCTAAAATCCAAATGAGACAGAATTATTAGACAAAAATGTAATATGGCTTTGGTGCATGATGAACCCCCATTCCCTATAATCAAGTGATGTGTAACCAACAACTTGTAGTAGCATGAAATATCAATATTTAATTCAGTTGAAATATCTCTATTGTCTCAATGAATAGTTTCAGCTTCAATGCAATTGATCTCTCTCTCTCTCTCTCTCTCTCTCTCTCTCTCTCTCTCTCTCTCTCTCTCTCTCTCTCTCTCTCTCTCTCTCTCTCACACACACACACACACACACACACACACACACACTGTCCCTTTGCTAATAGCTGTCTATTGCTAATGAGCTCTGATCATGCTGCATGGACTTTTGAATACACAGAAAGAACTGCAAGAAGATAAACCAGCAGTCAAAACAGTCCAGATTGTTTTTCATACTGAAATCAGGAGGATTGGGAAACACAAATACTGGACATTTGGAGATTTCCAGTGTATTATATATTAGTGCTGCAGGGAATATGTTGATGATCAAAGAATTCTAATATGATCATTCAGCTACGCACTGAGTTACATGATGGTCAAAATGTGAATGCAAACTTAAGTACAAAATAGCTGTAAAGTGAATGATTTTCATTTCTAATGCAAAGTGGAAGTCTCAGGGCATTATGCTTTCACTCTATTTCCTCTTTCTGACCTCTCCCAAGACAGTTTGAAACCAACCTTCAGTTATTTTCTTCTCTGCGGTGCTTGGAAATGGCAGAGGACCCTGTAAGGCAGGGGTGTCAAACTCAATTTCATTGAGGGCCGCGTCAGCATTGCGGTTGCCCTCAGGGGGCCGGGTGGGTGTGGCCTGGGTGGGTGTGGCCTACTGGGTGGGCGTGGCTAGAGTGCGTATGGCCTACTGGGTGGGCGTGGCCAGCTGTACATCGTTCGCATCAAGGGTGCCTATGGGGGGGCCTGGGCAGGAGTGGGACAGATCTGAGGGTCTCTGGCAGAAGGAGGGTCTCTGGGCCAGGGCCAAGGCAGTGGGGGCCGTTCCCTCACTGTTTCCAGGATGGCTTCGTGGGCCAAATGAAACCACTTCGCGGGCCAAATGAAACCACTTCGCGGGCCGGATCTGGCCCCCGGGCCTTGTGTTTGACATGTCTGCTGTAAGGCAATCAGCTCTTCAAAAAAGAGAAAGTAAAAAATAGATGCAAACAATGACATTACTATTGTGTATTGGGTTCTGAAGTGTAGTGAAGACGCCAGGCATATGAGTACAAATGAACAGTTGTTTTATTGGCAATCATAACTGTACTGAGGGCTTAGGGTGTACATGCATTCTTATATACCTTTATACAACCAATCAGATTGAACCCAACAATCCCGCCACTTTGACTCTTGCCAGAACTGTTAGAGTTCAATACAAGTGCAGGGGAACTGTTAGTTCCCAATATACATGTGAATAGATGTTTCCCAAACCTCAATACATAACACCCCTTCCCCTTTTAAGGAACAGACAGTATACTCTGATAACATTACAGCTTACATTTTTTTCACTCCAAACTTCTAATACATAGTTGAATGATTGACCCCATTCAAGGTTACATACTCCTATAACCCTTATTCAAGGATTATAACATTCACTCCCAACCACCATCAGATTCTGAGTGATTGACCCCACTCAAGGTAACATCCTCGTATTACTTGCATTTACTGGACATTGCAACAAGCTCTATATCTTTCTGCATAATTAACAGAAGCCACCTCCCAATGCACTTTTTCTTTCAAAATGCAGATGGCTTAATCACAAAGGCATGCATGAAAAAAACCATAATAATTGTCTTAGAGGACAAGATGAGAACTACACTATGACATGGGGCAGGAACATTTTCTGCATAAGCATGACTACATCAACAAGGCTAGCTCTTCTCTTCTCTTCTCTTCTCTTCTCTTCTCTTCTCTTCTCTTCTCTTCTCTTCTCTTCTCTTCCATCCCATCCCATCCCATCCCATCCCATCCCATCCCATTTCATTCTATCTGAATATACTGTATAAGCCACCCTCCAAAGGACTCCCACTTCAATGAGTTTAGCAGCGCACATAGGTTTTTCTAAAGTAATCTAAAAAACCAAAACTTCCAGATTTAAATTTCTCCTGAGCTGCCTTTAAAGGTAAACAAGGAGTTGAGAGATTAAGACAGATAACTCACTTGCAGACTGATGTATCAATAGAGTTTTATATGGGATTTTGTTGCTGTATTTTAAATTAACCTAAGTCCCAGACAGATTTTACATGCAACCTGGGCTCTGCCATTTCATTGTAGGAAATTAAGCCTACATAATAACACTTCCATAAAAAGGGAGCAATGAATAAAGCCTTGCAATGAAAGGAAATGTTAGAGAAACTCCAGAGAAAAGATAAAACTTCCAAGCAATAAACATTCCATCCACACTTCTGTGAAAAATATGAGAAAACAATTCACTGCTTATTCTTTCAAGGCTCTTCTCTGGAGACAAGCTTTTTTTGTAAATTGCACTGTTTTGATGATATAAAAGTATTTCATGTTGCTATAAACTGGCAGTCATGCAAGAGTTGTCTTATTAATATTGCATGCTGCAAGGATAAATTAAGAAGCAAGTTCAGTGTTCGGGGAGAGTTAACTTCGTGTCATTTGCTGTGCTGGGACAAGAGCTGAAAACAGATGAACAGCAACGTCACTTTGATGCTGTGTAAATGTATTATTTGACTAACTTATCAAATATATCACGAGAAATACAGGACTATGAGAAATAGAGATTGGAATTAAAATTGCTGGGAGAAAAGTCAAACTCAGATATCCTGCTGACACTACTTTGATGACTGGAAGCAACTGAAGGTTAAAGAAAATAGTGCCAAAGTTGCCACATTGCTCAATGCATTTTTTTAAAAAACTAAGATTACATCAAAAGGCAATGCAAACTCACTGCAGATTAATAGATAAGAAGTTGAAATAGAAACAGGGTATATCTTCCAAGGTCAAAATACAGAGATAGTGACTATAGCCAGGAAATAGACATGTCTGCTACCTGGAAGAAAGACTATCCAGTGTGGGTAAACTAGAGATATTGTACGGACTTCAGAGATACTTTCAAGGCCATGATATTGTTAATGGTTACCTATGAGCTGTAGTGTAAGAAAATTGCTGGCAATATTTGGATTTGTTGTTAGCTGCGAAGTCATGTCCGACTCATCGCGACCCTATGGACAACGTTCCTCCAGGCCTTCCTGTCCTCTATCATCTTCTGGAGTCCATTTAAGCTCACGCCTACTGCTTCAGTAACTCCATCCAGCCACCTCATTCTCTGTCGTCCCCTTCTTCTATTGCCCTCAATCTTTCCCAGCATTAGGCTCTTCTCCAGTGAGTCCTTCCTTCTCATTAGGTGGCCAAAGTATTTGAGTTTTAGCTTCAGGATCTGGCCTTCTAAAGAGCAGTCAGGGTTGATCTCCTCCAGGACAGACCGGTTTGGATGGTAAGAATAAATAACTCATAACTAAATAAAGTAAAACTATACTTCCTGGAAGCCCTAATAATAAAACTAAATCTTAAATAATACTGTAATATGAAGGCAAGAATTACTGCAGAAGACTCCAATTTATTTTATTGTTTTGTTTTATTTTATTTATATACCATATTTTTATTTTTACAAATAACCCAAGGTGACAAACATATCCACCCAACCTTCCTCCTCATATTTTCCCCACAGCAATGTCCCTGTAAGGTGAGTTGTGTTGTGAGAGTGACTGGTCCGAGGTAACCTAGCTGGCTTTCAAGGCTAAGGCAAGACTTGAACTCACAGTCTCTTGCTTTCTAGTCCGATACCTTAACAACTAGACCAAATTGGCTCTCTTGTTTACTAATGCTTGGTAAACTCAAAGTTCATCAAAATAGGCCAGCAGACATCATGAGGGCCAGATACTGCTAAGCTTGTAAGCCACCCTGAGTCTTCGGAGAAGGGCGGGATATAAATGGAATTTTTTAAAAAAATGTCACGGGTATGAATTTACAAGAACTCAGATAAACAGTTATTGACAAACAATTCTACCAAAATGATATGCATTAGATCCCAAAGAAGCAGAAGCAACTGAAAAACTACTTTTCAGCAATATTATAGAATATCAATTAACAGTATCATAATAAACGTTGTGAATCTGCTATAATATTGTTTGCCATTCCATCAGTGTGTTCATTAATAAAATGAGCAAAGACAAAGAAAAAAATGAATAATCAGAATTCTTATCATGAAGGTTCTCAGAATTGCATAGTTTAGACATTTATAAAGGGATAAAATAATGCTCAGGGCAATTCCATAATCTAAGCAGGATTTCAAAATTCTCTAATATTAAGCCCAGATAGCTCACCTCAGAATTTACACAAGATGGACTCAGTAATGGCCAGTCTTTCTGTGATTGTGTGTAAATACACAATATAACATGCATGCATGTATAGAATAAATATGGACCACCTAATTACAATATGAGAACAAATTCTTATTTCTAAAAAACCTACTTAATTTTCGCTCATATTAGTTAACAGTCTTTGACACTTGCTTAAAGTAAAAGTAACTAGTTTCCACGCACAATTCTCCTAAAATCTTTTTAGCAAGTTGTTGAGAGGAGAAGAAAGAAGATTTCAAGACCTTCAGGGTATCCCAAAACAACCTAAGGGCACAAACACCTTTATATTTCCTAACTGAATTACCATGAAGTAGAGTGATGGGTCTTTTCTCATTTCTCATTTATCTTTATGTTGCCGATTCTTCCTCTGCATTCTCGACTCAAAACTCCTGCAACCTTTTCTTTTACAAATGAGACAGGCAGAGTAAAATCTATAGTTTTCAAAAATTCCCAGCATGAATCAAAAGTATGTAGGGGAGGAGAAAAAGTCCCATCCCCAATACTTTTGGAGGCTGATGATTCAGTACTGTGTTCCTAAGACTCTGGCAGAAGTCTTACTCCATTGCCCCTGTATTCAAAAATGCCAAAAAATTGAAAGTCAAACCTACTTCATAGAACTTAGCAGTGACCAGAGGAAGTCTCTGGAAAACAGATTAATGACAGGGATCAGTAACAGTAATAGAGTTGTAAAGGAATTTGGAGGTCTTCTAATCCAATCCCCTGCTCTCACAGGAGACCTATAATATTTCTGATAGATGGCTGTCCACTCTCTTCTTAAAAGCCTCCAGTGTTGGGGCACCCAGGATTTCTGAAGGCGATTTGTTCTACTGGTTAATTGTTCTCAGGAATTTTCTCCTTAGGTCTAGATTGCTTCTCCCCTTGGTTAGTTTACATCCATTGTTTCTTGCCTTGCCCTGATGGAGTTTGGCACTGCAGCATTCACAATCTTTTAAAACTGACTTTAGAGTTTGCAGTTGATTAGACATTAAACCTAAAGCAGTGGTTAACAATCAGTGAAGCTCACTAGTTGTCTAGGATAATTCAACGAAACTTGAAAATATCCTTTTAAAAAAACCTGCTATTAAATCATCAATGTGGTAATAAGGTGCCTGTAAACACATAAAAGTCCGTCTTCAAAATAGGTTGTTGTTTTTTGTTTCTATCTTGCTGGGAACCCAGGTTTGATGAGGAAGTCACTGTAAGGATTTAAAGCGTGTAAAACTGAAGCCCATTCTGTTAAAGCACCTCAATATCAATACCTCTGCTACTATCAGGCTTTAGCCCCAGGGTTTGAAGTAAATCACAGCTCCATCAATACTTCACTCTTAGTTCAAACTCTTGGCCTGACTTGGCAGCAAATACACAGATATTATCAGTAAGATTAAAATCTTCATTGCTGACAAGAATGAAGGATCCCACATAGCCAATTGCTCCGCTCCAGTGCAAAAATATCAGAGTCTTAATGTGTGCTCTCAAGGTTTTAAACCCTATGCTTCTTCCTGCCCTTCCAGATTAATAGGCAATTGGCTGGTGGCTTCAAGGTCTTGGGCAGCTAAGATATATTTACCTAACACCATCCCTTGCCTGGGAAAGCTAATTCCCATCTTATCAGCCTAAGACTCATATTTACAAAGTAACTCCCATTAGGAAAAAGAGAAGAACTGGAAGTTCATGGATTCTTGAGATGTCTGCAAAGTACTACATGTGGTCCTCACATGGTCCTCTTGGTTAGCAAATGTTTAAAGTTACAATACAATTTCCAATACAACTGTAACAACCAAGTTTGCAACCAATCACGATCACCATTTGTGAGCTTCACAACTAACTTCCAACAAGCAGAATTAATGGAGAACAAGGAAGTGAAATTGCAAGTTGTATCACGTGCAATCTTGCTTACTGATCACAATTACTCATTTAACAACCATGGTGGAAGTGAGGTTGTAAGTCTGGCACAGTCACACGGTTTTTTACTTAGTGACCACTGTGCTTTAAGACAGAGTTGCCAGTCCCCAGTGGGGCCAGTAAGTGAGGACTATCTACATAATATCTTGACTCATGTAATGGAAAAAAATGTTGTCTTATTTTCTGTGGTGAGATTTCTAAATGCATAACTATTCTAAGCAGGATGCCAAATCTGGTGGATCCCTAATCTGATCTCGCTGAGCTCCAGTCATTACTACTGCAATAAAATAATATTTTATTGAACAGCTAGTAAGCCATATCAAAATACAGAATACAAAATACAGAATAATTGAACCATGTTAGAAAATAGTAATAAGTAATAAAAAAATGCAAATCATATTTCTGTGTTGCCTTTACAATTTACCCCTAATAAGATCCATATATGCGGTTCTCAATTGTACTGTTTTGTTCAGAATAAAGGGATCTACTTCAATAGATTTTCCTTTAAATAGTACTTGAAGCCTTTGAATGCTGCTTCTGAAAAGAACACCTAAGTTACTGCAACAAACTCTGAAGTCACTTCTCCATGTGTATTTGTTCATGGAGTGAACCAATGTATCTTCTGAAGTGTTGATAGTGGGAGCTTTTGTATTTTAATTTGTTATTGTTTTTTTCATGTTGTGAGCTGCTGAATCTGCATACATTTGTGGTGGGATATAATAATAATAATAATAATAATAATAATAATAATAATAATAATAATAATAATAATAATAATAATAATGAGGAGGAGGAGGAGGAGGAGGAGGAGGAGGAGGAGGAGGAAGGGACCTTGGAGGTCATCTAGTCCAACCCCCTGCTCAGGCAGGAAACCTTATACCATTTCAGGCAAATGGCTGTCCAGTCTCTTCTTAAAAACCTCCAGTGTTGGAGCATTCACCACTTCTGGAGGCAGGTTGTTCCACTGGATAATTGTTCTGTCAGGAACTTTCTCCTTAGTTCTAGGTTGCTTCTCTCCTTGACTAGTTTCCATCCGTTGCTTCTTGTCCTGCTTTCAGGTGGTTTGGAGAATAGCTTGACTCCCTCTCCTTTGTGGCAGCCCCTTAGATATTGGAACACTGCTATCATGTCACCCCTCACTCTTCTCTTCGTTAAACATATAATCATGATTGATCAATCAATCAATAAAATGATTTCTTTAGGCCAGTTAAATTGTTCCTGTTCTATGTCAGCCTTTCATTCAGCTGATTTCAGTTGAGCAAGTATTGCTCCAGGCAAGTGCTGAGCATGCAGCATTTTACTTTCCAAAAAAACCAAAAACCTACAGTTTCTCAAAATTGTGAAAGCAGAATCGTTTGGGCCGGCAAATAGAAAACTTCCACACAACTGCAGAAAGTATCCAAAGTAATTAAATAGAAGGTCAGAAAAGATGAGGGTGAAGGTTTTTTCTCCAAGCTTTGTTCTCCAACCCACAAGCTCGGAGAACAAACCTTCACCCTCATCCTACACCCGAGCTACAGATATTTGCCACTATTGCATTAAGAAAAGACCTTAGAGGTTATCTAGTCCATACTTGCTCAGGGTGGCATCCCCTGCAGCAATGTTTCTCAAACCTGGCAACTTTAAGATGTGTATGGACTTCAACTCTCAGAATTCCCCAGCCAACAACCTATCATAGATAACCTGATGGCGAGTTTATAACTCTTTGCAGGTACCAAGTATTCATTCTGTACCATGCCTAAAAAGCTACTGAGATTTCATTCTTTTTATTTATTTTTTCCGACTTGGGTTTTTCTGAATTCCCTGCTTGGTGTGTGTGTGTGTGTGGGTGGGTGGGTGTGTGTGGGTGTGTGTGGGTGTGTTTTTCAAAAATTGCTGATTGTAATGCAATGTACATTTCTTCACCCAAGGGGAAAACAACTGAACTTGTCCAGCCTACCGAATCTTCCTCATATTAGGAAAGACCAAATGGAGACCTCTCTTTAACGTGCTGCCGTTGCAGTGAGGCAATTTATCAAATGCACAAAAATCCAGACTGTGGATTTCATAGTTATCTGTAATGTCAGAGGCTGCTAATGGACCATAAGATTTTCCAACTTCTCCATAAGCAGTTGCTTAATGAAAAATCAGTTAAATCGTTCACAGATCACTTGCAGCTGCGCCCTTTTGATTTGTTCCTGCATTGCCTAGCAAAGGTTACATTAACAGAACAGAGAGCAAATGAGGTGTAATTTTCTTTTTTTGTTTGTTTTCCTGCCCTCCAGGCTTTTCTGATTCACCTCTTTTCCCCCTTGAACTCAGAGTATAATTGGAAGATTTGCCAATGTCTGAAATATGTCTGAAACAAAGAGTATTTTGCCTATCTTGTAGATAGTAGCTCCTGGCTGAACTTGTAAGGGCTTGAAAGGCTAGGCCTGGTGAGTACCTGGATGGAAGACTCCCAGATAATTATAGGGCTCCTAGGCTCAAAAAGACATCCTAGAAAGGACTCAGCAGTAAACCACCTTCATATTACCAGGGCTTTTTTCCCCATAGAATGCTCAGAACCACGTTCCGGCACCTTTTTTTGCACACACACACAAAAAAAAGCTGAAGGAAACTTTCCGGAGAGCCAAATTCTCCTCAGGCAGCCAGGTTGCAGAGCAGCAGAATGCATCGCAGCGACGGGCCTTCAGATGGCTAAAATCGAAGGAAATGCGATCCGTACAGGCTAATTTAAAAGTGGGAGGATAAAAAGGGCCGAGTGTGAACAGGTTGCCTAGCAACCTGCTTACACAGTCTCTGTAACTTTCAGCTCCCGGTGCCTTGCCTTTTTTAAGCTGGGAAGTTTTTAAAAAAGGCTAAAAAGAAGGCAATAGAGTGCTATCAAGGAAAATGTATAGATATAGCCCCCAGATGTTTAGGGAACCTTTATTTTTCATACACTGTTCAAATTTTGTTTTAATGCCATGGTGATACACAATCAAATGTACTCAGTCTTTTTTTTTAATCCCAAAGCATCTGTTCATTAAATATAGTATAACAAAGTTTTGGATGATGGAATTATCTAAGGATAATTAATAACAGCTCTTAAATCTGTTATTTTGTTTTATTTTTGCACAAAAAATTGTATAATTTGCATTTGCATTCATTTACAAATAGAATATGTTGTTAAAATGTATTGGTGTTGAAATAATTAGTGCACACATATACCTAAAACCAGTTTATTGCATTTGGCAATTGTACTAAAAAAAATCTCATTGTCAACCAATATAATTCATTTAATTTGAAATCAAGTGAAAAATTGATTTAAATTATTTTATTAAAACAAAATAACGGCAATTCTTTTATAAGAAGTTGCCTCAAACAAAATGAGTTTGACATGCCTGCTCTAGATACTTGAATGCTCCAAAATAAATTCTAGACCAGGCCTGTACATGCAGCCTACCAAGCACCCTTGGACAGAGCACAGACTTTTTTTAAAAAAAAGTAATAAAATCACCACCATTGCCCTGAAAGTCATGTTGCCTAGTGCCTCCATGGCTTACCATGACTACAAGCTCCAAAACTGTAGATGCTCCTCTAGTCACCAAATCATTGATTATCCCACCAGCATTCCTTTGCAGACCACAGAGATTTTTAATTTATCAGTGTGGGCCTTTCCCTTCTACAAGTTGCACAGACTTCTTCTAGATTTTCTTCTTGTCTTTCCAAGTTAACTCCTTGGTCTGTCACTGAGCAAGAATTGACTTTGTAGGGAAGCATATTATCATTTGATGTACATTGAACAAATGTTCTACCTTTATTTACCGATTATATAATATTTGTGTGAAATCCACATGGCGAGGTTTGGGGCAACTTACAATAGAAAAAATATATTTTTAAAATCCACCAAGATGAGAGTTCCGGCACCTTTTTTTTTTTAAGAAAAAAAGCACTGCATATTACTGTCAAATAAACTTGCACGGCTGCATCCATGATGCTGCCAGGTGTTAAGGCTGACTCACAGCAGACTTTATTTTTATAAAGATAACCAGTTTCCAGGTCCTTCCAGATGTGTTCATCAGTCTGTTCAAAACCATCTCCAGTTCTGTTTGATCTCTTATATCAGTTGAACCAGGAGCTGAATCAATTACATTGATGGCACCGCTGAGTTCTAGATGAAATGCAGAAAAGTCATCTTTCGACATATGCTGCAGCCCTGTTAGAATTGGGAGTAGTTCGCTTCCTTATCTGTGGGAAGTATGTATGTATGTATGTATGTATGTATGTATGTATTTATTTATTTATTTGTTGAATTTGTATACCGCTCTATTCCCGAAGGACTCAGGACGGTTCACAGGGCAAGTTAAAAACAATACAAAAGAAAGAATTAAATTAAATTAAATTAATACAAGCCCACAATTAAGATAACATTAAAAATTAAAAATTAAAATTAATTTAATTTAATATTTAATTTAATTTAATTTAGTTTAGTTTAATTAATGTAATTTAAAATCCCTCAGTCCAGGCCAGACAATTCAAACAACCAGGTTTTTAAGTCCCAGCAAAACAAGCGAAGGTCGGGGGCAGTCCGAAGCTCCATCAGCAGTTCGTTCCAAAGGGCGGGCGCACTCACAGAGAATGCCCTCCCCCTGGGGATCACCTGTTGGCAGTCTCTAACTGGCGGAACTCTAAGTAGGCCCTCCCTGTGGGCGCGCACAGGACAATGGGAAATTGATGCTGGCAGCAGGTGCTCCCTAAGGTAATCCGGACCCATGCCATTTAGGGCTTTATAGGTCATCACCAGCACCTTGAATCTCACCCGGAGGGCAACTGGAAGCCAATGCAGCTCATGGAGAAGAGGTGTTACATGAGAGTATCAGGAAACTCCCATTACTACTCACGCAGCTGCATTCTGCACCATGCTTCACTTCCTGGCTTTTTTCTCCACCTCCTGCAGAGAGGTGTCCTCGGCAATTTAAAGTCTTTGTTTCTGAGCTTTGGCAACTGCATGGCCTTGTCCCTGCAGTTTTCTTGCAAGACTTTTGGAACCAACATACCATTGCCTCCCTCTTTCCAGGCATAAAGAGAAGAACTGCCTCAAGGTCACCTATCTGGCTTCATGGCTAAGGTAGGACTCATGGTCTCCCTGATTCTAGTCTGCTACCTTTAACCACTATACCAAATTTAAGGTTTACATATCACAAAACACTGGCTATTTCCCCAGTATGTCCTAACCCATAACAAAATTAATAACATATTGAATTGTTACTTAAAATAACAGTACCGCATACAAGGACCCTTTCATCTATTTAGTGAAGTTAAAAACTTCAGCAGTGACAGAAAGTTATCCCTCTTCCAACATAGTTTGGCTCAAATGCATTGAATCTTTTCTTCCTAAAACAGATTATTTTTTTAAAAAAAAATTATGTTTAAAGTTTCAAGCAGGGCAATGGCATCATTAGGTACACACACAATGCACATAGCACAGAGAATCACACCCAAACACACACACACTCTCTTTCCATCACAGAATGGCAATCAAAGAATAACATAAGGCAAATGCATAAAGGAACATCTGGATAGCTTAGCATCTAGCGCTTTTTTCTGAGCCTTCAATTTTAGTTCTCCTTGGATTTAGTCAACAAATTTTAAATGAATTCAGGGACACCTCTCTTTTTTAGCTGTCATAGGTCACAAGACAAAGGTCACTGCAAAGAAGTTATGGGAATGTAGGAATAAAACCAACCACCTACACAACACACTGACACACTTTAGCCCTACTGTAGATCTGAGGAAGGCATTTATTTCAATATATTATTTTTTAATTTTTTTCTTTAAATCTTAAATCAAATTTAGTTAGATTGGGCCTAGCTGACAGGCCTGCTTTTTTGGGGGTAAATGTTTTACTATTGATATTTTATACGTGAACAGTAAAATGTTTTACTATTATTAGACATCACAGAGGAAGCATTGTTGCTAAGAAAAGGTTGCCAAGGAAATGTTTCTGTGTTACTAAGAAAACACCAAGGGTATGTCTGGGCAATGACCAAAAATTAAGTTCAGCAGAATTACCTTGACTATTACTTAACAGATACTTAGATTCACTGAGCTGGAAAAGTCATTCAGGTCTTCAGTTTAACCCTTTTTTCAGGATCAAATTGAGACATTCCCAAGAAATGCTATTTTTAACTCTATAGCACATAAAAGAAACCTGAGAAGTATTTTTCTTAAACAGAACTGATCCTCCCAGCAACGCTGTGAGGTAGGCTGGTCTGAAAGAGAGTGATCTGGGTCTTCCAGCTTTTAGTCCAACACCTTAACTACAGCCCCACATCAAACCTTATCCAAAAATTGCAGTGCAGTGGGGAGAAAAGTATGGCTTTACACTTAGGCAAGAAAAACCAATTCCACAGATGTAGAAGAGGTGGTGGCTGACTCAACAGTAATAACTGTGAGAGGGATCTAGGTGTCCTAGTGGATCTCCACTTAAATAAGAGTCAACTGTATGCTACAGCTGCCAAAAAAGCCAATGCAGTTCCAGACTGCATCAACGGAAGAACAGTGTCACGATCACTTGAAGAGTTAGTACCACTTTGTATTGTTTTGATAAGACCACTTTTAGAATACTGCATCCAGTTCTGGTCACCATAATATAAAAATAATAATGTTGAGACTCTAGAAAGAGTGCAGAGAAGAGCAACAAAGATGATTAAGTGGCTGGAAGCTGAAACATATGATGAATGGTTTCAGGAACTGAGAATTGCAGGATCCATAAATGAAGGACCCATAGGGCACTGTATTTTGATTTGCTTTCATTCTAGCATGTTAGCCTCTAGGGTGCATTGCAATAACATCAGAATGTTTATTTTATACTATTGTGCTTATAGGCCATTAAGAACTCAAGGGGACATACATGAGGCTTCCTCTGATTTTTATCTCCTGCAGGTTGTTTAGTAGGTTGGACTGGATGAGAGCAACCAATCCAAAGTCACTGAATAAACTCCATGATCAAGTGAAGACTTCACTTTGATTTCCTTGATCCAAGTTCAATACTTTAACCATAATACTTTCCTGCTTTTCTATAAATATAAAAACATTACACTCGTAACTTGAGGACTACCTGTAGAAGCATCTTCAGCCAACTGATTTCCCACAACAGATTGACAATTTATTGGGCCTGCATCTTCCATCTTGGGAGAGATACAGAGGAAGGGATGATGCTTAAGGAACAATCAGATAAGAGAAGGCATAGCCCACAGCTGCCCAATGGGCAGAGAAAGAGACTCTGAAAGGAACCACCCTAACTTCTCAGGCTGTAAGAGAGACAGTGAAAAATTTGTTCTGTCAGACTTGGAAGATTGGGGTGACTTACAACAAAATAGAATTAGGGCCATGTTTCCTGTCTGGTCTACCTGGGAAAGATGACACATAGTTATATTGTCCTATATTCAAGCATTTTTGCAAATCCTGCTAGTCAGAGCTGTCTAAGACACTCTAACTGTCTAAGTCAATAGTCCTATTAAGAAAACCAGTGATTAAAATTCTTTTCAAAGATGGGAATGATACAATTCTGCCCTCCAAATCCTAATAAATTTCCATCTATTTTTCCTTTGGCTTCATTCCAGTTTTCATTTGTAAAAGCTTTTCTATCAGCCAAAATTACCTATATGGTAGTTATGATATGTCAGAACAAAAACTCTCTGAATGTTTCATGCTAGAGATAAACAACTGAGCAGTTCCATTGTCTCATTGTCCAGGCAAATGTCTTAGATAGAGAATCATTTTAATGGGTATTGTTGTGACAGCATGATGAAATCATGGAGACAAGTGATTGTACCAAACTAAGACAAATGAAATATTGAGAAACAGAATACTATACATCAATAAAGGTAAAGATAAAGGTTCCCCCACACCTGCGTGCTAGTCATTTCCAACTCTAGGGGCCGGTGCTCATCTCCGTTTCAAAGCCAAAGAGCCAGCGCTTGTCCGAGGACGTCTCCATGGTCATGTGGCCGGCATGACTAGACGCCAAAGGCGCATGGAACGCTGTTACCTTCCCACCGTAGTGGTCCCTATTTTTCTACTTGCATTTTTACGTGCTTTCGAACTGCTAGGTTGGCAGAAGCTGGGACGAGTAACAGGTGCTCACTCTGTTTATTTACCATCAATACATGGTTTATTTACATGTTTATTTACCATCAATACATGGTAAATAAACAAATAAGCTATATGTGACTTGCCCAAAACTACAAACAGAACAGAAAAGCATCCAGGGATGCCTACTGGAATTTGTCCTAAGAAAGGGATTTAAGAAAATCTGAACTACCTTCTTCTTTGCTTTTAGCAGCCATGCATAAACCATGGATAAATAGAGGATGAAGGATCAGATGAAAAGATATTTAACCCTTGCTTCTGCATCAGATCTTTTGTTATTTAAACTGATCTCAGGCTACTTTTTTTCTTGTAGAGTTCCAAAACTATTTTTTGAAATTTTGGAGATAGGAAGATAATTTGAGTGAAAAAGTGGATGAAATCTTAAAAGCATTTACCCATTTCATTCTACCATTTGCCAGTACATTAAAGCAAGGAAGCAATAAAAACAGTTCTAGCCCCTAATTTGCAGCACCATTGTAAAACAAGGGTAGAGAGTCTTCCTTTTTCTGGATCTTTCACTGTTTTACTGAGATCCACCAAATGTATCTAGTGATCCTGTTGGGTGGGAGGAGGAGGGGGGAGGGGAAGGAAGAAGAGGAAGAAGAGGGAGGAATAAGAAGTAGTAGTAGTCACTAATTTCAACTCTCTGATGGATGCCAAAATTTAAACTAAAGCATCCCTATTGACAATTCATCAGCTCTCCTGAATAGACTGAGTGAACAGTAATCTACAACCTCCCGAGTAATTAGTTCCACTTTGAACCACAGGAGTTTGTGGGTTGTTGTGGTGTTTTTTTTTGGAGAAGTTATTATTACATACATTTTATGGAATCCCATTTTTACCTTTGGGGGGAGGGAAATCAGAACTTTAAAAGTAGATGCACTGGCTCTCAAACAGTTGTTTTAACCTAAGGATCACAAATCTATGCATATAGCACCACTTACTGGCAAAGTCGTGAAAACAAGATTTATTAATTTTTTTTTAGTCATAGTTTATAGCAAGCTAGTGTCATGGTCTTCCCAGTTGCAATGTATGGCAGTGAAAGTTGGACCATAAAAAAGGCTGAGCGCCAAAGAATTGAGGCCTTTGAACTATGGTGCTGGAGAAGACTCCTGCGAGTCCCTTGGACTGCAAGGCGATCAAACCGGTCAGTCCTAGAGGAGATCAGCCCTGACTGCTCTTTAGAAGGCCAGATCCTGAAGTTGAAACTCAAATACTTTGGCCACCTAATGAGAAGGAAGAACTCACTGGAGAAGAGCCTAATGCTGGGAATGGTTGAGGGCAAGAGAAGAAGGCGACGACAGAGAATGAGGTGGCTGGATGGAGTCACTGAAGCAGTAGGTGTGAGCTTAAATGGACTCCAGAAGATGGTAGAGTACAGCAAGGCCTGGAGGAATGTTGTCCATGGGGTCGCGATGGGGTCGCGATGGGTTGGACACGACTTCACAACTAACAACAACAACTATTTTGCATGCGAACAGCATAGGAAAACCTTCTCTTTTCCCCCCTTGGACCTCCCATTGTCCATTGTCCACCAATGATTTGCACTCGCTTTGTTTTGTTTTGGGAACAATTTGTCTAGCTCAGATGTTCCCAGCCAGTGACCTTGGGGTGTTAGGTCTGTCCCAACTTCCAGTCAACTCACTTGCATTCCAAATTTCCCTCCCAAGCCTCCCTCAGATTCCAATGCATTCCGTCCCTGCTCCCGTTACTGTTGTCTGGTTGCGAGTGGGGCTGCATAGCAAGTCAACCATGACAGATACATTCTAGAACCTCAGTGCTACTACTGAGAAAGCCGGGTGATCCACCAAGAGCCTTGGTGGAGCAGTGGGCTAATGCCTCCTTAAGTAACACCAGCTGCCTGCAATTAGTGCAGGTTCGCATCCCACCAGGCTTAAGGTTGACTCAGCCTTCCATCCTTCCGAGGTAGGTAAAATGAGGACCCAGATTGTTGGGGGCAATTAAGCTGACTTTGTAATAATGCCGCTTGGGGTGTGTGTGAAAGCCCTAATAAGCAGGCATATACATAGGATGAAGGCTACTGCTAAGCTTGTAAGCCGCCCTGAGTCTTCGGAGAAGGGCGGGATATAAATGGAATTTAAAAAATAATAATAATGCCACCATTACAAATATAACATGAATTTGAGGAACTGGAGTAGAAGTGACATACGCAGAGTTTGGAAATACAGGTTTTGTTATATAATTCAATGGTCCTCAACCTTGGCAACTTTAAGACTTGTGGACTTCAACTCCCAGAATTCCTCAGCCCTGATATAACTCAGTCTTGGAAAAACTTAAACCAGTGTTTTGGCAACTTTAACTGAGTGGAATCTCAACTCACAGAATTCTGCAGTCAGAACATTTTAAAGTTGCCAGGTTTGAAAAACACTGGCTAACCCAACTGAGACTTCAAATAGAAAACAAGCCACCTATCTAATGCTGCAAATGATGGTTAGAGAAAGAGGCATTGATGGCAATGGAAAGAGCTGCTTCAGAGAGGCTAGTCTAGCAGAACGTTTAGAAACTGGAATATTGTAGACTGGGAAAATCTGTTTCAAACACATTGTCTCATTTGATAACATTGTGTATTTTATTACAGTGAAATACAATTAAACAATGTAATGCATCTCCATATGCTTTATGCTTTTCGTTACTGCCTTGTCCTTCCAGTGAATTTCTCAGCACAAATATTGGTTCCAGTTGTGGTAACTGGCAATTACCAGAGACTAAATAAGATTTTTGCATGGGGCAGGATTCTATATGGGAGCAACCTCCAACATACACACTTTCAAAACAGGAGTTTGCAGATTCTCAAAAAAGGTGAAGTGAAGCTTTCCCTGTAGGGAAACCTCTGACAGTGTTCTCAAAGACAGATCCTCATGACAGCCATTTTAAAACTCCAGGTGAGTAGATGCTGTACTGTTGGGATTTCGGGAGGATACAAAAACAAATGCAGTGTCTTATGAAAAGGAACAACAATGCTGCTTCAAATGTCAGTTCTAAGGTTTGATTGTAAGCATGTCATAACGTGAACAGAAATTAAATTAGAAACACTATTTTGGGTTTTCCTTGGACTCAGGCATAATCACGTAGTTCTCTAACTTAGAGTATGGAAGAGATTTGCCCCTATATTTTCAGCATCACAGTCTCATTGGAACATCTTTATAATGTCTGGTAACATTCCATTCAAGATTTAAGCAAGCCTAACATTAAACCTATCAAATATTCATACTAAACATTGTTGTAAGGGCCCAGCCCCGTCTTTCACTTCATCATCCTCTCTCTTTCTCATGATTTTCTAGGGTTATTCTCCATCCTTAGAGTCTATGTTTCTGTGTTTGCTTATACCCTAAGTTAGCTTTCTTTAAATACACCTTCCAGCTACATTGTCTGTACTGGCTGAGAATTCAGGACATTATAGTCAACCCTTCTAAAATTCCAGATTGGATAAAGCTGATTTGTTATTTATGATTATTCATCAGATCCTATCCACAAAGATTCAGGATAACCACCTTGATATGCTTAGATAACCGTACAAACAAGTAGCATAAAAAAATATAGAATCACAACATCTCGAATCAGGGACGCGGTGGCTCAGTGGGTTAGGACGCTGAGCTTGTCGATCAGAACGTCGGCAGTTTGGCGGGTTGAATCCGAGGTGCCGCGTAACAGAGTGAGCGCCTGTTACTCGTCCCAGCTTCTGCCAACCTAGCAGTTAGAAAGCACGTAAAAATGCAAGTAGAAAAATAGGGACCACTACAGTGGGAAGGTAACAGTGTTCCATGTGCGTTTGGTGTCTAGTCATGCCGGCCACATGACCACGGAGACGTCCTTGGACAAGTGCTGGCTCTTCGGCTTTGAAATGGAGATGAGCACCGGCCCCTAGAGTTGGAAACGACTAGCACGCATGTGCGGAGGAACCTTTACCTTTACCTTATGGCTATCTACAAAACAATCAATTAAAATACACCCACGTTACAGCTTATTTTAGGGTTAATGTTTAGTTCTGTACCTGGGTATGGAAGGGTTTAGTTCCTGGGTTTAGTTCTGTACCTGGGTTTAGTTCTGTACCTGGAAGTCCATGCTTGACTTCCAATCACAAACTGACACACAGGCTCACACATTGCACTAAACTATGCCTTGTTTCAATTTGGATTTATTGAATAAATACATAGTATGCAGTGTGAACATAAGTGAACTCATCAGCTGGGATTTACAGACCACAGTGCCTGAGGTTAATAGCCTATATGAAAAGAAAAGAAATATTACGATTTATATGGTTTGACTGTAACAAGAGATTGAGTGAGACACTCTTTGTTAATTGCAACTAAGAGCTTTCCAAAGACAACAGCTGCAAGCACTGTTTGCTTTCCATGAAAACTATTTATTAGTATTCTTACCTCAAGCCATTCCTTCAGCAGATCTGGGGCCCTTGAAAAGACATAATGAAAGAAGCTCTGGAAAACATGCTTTTCCTTCCTTAAGAGCCCAGATAAATGCTAATTATTCCAAGGCAAGCTTATGGATTGGATCACAACCAAGGGAGTTTTCTATAGGCTTGAAGACAAGCATAACATAATATTTCCCAGAAGTACATCAGTAACATTATGTCCCAGAAAGCCTATTATATAAAAATGTCAGATTGCAGAAAATCACAACTAATGAATCCTTTGGATATAACAAGTACCAACTTCAGACTAAATGGAGGAGAAAAGTAGATTGCTAACATCTAGCCAGAGAATTGTTAATTAGGGTGTAGATAATTTGGTTGACCTCCTATTACTTTGAAGGACTACCATTCCCATAGTGACTTGCAATTGTCTATGGTAGCTATGGTTAATAGGAACTGAAGTCTCTAACATTTGGAGAGTGAGACCCCTTGCTTCATCTCATTTGCAATCTTTATCTTTTACTGATTTGATTGTAATTTGTTTCATGTTGTAAGCTGCCCAGAGCTTGGGGGGGTTGGGTGATATACAAGTTTAATAAATTATTGTTGGTTGCATGCTCAGCCTGATTTTTAGTCCAGATCTGGGAGCCTCCCAGAGTTTGTGATAAAATGAGTGACTACATAAATATTTTAAATAAAAGAAATAAATAAATTTGGCATTTTTTGTCCACCTATCAAGTCTTTTAAAAGGACCCGGAATAAGCAGATGTTGTTTGATGGTGTTAAAGGTATAGTTGCAAGGTGTAAGCTGTTCCACGTAAAGCTGCCTTTTGCAATGGTGACTTTGTCAATGCCAGTAATGTTCAAATGGTGCTTCAGTTGTTTTGCATCCAAGGTATCTAATACTATTGGTACCACTTTTGCTTTCTTTTGCCATTGTTGTTCTACTTCTATTTTCAGGTCTTTGTATTTTGTGATTTTCTCCAGTTCTTTCTCTTCTGTTCTGCTACCTCCAGATATTGCCACTTTCACTATCCAAACTTTTGTTTTGTCTTTCTTATCAACAACTTTTAAGTCTGGGTAGTTGTGTGGCATAGCTGTTTGTTTAACTGAATTCTAAAGTCTGAGAACACTTTAGGTTGTGTTTTTTCTCCCCAATTTCTATTACATCATCTATTTGTTGGTCTTAACCATCCTTCCTTGCAGGCAAGTGGTATTTCTTGCAGATCCTCCAAAGCATCGTGGTTGCTAACTGTCATGTCATTGTTTGTAATCAGCCTGTGCACCACAGCTGCCATGGCTATAAGAGAAGAGGAAAGGGATTCCAACCATTTTGGTGTCATGTCCCTTTTTTATTATTATTGTCATTTGTTTTTATTGTTTTAACTGACCCTGTTAATTCACTTTGAGATTTTTTTAATGGAAAGGCTTAAACAAATATTTTTATGAATAAATGAATTGCTTTAGGAACCTTCTACCTCCTTACCCAAATGCCCATTCAATGCATTCTCTATTTTGCACATGTGTCAAAATGCAGATTCGCCTTCCTATTTTTTCAGGAACCCCTGCCAATGTTCTCAGTAGTCCACCCAATCCCTCTATTCCTGCTCTCTGCTCACCAGTTTTTTGCAATGCGTTCCTTCTCCTCCTGTACTTCTCTCCCTCCTTTTCGCCCTAGTCCTCCCAGACTATTTGAAAATTATTGGTGGGGTTTTTTTTACGTTGATTCTTCTACAAATTTTACTCCCTCCCACCCACTCATCCTCTCTTGGAATTCTCTTAGTTTAGGAACCCCCATGTGAAAGGTGATTGGGTTGCATTCTGAGGGCAGAACAGTTAAAAAAGAAAGTATTTTAATATGCTAAGAAACTGTGCAGCACGGTGGGAGTGCTGAGGTGAGCCCAACGAGAGTTCATTTAAGCCTGTTTTTATTGGGAGAGCTTAGTTATATGTTATATCTCAGCCTAATCTTTCAAGTCTATAATAAAGAAAAAACAAGAATGCAAACCACCACAAGGAAAAAGGAGGTTAAAATGTCATTTGGGAAAAAAAAGGGAACTCTGATGTCAACTGAGACGAATGTTACTGTGACAGCCCTGTCACCCAGTAGACAAGCTGGAGTAGATGCTCGAGGCGCAAAATGCCACATCTTTTCATGTGGGCTTATTTGAAACCAAACACAAGCGCTCCAGCGTGGAAGAGGTCTGGGGCCAAGAATCATTTCCCTTAAAGGAGAGTCATAACATGTAAATTTTATTCTCCTTCTCTATAATGTTCATGGACGTGTTTGGAAGCAATTGTCCCAACAACACAGCTTAATCATAATAGATCCCCTTCACAGAATATATATATGACAGAGTGAATAAAGAAAAGCCATTTTTAGGTTGATTGCAGATGTACTAGCTCATAGAGAAGCTGTGGTCATAATTCAGAATACCTTGTATGGAAGAGAAACAGCCATAACCATTTTTCTCTCTTCCTTGGTTATCAGAAGGGTACATAATACAGTCCACCTACCCTTAAAATTCTGAAAACAGGCAGACACAAATGTTCTATTATGTTGTGCAGCACAACCTGATTATGGCTTCCCTTCTTTCTTGTTCTAAATAAAGGTTGGCACTAATATGATACTAAATGCTTCTTTTTAGTAATATACATTTTATCCCCAAAGTAAATACTCACTTTAGAAAAGACATTTGCACTGACAACTATAACAATAGGTTTTAGTTCTTTCTCCATGCTTTGTTGTTCTCATTACTAACTCTCTCCAAGTTAGTGCAATCTGCATATTAAAAATAATTGTTTTCACCTGAAAACAATCCTTATGTGTTTAATCACACTTGGCCAATGAAATATTCTATTCTATTCTATTCTATTCTATTCTATTCTATTCTATTCTATTCTATTCTATTCTATTCTATTCTATTCTATTCTATTTGATGTCAAGGTGCATTTAACAAAGAGATATGGCCCTCCAGATGTTATAGGCAGATATATATTTCATTTTGTAAAGGGAAGACAAGGGAACAAAAGCAGGAAGTACAGGAGAAGGCCATTGGGTTTGACCAATGTTCATTGAACTGTATTTCAACTCCCTTCAAGTAAAATTAGCAGTTGTTGAAAGAAAGAAATCATCAGTTCTGATCTTTGATTATTGTATCCTGATCTTTGTGATTGTATCTGTTAAAAAGAAAGAGATTTTGTTTCCCATCAGAATGAGGAGGAACAGGAGAGTAAGTAGATTTTCATACCTCATGGGTATTCAGGTATCTCAGTAAATCACTATGGGAAAGATATTACAGAAGAAAACATATGTTGCGGAAGGAAAAAGAGGGGGGAAAGATCTGCAAGTAAACATTATGTTTCTGGGAAATCAAATAGGTTTAACTATTGGGTATTTAAATTGAGATTCATAAAAGTTCTTTATTGCCCCCAAGCAAAATGAACAGAAATTGCTTAAATGGTATGAAGATGGTAGACCAGCTTTCCTAAATGGGAATCCAAATCCAGCAGCCAATTTTTGCTGGAATTTGGGAAGGGAAGTCCCAACATATGTTGAGGTAGCAGCTTGAATATGACTGCTGTAGATTAACAATGGAAAGTATCCAGCAAAAAAAAAAAAGATCAGTTTGACCAGACACAGACAAGGGTGTTCCAATTGTCCAAAGAAGATTCAGGAATTGATTCCGAAGGATTATCCGTAGATCTTTTTATTCAATCACAGTAAAATCAACCCATAATGTTTGTTAGGTATATAATCCTCCTCTACTCATTCATTGAACACACCTACAAAGAAAATACTGCAGACTACAAAACAGTTGTTGTTGTTAATCTTCAATTTGATTCACAGTCTGGGACTGGTAAAAACTTAACAGTTCAAGTCCTAACCAAGGACCTAAGAGCAATTAAAGTAGTGTCTGAGTTCTGAGTATCCAGGCTGCCCTTTGGGTATTGCTACTACTATTGTTACAATTATTGATTTCTTCCTCCATACTCACTCAACTTCAATTTGCAAATCATGATATTTTGTTATTTTTTCTAGCTGTTTCTCTTCAATTCATGTGTCATCTGGTATTGCAATATCAACAAACCAGATTTTTTTTTTCTTTTCCGCAATAGTGATGTCAGGCATGTTGTGAGTCAGATGTCTCTCTGTTTGGATCTTAAATTCCCACAGGATCTTGACTTGCTCATTTTCAAGAACTATGTCAATTTGGTGCTCCCAATAATTTTTGCTGCATTCAAATCCAAACTTCTGGCAAAGCTTCCAATGTACAATTTTGGCAACTCAGTCATGACATCATAGATAATCAGCCTGTGAGATTTTGCTGCAGCCACTGATAAGGTCATCCAGTTTTATCTTTCCTTTTGCATAAGCAACATTTGCTGTTGTTGCCAACCTGTTAACTTTTTGCTTTCATGGAATTGGTCTGCAAGGCTTGTTGTTGGGCAGCCAAAATGAAGCCTTCAGTTTCTTTCTTCAGAACTCCTGATCTCAACCTATTCTATGTTAGCTTTGTGTCTACATTTCCTTCAATGTCCTTCAGGTATTAACTGTGCATAGGCTTCTTGCTCAATTGTTTCCTTTCAATATTATGCTTTTAATCTTGTTGTTTTCAAGAGGTTTCCCTTGTTCACTTCCTTCAGCAGAGGCTCTTTTGCTTTGTTTATGTCATTTAAGCTATATTTTTCCTCTTCCACAGTTTGTTTTACCTGTAAGAGATCTCTGCCACCCTGATTTTTACTGCATTTTTACTGCATTCGAACTCAAATTTCTGGCAAAACTTCCCAGCTATGATTTTGGCAACTCAGTCAGGTCAGGTCAGGTCAGAAGCTTCCTAAACTCCTAAGTTCTTGTACCTTTCTTCTGGTGTTACATGTTTTTATCAATTCTTTATTATCGAGTTTGAATCTGTCATCTTCAACCATTTTTCCTGCCTTAACAGCAATTGTTGCACATTTGTCAATGCCAAATTGCATCTCAGTGTCTCTGTTAACTCCTCAGTGTTTTTCAGCAGTGAGTTCAATTCAGCGTTTGTTTTTCCAAATAATTTTAAATCATCCATGTAGAGCAAATGGGAAATTTTCGATCCTTTTTTTGTCAATTCATAGCCACAGTTTGTCATGTTCAAACTGCTTGTTAGTTTAAATATTAGTTTGACTTTGTTCAGTCACCTTTGCCTGCATTATGGTGAATTCTAGTATGACATGGTCATTCATTGTTCCTACAACTCCCACTCCTTCAAACCTTTCATGCCTATTAATTAGAATTAAGACCAGTAGAGCTGGCCCTCTAGTTCTGGCCCCCGCCCTTCAGAAGACAAAGTTTTCAGCTAGGCACCTCAGGAACCTGTTTAATCTCCCACTCTCTGCAGAGTTTGTTTCCCAGTTGATGTCCCGGTAGTTAAAGTTCTCTATTATTATTACAGTGGTATGTTTCCTGCATACCTCAGTTAACTGATTTGCAAAAAGTCCATCTATTTCCTCTGCTTGGTTATACACACCTACAACAATGTCATTTCTTTTACCTCTAATATTCACCTCTTCTTCCCATATTGTTGTTTTGTCTGTTTCTTTTGAACAATTTATATCCTCCTATCAGTATGTTACGCTAGGGATGTGGTGGCTCAGTCAATTAAGACGCTGAGCTTGTCGATCAGAAGGTCGGCAGTTTGGCGGGTCGAATCCCGAGTGCTGTGTAACAGAGTGAGCGCTTGTTACTCATCCCAGCTTCTGCCAACCTAGCAGTTCGAAAGCATGCTGGCCACATGACCACGGAGACATCCTCGGACAAACGCTGGCTCTTCGGCTTTGAAACGGAGATGAGCACCGGCCCCTAGAATCGGAAACGACTAGCACACATGTGCGGGGGAACCTTTACCTTTACCTTATCAGTATGTTCCAATCATGTGTTCCATCTCACCAAGTTTCGGTAATAGCAACTGTATTCTGCCTGTCTTCATGTACTTTGAGTTCCCCCTCTTTGTTCCCCAGACTCTGAGCATTAGGGTATAGGCATCTTAGCTCATTGTGGCTTTGTCTGCATTTGCTTTCTGCATCTCTTGTTGACCAGGAATTCAGACATAAAACTGGTGTTACCAGCTTCTTTTTCTCTTCTACAGTACAAAGAGTTGACCTTGAAGTCCCTTCTCAACCTACAGGTTGGTGAGAATGGTAGTGTCATATGGCAGAGCCATGTAAAAAGGTAAAGGTTCCCCTGCACGTGTGTGCTAGTTGTTTCCAACTGTAGGGGCCAGTGCTCATCTCCGTTTCAAAGCCAAAGAGCCAGCGCTTGTCTGAGGATGTATCCGTGGTCACATGGCCGGCATGACTAGACGCCAAAAGCGCACGGAACGCTGTTACCTTCCCACCGTAGTGGTCCCTATTTTTCTACTTGCATTTTTATGTGCTTCCGAACTGCTAGGTTGGCAGAAGCTGGGACGAGTAACAGGCGCTCACTCTGTTACGCGGCACTCAGGATTCCACCCACCAAACTGCCGACCTTCTGATCGACAAGCTCAGCATCCTAACCCACTGAGCCACCGCGTCCATGTACAGCACAGTAAAAAGAGCCAATTTGCTGTAGTGCTTAAGTCATCAGGCTAGATATTGGGATACTGTGAGTTCTGGTCCCTCCATGGGCACAAAACCAGTTGTATGACTTTGGACCAGTCACTTTCTCTCAGTCCTAGGAAAGACCATCTCTCAAATCTTGCCACAAACACTGCAGGGATTAATCCAGGCTGTCACCAGGAGTCAAAAATTGAATCAACAGCACAAAAAATGTGTTAGGGGGAAAAAAAGAAAACTTCTTGAGAACAAAGGGTTACTCAGCAGTTCTTAATATACCATTTCGCACATGGAATTTAAAAGTAAATTTGTACAGAGCATCTGGCGGGTTATATCATTAAATGTGTCTGCAAAATATTGATGGGATTGACTCTCCCTTAAGACTGAATAAAGGTACTTCAAAATCTTGCCAGGCACAAACATGCACAGATGACCTCAAAGAAGCTGTGCCAAAGAGTAACACTGTTCTTGGTTACACTAGGCTTCCCTTTAAATGAACAGCTCAGCCATGCAAATCAGCTTCAGTAGGACATATAAATTGGGAACAGAAGGCAGTCAGTTGCTGCAGGTGATGTACGCTTACAGTTCTCCTTGTATTTCTGACTCCATTTACTTAAAAAGAGATTCCTAAATGTTGGTTATCCTCCTCTTCCTCCTCTGCATTTTTAATATCATCTATATTATTCTGATCTTCAGACTGGCCTTGGACTACCTTGGACTATGGAAATTAATCAAGGAGAGAAGCAACCTAGAACTAAGGAGAAACTTCCTGACTGTTAGAACAATTAACCAGTGGAACAGTTTGCCTCCAGAAGTTGTGCATGCTCCAACACTGCAAATTTTTAAGAAGAGACTGGCCAGCCATTTGTCTGAAATGGTATAGGGTTTCCTGCCTGAGCAGGGGGTTGGACTAGATGACCTCCAAGGTCCCTTCCAACTCTGTTATTCTGTTATACTCCATTTGTAACCATTCTATCACATTGTTTTCTGTGTTCTTGACCCTTTCAGCCCTCTGATTCAATGTCCAGTGATCTTGCACTCTTTGGAATAACAGACAGAGCTTTACCTATTGCATAGGGGGGGAAAAACTTTATACATAGAGATGTAAAGAATCTATGCACATCTTAATGTTTAAAAGCCAGAACTTTTCTATTTCTGAAGTGTGGATAAAATCAGCTGAATACACCAACGTTAGAAAAATACATGTGCTGATTGTAACTCAGATGTAGTTCTCCTTGGTGTAGTAGAAAAATGTATCTTGTTCTGAGACCAAGTTTAGAATAATACTCTTGCTTTTGAGTTTCTTTTCCACTTGATAATTCTGGTAGGTTCTTGGCCAGAGAGTCCAAGCAGACTCATATTCTCTTTCCTATTTTCCCTTTGATCTCATAGGGAAATTGAGTTACTGTGCAAGGTTTCTGATTTGCAAAGTATGGCTTGACCTAGTTCAGAACCAGGTTTATCTATAAGGATCTCAAATATGTCAATAAACAACTGCTATTTAAGAAATAATAATAATAATGTGTGATTCACTAGAACAAAAAGTACAACTTAGGGCTTTTTAACAAATATTAAACACTTAAGCATTTATGTACTTTATTTCATTCTCTTACTTTGAGCTCTCCTTTTCTGTAGATCCAAAATAAGTCTTATAGAAATCAACTAATATGGGTGTTGTTCTCCTATAGTTGAATTGTTGAAGAATTTGCAGTCACTCCAGAACAGAAAGTTGGCATCTGAACATTGAGATTCATGACAACTAAACCTAAATAGGTAACTCAGGCTGCAAAATCTCATACTCTCTCCCATCCCAACCAAATGTATCTTCTACATGTCTAAAAAAGAGATAATTAAATGAGTTAAAGCTCTTCCTCGGGCTCAGTTTCAATGCTGCAGTAATCTGATTCTGGGAATGAATTCCATTAGCATTGAAATCTAATATGCTGAGTGTGATATAAAAACAGAACATTAAAAAAAGATCCCTACAGGGTGACAGTGAAGGACTATCTTGTCCTGCATGTTTGTATCTATGGGGAAATGCAGAAGGAGAATCTCAGGCCTGCACTAGCCTCCCAGATTTTTTTTGCAGCAATTGGTACAGAAATACCTTCACTGATGTTACATATTCTGTAGGTAAATGTAGTCTTTGTCAGTAGTGCTATACTGGATTTAGTTTTCAGAAATTAGTCTAATTCCCAAACAAGTTATCAATAATCACTTCATGTTGTGATTCAGGGTCAGCCTGTGGGTTAGGCAGTTGGGTCGGACGACTCAGAGGAGGAAGAGGGGGGTGTTGAAGACCTTGCTGAGAGGGTTGAAGATCTTGCTGATGAGAGCCCTCAGCCAGGCCCCTCCCACTTGGTCACCACGGAGACCCAGCTGTGTGAGCCTGACAGCGTAGATGAAGATGACCCACAGCTGGCCCTGTTCAAGGACGCCCGACGCAGAAGGCAGTCAATTAGGAGTAAACAGAGGAAGGCAATGGGGCTTCTCGGAAGGAGGCAGAGAGAAGCCACGCCCTGAACTCTATATAAGGGGAATGTGTGGGGAGGGCTGGTTTGCTGAAGGCAACCGCTTGGATAGTTCGTGTTTCTTAAAGCTCCTGTTTCTTGGTTCGTGTCTTGTTTGTTTTTGTAGCTATAAATTTGGCAGGTGTCATTCCAGCCTCTTGCCGTTTGTAAAGGGGTTGTCCCTGCCTTTTCTGCAGGGCCGGTAGCAGGCTGGTACAGAACACTTCACTTGGTAGAAAGCAAATGTCTCATTACCCAACATTCATTTGATGTTCTGTTGTAGTGTACCAAAAAGCTGGGCCCTATCATTTTATCTACACACTTCCTTTCTGATGAAGAATCAGTATTGAACACAGTATCAAAAATAGAAGGAATGCCAGTTTTGTGTAGTGGTTAAGGTATTGCACTAGATTCTGAGTGAAAGCATCAGTAAATGTAAAAAAAATAGCAGAAGAGTTAGCTTTTGTTCAGATAAGCTAACGGTGTGAAAGATTTTAGGCCTCCACTATGTTTTTATGTATAATTAATATTTACATTCATTCATAAGAAACAGTTTCATTTTCAATAGTGTTTCTAAATAAATTACTTTCTGTATGCAAGAAAGGGAAGATCGGTAAGGCTACCAAATCTGGATTATGAAAATTAAATCTTAGCTAAGAGAAAGTTTTGGTATCTCTCTGCTGCCATCCAGCTGTTTCCCAGATCTAGTGCCCCCAAGGCAAGGAAAGTCATATGAATATTTGCCCCATGAAAAGGACTCTCATTTGAAACGAGATAAGACTGAAAATTCTGAGAATGATATCAGTCTCCAAAAACCAAGGAAGGTTCTTAGCAACTTCCTTTATTGTTCCTCATCTATAGAGAGAAATCTTGCCAAACTGAAGTGGACTATTTGGATGAGGGGATAGATGGGGAACTCATCAAATTTGAAGATGACACCAAGCTGGCAGGAATAGCCAACACTCCAGAAGATAGGCTTAAGATACAGGAGGATCTGGACAGACTCGAACACTGGGCGCTATCTAACAAAATGAAATTCAATTGTGAAAAATTAAGGTTCTACATTTAGGCAGGAAAAATCAAATGCACAGGTATAGTATAGGTGGTACCTTGCTCGATAGTAGTAACTGTGAGAGAGATCTCGGAGTCCTAGTGGACAATCACTTAAATATGAGCCAACAGTGTGCTGCAGCTGCCAAAAAAGCCAACACAGTGCTAGGCTGCATTAACAGAGGAATAGAATCAAGATCACGTGAAGTACTAATACCACTTTACAATGCCTTGGTAAGGCCACACTGCATCAAGTTTTGGTCACCAATGATTCAAAAAAGATGTTGAGACTCTAGAAAGAATACAGAGAAGAGCCACAAAGATGATTGGGAGACTGGAGGCTAAAACATATAGGGAACGGTTGCTGGAATTGGGTATGTGTAGTTTAATGAAGAGAAGGGTGAGGGGTGACATGATAGCAGTGTTCCAATATCTCACAGGCTGCCACAAAGAAGAGGGAGTCAAGCTATTCTCCAAAGGGCCTGAAAGCAGAACAAGAAGCAAGGGATGGAAGCTAGTCAAGGAGAGAAGCAACCTAGAACTAAGGAGAAACTACCTGACAGTTAGAACAACTAACCAGTGGAACAACCTGCCTCCAGAAGTGGTGAATGCTCCAACACTGGAAGTTTTTAAGAAGAGACTAGACAGCCATTTGTCTGAAATGGTATGGGTTTCCTGCCTTAGCAGGGGGTTGGACTAGATGACCTCCAAGGTCCCTTCCAACTTTATTATTATTATTATTATTATTATTATTATTATTATTATTATTATTATTATTATTATTATTATTATTATTTACATCATCATGCTGAGAATTCATGAGGAACTTTTACCTCTCTTCCTTCCAAACTGTCTACACTATAGGACAGATACTGGATGCATTAAGATAGCTATGAGTAAGAGTATAGAAATAGGGTTTAAGGAATAAAAAATGGATAATAAACAAGAAAGCACGTTCCTGTTCAATTAAGAAACAAACTTTGTGGTGCACATTGATAATATCATTTGCCCCAACAGGCCTGGGTCCTACTTGTGTTTGAACTTAAAGCACAGATATGCTCTATCTGCAACTGGGTTCACAAAAAGAACAGGTGTTCCCAACCAAAGCTAATTATGTCAGCCTCAAGATAACATAATTTTCTGGAGTATTCAGTCCTTGCTATTGAAGATGCTTTTATCCAGCAAATTTTAATTATATACATCCAGAAAAACAGAACTGTCAATAAGCTGAAGCCCCAGTATCTATCAGCTTCTGCATCACTCTCGTCTCTGAGAAATATTAACTCTCAGCTGTTAGGAATTCTTACTTGCAAGTACTGCTCTAGCAGTATTTCTGAATCTTAACAACTTTAAGATGTATGTAGCTCAACTCCCAGAATTCCCCAGGCAGCTGGCAGGAGAATTCTGGGAATTGAGGTCTACACGTCTTAAAATTTCTGTGATTGAGAAATACTGTAGTAGAATAGGCAGGCTGAAAAATTAGAAGTTAATTTATTTCATATTCAGGAGATTTTGCACTCAGTCCAAAGTTCTGAGTCACCAGTGTACAATCAAAGGAAAGGAAATGTGTTTGCCTTTGGATAATCTTTATCCACAGCAAACCTCAAAACATCACACGAAACTAGTCTAGACAGCACAGACGTTTACATCATAAGGGATTATATTTTAGGAAAGAGATGAATAACCATCTCCTCAACCAGCCATGGTGCTCAACTGAAGAATTACTCACCCCCCAAAAGTTTACAAAATAAATCCATGTCCTGCTATTTTCATTAATCTGTGTGTTGACACCTAATTTAGAATTTGTAGGATGGATACCAAAGAACGAAGGACACCAAGGGATATGCCAGGACACTAATAAATCTTGGAAAAGTTTTATTAAGACATCACCTGGAATATATTTATAGCATTAGGAGAAGACCTCAAACAGCCAGTGAGTCTGAACAGCAGGGAAGACTATATTCCCAGAAGTCAACTCGTAAGGAAGCTGGAGAAAAGAGGCCAGTACTAAAGTCCTTTTACCCACTCTCCCATCCTTTGGAATCCTCTCCTCTGTTCTGGGATAATTAGCAAGGGAAATTAATGTTTGTATTTACATCCAATGGAGAAGGACAGATTACAAGAGAGTAAGCAAGCATGCAATAGGGAATACACATTAAAAAGAATGTCTCTGTGCTGGCCATTTGCGGAGGGGGCTGGCGGCTGTGAGTTTGGAGCCACTTCATACTGCAGCACAAACTGGTAGGAGGGTATTAATTAACTTCCTAGGGGAGAAGAGTTTGAGAAGAGATGGATTATTTAAGCAATCTCTCAACTCTGTGAGGGGGAAATTCTTTAGGGAAAGGGGGAGGAAAATGGGTCAGAAGGTCAAACATAGTCTACCCACTTAACATCAACCCAGATAAGACAGGAAATCCTTTTTTTTTTTTTTTTACAAAAATGCTGAATATATTCAGGAGGAAGTCTCTATCTTCTTCAATTTACTTGTTATATTCCTACCACGGCTTCCAATCCAATTGAACATTGAGAGTCTTGGTTAACAACTGCCTTGCCAAAACCACTCTACACAGCCTGTGCTACCTTCCTTATTTTCACCCTCTGTGAACTATCCAAGGGAGTGTTTTTCAAGCTTGGCATTTTTGCTGCCAGGGGAATTCTGGGAGTTGAAGTCCACACATCCTAAAGTTGCTGAGGTTGAGAAACACTGCTCTAAGGCCTTTGGAGCACAGAAACACGAAGCCTATACTCTAAAGCAACCTTCCCAACAATGGAGCCTTACAATGCATTGGGATTACAATCTGCCATCCCAAAACACCAGGTTGTGATAGCCAGTTACTTCACATATTGGAGCCATTTCTAGTTTGAAACAGAAAGTATCTGAATACAACGTGATGCCATTCTGTGGGAGTGCCAGCCCTATGGAACCAACTTCTCCTTGAGCTCCGGATGGCCCCGGATCTCCAGTCCTTTCGCCGCGGCCTTAAAACACTTCTTTTCCATCAGGCTGACCTGGACTGACGATAGGGTTTTTAAAATGTTTTTTTTTTATTAAAAAGTTTTACAATACATTTTTTCTTTAACCAACCAAAAAAAAGAAGAAGAAAAACCCTCCCAACCCCCTCCCCCCACCCTCTTCCCCCCCAACCCTCCCCAACCCCTCCCTCCCTTTCCCCTCCCCCCCTCCCCGCTTCCCAGAGCAAAATACAGGGTATAAAAATACAATCATAATCTAACTTACGCAAACAATCCTAAACTATTTAAACTACCGAACTTTAACTCATATAAGAAAACTCCAAACATATATATATATATCATATCAATAATTATACAAATACAAAATAATACTTTCCAATCTAATACCAAAACACAGGGTATAAAAATACAAACAATCATGATCTAACTTACGCAAACAATCCTAAACTATTCAAACTATCAAACTTTAACTCATATAGGTAAATTCCAAACATACATATATATATATCATATCAATGATTATTCAAATACAAAATAATACCTTCCAATCTGATATCCAATAAAAACAATCTCAAATAAACCAATTTATATCAATTGTCTAAAACTATTCCTCATTCCAACTAAGCTTTAAATTCAATTGTTAACAATTTAATTGTTAACTTCAATTTTAATTTATTTTATTGGGGCTGTTAATTTAATTCTTTTTAACTTTTGTATCATTGTATTTTATTGTTGTTAGCCGCCCTGAGTCCTTTGGGAGATAGGGCGGCATATAAGTCCCAAAAATAAATAAATAAATAAATAAATCTAGCTGTCTGGCACAGGAATGGCTACAGTGTAGGATTTAAGCTGGATGTTAATGTTGGCATGCTGAATTCTGATAAGTATATACATGCTTCATCTGCACAGAGTAGAGTCTCTTAATCATGCTTTATTAAAGACATATCGCCATGTCAATAAGTTGGCTAAATGAGTCATGGTATTGTAGATGTATATTTCTATAGCCCCAGGCTACACTACTAGAACATTACAAAGAAAATAGATGAAAGGCATTAAGCCTAATTGTCATGCAATAAATGGATCATTAAATGCAAAATAGCACACAAAGTTATCACATGAGAGCCATAGATACAGAATTGTGTTGCAAAGACCTTACTCAAGGTCAACTGCTCAACATGCCAGGATGAAAGGGCATTGTAAAATTATTAGGCTTGCTGTTACTGTGTCACAAAAAACTAAACACTAGCAAAGAAAGCCATCTGGACAAAATATTGCTATTGGGTTCCTCAACCTCATAAGATAAATGTGCTGAGGTTTTTCCTGTAAGAGCATGGATCTTAAGAATGCCACTATTCCATCACAACTGAGGCATGAATTCCAGCAAGGGTGAAGGACAAGTTACACTCAATAGCTTCCTAGTAGAAGAGAAGCTGAACAGAGCCTGTTTCTCACTGCACTTGCAATGGTTAACACCTCTTCCCATGGTGTTTGCTGCATTAGTCAAACATCATTTCCAGCAGCAAAAGTAAGGAAAAGAAGGAAAAAAAGAAAAAAAAAAGAAAACAAAATCTTGGGGAAAAATAAAAAGCTGCTGAAATGCACACCACAATAATATCATTAAGATAAACACCCCCGGGGCCTTCCCCTTCCTTAGTGGGCTTTCAAAGTCCAGTAAAGGGTGTCATTTTCTACATTTCTTTCACAGATACGCTCAGAACTTTCACCTGCAAATGGGATTACAAACACAGTCATTAGTCCAGATTGCCCAAGAAGCTTTCACCATCTCACAATTAGATTTCCCATTCTAGCAGCATCTAAATCAATACGATATGATTAGTTACTCTCATGGATTACATGCTGCCGTACAAAACCTTCACATGGTCAAATCTGAGTAATTCAATCAGGCGCTAATGGATTCTGGGAAGGCTTCCACTGTCTAGAAACTTAAAGTGATTCTATCTCTGTAATAACTTGCTATTATGCACCTGAAGCTAAATTGCCTGGCAGGCCCATCGCTGGACAGCAGTGATTAAAAGAGGTCAACGCTCATCATTGAAAGTGGATCTCTGTTGAATTCACTTTAGAAAACACATTCCAACGAGAAGAAAAACAAGCCTGTTAATTGCCTTCCAATGGGGAGAGCCCCTGAAATTCAAGTGTACGACTTAAAAAATTAACTGAATCATATTTCTTTCTGACAGAGCTTTGTACCGTTGAAAAGAATATCAAAAGGCTTTAGTACATTATATCTGCTTTTTCTGGGGCTTTGGGGTGGGGTTTTTTTTTGGTCCTAATACAAACTGCTATTCTCTGAAAGAAGCTGTCGTTATGGCAATGAACTGGGATCTCTCTATCTTTCAGAAACAAAAGCTACAGCTCGCTGCTCGGTTGATTTCATTACATAACTCATTGAGTTGGCGCATTTTTCTTTGCATTATTGCTAATATGCAGCATTTAAAAGGCCGCGCAGCCAAGAAACAACAGAATGTATACGAGGGAAGAAACAAAGCTTTCCCCCATACAATTACTTTTCCTGAAAGTCCACCAGCTCCCCACAAGGTAGTATCTAGCTAACCTGGCTGATCTCCAAAAGTTAAGTAGGATCAGACTTATAGGTCCCAGAAACTAGGAACTCAAGAGACAAAAACGATTTTCCCTACTACTGTCAAGCAACTACATCAATATATTCAGTCACTAGGAATTCAGTCTCATGAAGGGAGCCTTTACCTTTCCTTCTATAAGGGAGGCACAAACAGACTGATTTTCGGGGGTGGCGGTGTGTGGAATCAATTGTTGAAGGAAAAGTCTTCGTCGTGGTTCAGTCCAAGCCAGGAATAAACAACATGGTGACTGCTTTAGGAAGAAGGTTGCAGTTTATTGAAGAGGACACCCAGACAGGAAGATGGCTCTGGAAGAAAAGAGAGCAAGCACAGGTAGGGAGTGGGGTTTTATACCCTCTGGAGTCTTTTGTTTAGCGTTCTTCCTGTTGACCTGAGTCTGAGTGTGCCCTTTGGCATCTGTGGGTTAATCCTATTATGTCCTGTTTTAGAGTTTGGGTGGGGTATGTAGATTTTAGGTGTCTTTGTCTTCTTAATCTTCTAGCTGGGGGCCTCCAACCTTCCTGGATTATTTACATCTGCATTTCTACAGAGCTGGTTTTTGCTTGGGGGAGGGAGACGTGGGGCTATTAAGAAAACTGGGCATGCTTTTCTGCCTCTTTAAGATCCTTTGAGGAAATATATTTTTCTGCCCTTTTAATATTTCCTTCTCTGGGGGGCTGACTTCCCACAAAGGGAAAGGGGCACTGAAGAACCCACAGATGCCACCTGAAAAGATTTCTTCCTATACATGAGTATTTCTCCAAAGCAATCAAACTTATTCTAAAATCTGCAATTCACCAATTGTTTTTGTATTGGACAAGATTTCTCTCCCCCCCCCATCTTATCCAATACAAAACAAGCTTTTAAATTCTTCCATACTTTTCCTTGGGCTAAATGGTGTCAAAAGGGGAGGGGAAAGGAACTGGCAATGAAACTGGCCTTGAGATGGACAAGTGACAGGTTAAAAGAAGAAATTTTTGGTAGGAGTTGCAGCTATAAAGGTTCTGAGACCAAAAAAAAAAGCCATGGGAAAAATGGAATTGAAAGAAAAAGAAAAGCTGTTACACTTCAGTGCCTAAAATCTTGGAGCAAAATACACAAGTTCTTAGTAGGCAGAGAAGAGGTGAGCAACCTGGCAGCCTTTATGGTAGCAAAACTAGAGGTTACTTTTGGCTAATTATGATAAAAAAGAAGGAGAAAGAAAATAAAATAAATAAAAGTCAAATTGTTTGGTATTATCTAACGTTTGGAGTGAATAGAAACTGTTGCAGTTTGTTTGCCCCAAGCAGCCAAATCAGTTGTCTCCGAAGCCTCTAATTTAAGATTTTGCAACCATGGGCAATTGTTTCAGACAAATACTGAGAAAAATTCTAAAAATGTGTCTCGATTCACAAAGAAATCATTGCCTAAAGATTTACTGTTAGCCACTGAGCAAACAGATTAGACCAATTGATGGGCCTTGGTTAAACATTGCTACGTCCCTGAATAGTGGATAATGAATGGGAAAGCAACAGGTAGAAAAGAGAGAGTAGGATGGTGTGTAGAGAGACCCATTCAGCGAGGCAGATCTTAGACCTAAGTAAAATACTCAGAAGAGACTGCGGTGACTGTTGGAGAGGATGGAATAGAAGTAAGTAGAGCATGAGTACTTGGGAAGGGGTGGAGGAGAGAAAATTGATATATCTGCATCAAGGTAGTGGTACAGAGAGATTGAACTCTGTGTTGGAATCTACTGAACTACATGAATTGAAAACACATGACATTTTCACCTCAAAGGCCAAATGTTGGAGAACAGCAAACATCAACAGGACAGTCTCAAAAAGAAGAGATGGGACAGTTCAGGATATCAAGTTCTACATTTTTACCTACGTGTTCCAAGACATGCAGTCTTCACATTGTTCCACTTAAGACCATATTTACAGCAAAAATATGACCCGCATCCCATCATAAGTTCAGGATGCTCATCACTTCCATAGCTTTGCACTGCTGGCTTGGAAATGGCCCGGTTCCAAGATGCATTTTGTTTGTGTGCTATCAAGCAGAAACAGAACAATACGCTTTTCCCTTAGGGATAAGACTGCTTAATGCAGCAGATTCAAAAGATAAAAGAAAAAATAACTTTCCACAGAAACTTTCCCTAGCAATAATCAGCAGTGAACTCTGCCCTCATTATAAAACTCTACACAGCCTATCATAGGGAAAGCCGGTACCCTGAAATAATAACATGTTATTTTTCACCTCAATATTCTCTGCAACATTCTGTTTTTATTATTCCATTCTGGTATGCTAACCATTTGGAATGTTAATCTTCATACTTTTTATTATTTGTCACAAAACATTAAGCTGCAAAAGAGCTCTGGGATATTATGTGTGCTGCAGTGTCATCTAGTGAGTAAATATAGTTATTGCATCCAACAATGAAGCTCAAAAATGAAGGGAAATTTTGAGGCAAGGCTTCAACTCCCACTGAAATCACTGGGCAGAGAGGCCTGACTCCATTTGGTGATTTACTGTGGTCAACATTTTTAACTATGTTTTTGCAAACCACTTAAACAGGAAACAGCTAGCTAGAAAAGGGGCCACTTTAAATGTAGCAAACATTGTTGAGACTAATAAAAATTTCTTCATTTAGCACCAAGGACCACATAGAAAAATTCTTAATTAGCATAGAAAATACCATGCCGATATAATTTCAAAGCTGCAGTTTTATTCACAATTACTTGGGCGCTAAACGTCTAAGGGGATTCTCAGTCATCCAGGTGATGAATGATATGACCCCACTTATCCTACAGTCCTTTCAGCAGTTCCAAGAAGTTTCCACACTCATTTGCACCTTGATGCAGGTAACCCTGAGGATATAGATCAGGGATAGGCAATCTTGGCTCTTTTAGGACTCATGGACTTCAACTCCCAGAATTCCTGAGCCACCATGGCTCAGCTTGCAAACCTCTCCCTTTCTCCTCAGCATACCTGGCTCAGGAATTCTGGGAGTTGAAGTCCACGAGTCCTAAAAGAGCCAAGGTTGCCTACCCTTGGTATAGATAAATCCCCAAGTGGGCTGTCAGAGAGCTAACAACAGACTTCCGGAGTGCTAACAACCGGATGACTGAAAGGAATATAAATTCTTCTATTCCCCACCATTCAGTCAGAACTGAAGAAGCTTCTTGGATGAGAAGCAAAATCTCTTCAAGGAAAAAAACCAGACAGTCCGTTTGCCTTTTGAAATGCACCTTTAGGACATACTCGGGAGTTAGTGAGCTAGAAGCCACTGAGTCAGACCCAAAGCAAATGGAAAATGCTCACCTTCTTGATCTACTCTCAGTAACAAGCCCTTTCGGGAATATTCTGGTGATCCCTGATTCCATCCCATGCATCCAATTTCATGCTGGAATTCTGCTGGACATTATCCTACCTGTCTCTCACAGCCCCATTCTATATCTTGGCTTGCATCTCTTCCAATTTGCTACAGAACGATCTTCCACATTTACCTCCATGAAAGGTGCACAGTGTCATTTAGGCTAAAGCTACTGCATTCAAACTTTCCCATGATTATGTACAATAACCCAATACTTAATTATGGAGTTTTCTACTCCAAACGTTCATTCACATGAACTAATCTGTCCTGGTTCCTTGCAATTCTGCCTTGAGAAACTGAAGACCATTGACAGAACATCCAGAGTACTGTTGGCTATTAGCCCTCCTAATCCTTACACTTTCTGAGTCTTTCATAAAGAGAAAAAGCTGACATTTAAAGTTTACGGTTCAAAACCAGACTGGTACATTACTACTATTAAACAATAAAGCTATTAAAGTAAATTTAGGCTGAACAATGAGCCTGTCACCAAGGATGATGTACAAATCCATATAAATACTACAGACAAGCTGTAATTAAATTCCAGTAGTCCCTTAGCATCTCCTAAACACGAGCCCGTGGACATTGAAGGAAGCTTAAAATAAAGGTGTTGCCTCGTAGGCTTTTAAGAAGAGAATACTTTCATGCAAAAACTCCTATTCATTGCAATTTGCTTAGGGAGTCAAGAAGCTTTCATATATAGCAGGGGTCCCCAACCTGTGGGCTGCTGCCCACTATGGATAGTGAGGGGATTGCAACCGGGCTGCAGAAATGGCCAGTGAGCGTGCACACATCCTCACTTGTGCAAAACACATGAGGGTGTGGGTTCCATTTGTGTGAGCGGCAAGTGCACATGCATGCTGCTTGCACAAATGGACCTGCATGCACACACGCTTGCTGGCAGCTCGAGTGGAACTATCCCCTCTCCACCCCATCCCCCCCCAACTGCAAAGCCAGAAACATTGGGGAACTCTGGTGTATATGTATATATGTATGTTACATGCACACACACATGCTAACTGTTCCGATTCTCACTCAACTCACCCAAAGAAACAACCAAAAAAGAAATGCATGTCCATCTAAACTGGAGTGGAAAGGGTAAAATAATAAATAAATAATACTGCCAAGACTTGTCTAGTCATACATCATATGCTTTTATTTGAAGACTCTGTATTGCACCAAAGGATATAGGCACTTCCTAATTTATCCAAGAACCCAGATCACAAGGTAAACAAATTTAATTCCCACATTATTTCTATTGTTATTAGTTATAGTCATAACATAAATTATTAAGAAAAATTAAGAATTCAGTATACATAAATGACTGCACTCTTTATTTAGAAGCCTTAACTTGGTTAAGAATTTAATAAAGAATTTGGGAGGCTGAGATGAGCATGCTTCTCCCAGAAGAAGGAAGCTGAAGCCACCAGCCTGAGGATGACGGATGGGATTCCGTCGAAACGTTGCTCCTACACCTTCAATTCTACGCGGGAAAGAACCCAAATGACCAAATATATATATAAATTGTTAGTAATTTACACAAATATATATATATATATATATATATATATATATATATATATATATATATATATATATATATATATATATATACATACATATATATATATATATATATATATATATATATATATATATATATATATATATATATATATATATATAAAATCTCCTGACCTTTTTGTAGATCATCAAATTTAAGAAAATAAATCCAGTATATCTTCTTGAAGCCACTTATCCTTAAACTTCCTTTCTCTCTTGACATGCTTACTCTTGTGAATGACAAGCCATTCTTCCATGGCTAACTTTTCAAGCAGAAACTAAATTCCCAGGAGCTTTTGAACTGCATTTATTCATGCCAGATGGAAAGATATCAGCCACTATTGGACACACACACACACACACACACACACACACAAATATTTGAAGACAGATGTATTCTAAATTCAGTGCTCGTGTCTCCTGCCACTCTTACTCCCAGGTTTTCTTAAGAATATCTGAATGGACTATTCAGTAGGTGAATCCCAGCCCCAGTAATGATATTGGAACACATAAAGCCAACACTGTAGAGAAAAAAGATGTGGACTGACTCCTATTTCCCCACTGTGGAAACAACAAAAGTGTGAGTACAGATCAACAGCTTCAAGACCCTGTCGCACCGCCAAAGAATACAGCCCAGAACTCAGTAATAAGACAGGCCTCCAACCCTCCAAAGACTCAGCCCAAATTACTTGCACAGAGCAGGGACATAGCCTCTGGCACCCTACTCCCCCCCCATCCACCCACAAAACTAGTTTCCATAAGGTGTGCCTTCTGTCTGCAGAAATGCTGTCTTTATATTGCAATGGCTAAATGACATGGCAGTCAAGGTGGAGATTGCTTTCAACAAGTCCCTGAGCTGCAAATCCCATGGCAATCAGGGATTAAAATGGCAGGAGAAGCTGGCCACTTTGGCATTTCAGCAGCCTGCCCCACATTATCAAGAAGGCACCTGGAAACAGTTGTTACAGCCAAACCATCCCTGACTGCTACAGAAAAAAAAATCATTCCTCCTAACAATCCATCAGAATAACCATAGATGGAACAGCTTACTATGACTTCCCTATTTCAGGGCTTTTCAACCAGTGGTACGGGTACCACCTGTGGTACATTGGAACCTGGCAGGTGGTACGCGACCATCCTAGAAAAGTGGTAGCAGGGGAGGGGAACCACACCGCACAAGCCTGAGCGAGAGATGGCTGGAGCTGCAGGTGTGTCAGGGCTCAGCGGAAGCCCCAGGATCAGAGCATCTTCAGGGCTGTCAGAGCTCAGCAGAAGCACCAGAATCAGTGCCAGGCTCCAGCTGGAGCTCAGCACTGATCCTGATGCTTCTGCTGAGCCCAGAAGAAGCACCGATCAGATGGAATGTTGCAGCATCTCCAGAGTCTTGTGATTTACATTCAGATGCTTGGCAACTGATTCATGTTTATGACGATCACGGTGTCCCAGGGTCATGTGAAGTGACCAAAACCTGCTGCAACCACCCAGAAGACGGGGGGAATAAAAACCAAACACCCCCACCCCACCCCCACTGCCAATCCTCAACAAAAATGCTCACAACAATGAAAACCTCGGACAGGAAGAAGAGCACCACTGGGTGGGCAGGCAGGTGTCTTGCTTGGCTGTGGCTTGAGGGGCACTTTTTTCAGTGCCATTGTAACTTCGAACAGTCACTAAGTGAACTGTTGTAAGTCAAGGACTACCTGTACTTCATCACTTTTTTCCTTTTTTTTTTTTTTTTGGTCATCAAGTTTTTGACACCTTGCTAGGCGACTGGTGGTACTCGGATGTTGCCATATCCTAAAAGTAGTATAATGGTTGAAAAGGTTGAAAAGCCCTGCCCTATCTTACCTCTTTAACTGCTAAAGTAGAAAAAAATTGATCTGAAAGACTTTCGCTATCTATCCAATTCAAAATTTACTAAGTACATATGTTTAAGTTATTTTTTTAAAAAAAAACCTCTCTCCACCAGATTCATACAAATGAGCAAATTCTCATGACAGACTCATTGCATCCAAACTGTCAGAGTTCTCAAGGATGAGTTAGTCCACAATCTCATTTCTGAAAAAGTGACAAATGGTCCTGATCATGTAGGTAAGGGCCATAAAAACTAACGAAGAGGAGCAGAACCACCCTCTCACACAAGGATGATTTCATCATTACGTGGACCCAACCACCTCATTTCCTGGGAGGCCTTAACCATCCAGGAAGGCCATAGATCTCATGAGAGATGGCCACGTTAACACTTCCAAAGACCTTTTCCACTTCCCTGGGAGTCATAGAATAAAACACTTTCTAGAAAAGAGGACAAGAGCATGCTTCAGCCCAGCTGCCTGGACCTGCCCTATCGGATTCTAACTCAGACTGGATCGAGCAACTTTACTTATCAGATACCTTGAATATTCCGTGCACTGACTTGTAGATATTCTTGTGGCCCTTCCCTTTTCAGTAGATAAAAGTAAAGGTAAAGGTTCCCCTGCACATGCGTGCTAATCGTTTCCAACTCTAGGGGCCGGTGCTCATCTCCGTTTCAAAGCCGAAGAGCCAGCGCTTGTCCGAGGACATCTCTGTGGTCATGTGGCCAGCATGACTAGATGCCAAAGGCGCACGGAACGCTGTTACCTTCCCACCGGAGTGGTCCCTATTTTTCTACTTGCATTTTTACGTACTTTCGAACTGCTAGGTTGGCAGAAGCTGGGACGAGTAACAGGCGCTCACTCTGTTACCCGGCACTCGGTATTCGACCCTTCAAACTGCCGACCTTCTGATCGACAAGCTCAGCTTCCTAACCCACCGAGCCACCGCGTCCCTTATTATTACAACAAAGTAATCCCTAAATGTGGGCTTTTAGTGTCTCCACCAGATTCATTCTCCACCTTTCTCCAACAGCAATCTAGTAATCTTTTCTGTCATTCCCTCTCCTGGAGATGTGATAGTTTGAGCTCTTAAGTCAAGGGAGGTGAAGTCAAGTTTCTCACAAAGTAAGCTGGCATGCAGGCAGGACAAGGTCCTTTGAAATGTGGACTAAGTTGCTTTCAACATGCACAAGTGATTGAGACAAGCTGCACCCCAAATGGCGGAAGCATCAGCAACCTCCTCAATAGATCAGCAGTTATCATGGCTGATCATGATACTGTCAAGGAATCATTCTTCCTATCAGAGGGTGATGGACCGTGCTTCAGATGATGCATAATGCGTGTGGGTGAAGGAAATAAAGCCCGACGCATATTCTATTAAAAACCTTTAATCACAAAAGAAAAATATATATAAACAAAGAAAGTTAACCGACTACATCCTCTCTCATCAGACAGTAAAAGGAAAAATGTAAAGACAAAAACTAGACAAACTTTTTACGCTTGCGCACACAGCAAAGCTAACTCATAACATAGCTAGACCACATGACATTCACTATGGTTACCAGATAGGTTATCAACACAGGTGCAGAACAGAAGGAAATGTACAATTAGAATTGAGCTTTTCGGACGAACTAAAAAAAAACGTGCAGTGACAGATACAGCCTAAGAATATCTGTATGGGCCACCTTTGGTGGTCATCCTGCTTCAATTCCTACCTTAAAGAGTGACAAGCAAAGATATATTCTGTCCCACTTCAATCTAATTTCTATATCAATTCCATTATAAAAGCTGCATTTAAAAGAGTGTTTCACCCTCCAATGTGAAAAACTACCGTATTTCCACCCTACTTTATGCTGATGAAGTTGCTATTCTCTCAGAAATTGGCCTTTGGCAATTTAAGAAAAAAATATGTATTCCTAATGTATTCCATGCAGCTATAATTCATATCATAACAGAGGCTAGCAAATTGCGGCTGAAATGTCCCAAATTGCATTTCCTAGAGCGATTTAAAATAACTATTTCAGCTTGGGCTGGGATATTGGAAGAATGGCACCCTTCAGTCGTGGATCTATCTCTACTCAACATTTTAAACTCTGCAAATTATGAAGCAACCAGAGATTTATGAATTTACTACTGTGTTGCTTCTCTGTTATGATTGACTAAGCAGGTAGCCTTAATTTAGCCAGCCATGCAGAAGCCTTGGGAGAAAAAAACCTCATCTGAAAATAATAACCTGCATTACCCAAAAATGGAATAGAAAAGGACAAAAGATAAATACATGCTACTCAGAAAACTAATGTTCAATCATATATTTCTGCTAAGTGTAAACTGTGCTTCACCTGGGTCATTACAAAGAAACTACTGGATCTGAATAAAACAAATGACCTACCACGAACTGGATGGGCTGGAGAGAAATCTGGCTCCAAAATCTGCACATTGTACAATGTATGAAATTCACACAGCAGCTACGCTACAAGGGTTCTGCGAGCCTTTCAATACACGGCTTTGCTCTTACGCCTGAGTTAGGCTGTTTGTTAAGCTCCTGGATTTCATCCAGGCAACTTGTCTCTTTTCAGTCATTTTGGCTTCTGACTCTAAACAAACAAAAAAGCTGAACATTTTGACAGGGACTAAAAATGCAGTATCTGGGGAGAAGTGAAGACATCCAACAAGTTAAAGTTCAAAACTGTCATGGAAAAAGCAGGTATAATCAGGGCTTTTTTTCTTCATAGAATGCTCAGAACAGAGTTCCGGCACCTTTTTTGGATGGAACCTTGTAGCTAGGCAAGGCGGGTTGTATGACATGTGTGAGTTCCGGCACCTTTTTCTTTTACAAAAAAAGCACTGGGTATAATGAAAGGCATAAGGAAGAAGAAATTAATGCAGATTTAACTTAGGCACTTCTTTAAAAGTTGTAGAAAGCTCTTTAAATAAATAAACCATCAAGGTTGAGCTTGATATCTTTCTTTCTTTTTTTTGTAAAAGTTTTATTGTTGTTTTTTTTACAATAACAACCTTAGTGCAGGGCGTACAGCGTGTTCTCTTGGTTCATAATTTTTTTAGAAAAGAATATACAATTAATAATAGTTAATAAACAATCAATAATAATTTTTATATTTCCATAATTAGTATATAAATTAATAATATATTTCCATGATCTTTTCTTCACTCAGTAGTATTCTCCTTCTACAATGTTAAACAAATATAATTTCTAATATTTGATATTTTCCATATTTAAATGATTAAATAAAAACATTTTCTTCTATATACCAACAATAGTAGCGTCCATATATAGCATTTTTTTCTTATCAGCTTGTTATTTTTGTAAGAGTCACCTTATTGATTTACCGTATATCTTATTTTCGTAAGTCTTGTTTAAGCTCAATTTCTCCATAATATTCAAACAATTCTTGTCAATCATATTTTTCCCAGTATTTAACATCTAAATATCCAAATTTTCCATTTAAATATATCATTCCAGTATTTTCAAATTTCATATACTATACTACTTATCTATCATAACATCTATCCATAACATCTTACTAGTCAATTTATATTTCACTTCTATTTGTAAAAAATAGTTAAATCACTATATATCCTTTTTTAAAAAGTTCTTATTAAGCCTAATTTCCCCTCAATATTTCAATCCTAAATCTTTTTAAACTTAATTTGTCTTTAAAATTCAAACTTTTCCTTCACTTACAACATCCTAATGTTTTTACATTTTGTATCTTATCAAAAAATACTATATTACTTATATCTCTTATCCCACTTGTTCTAAAGTCCCTTTATGGCCAAAGTTATTTGTTTATTTAGCCATATTCAAGCAAGTGTTTACTCATATAATATTCCATCTGGTAGGGCGAATCCAGTCTCTTCAGCTCATCTCTAATCTTCTTCCTTTGCCGAATTGTTGTCCAAATTAATATTTTCAACTTGTCTAGTTCTTGTATTTTTGTAGTTATTGTTAGGAGTAGAGGATACATAGTAGATAGGATGTATGCTTTTTGTCTCCCAAACAATGATTCTCCTGGCAGTATCCATTTTGTTAAATCTTCTTTCTTCTCAGGTTTATTTTGACATTCTAATGCATAAGGTATCTTTTCCATATTTATCGTTGTAGCCAAGTCTTGTACATTTTTTCTTGTTTGTATTAAGGTATAATTCCCTTCATTTGTAACTTCACCAGTTAAGTCATTTTTTTCTAGATCACATTTTATTGTCTGGATTGTTTGTTCATTCTTTACCATCATTCTTTGGAAGTTTTTTGATTGTAGATTTAAGTTAGAAGTATATTCAATTATAGTATCCAAGTTATGTTTAATCTCCTCGTGGTTTAGGTCTATTGTAGTTTGTATCTGTCATAGGATTGCACAAATTTCGTCTTGGAAAGTATTTTTCTTGTCTTGAAGTGTTTCTAAAGGTCTTTGATCATTCAGGCTAAATCTTTCAGGAGTAGATATTAAGTGTGGTTTTCTATCATTTTTTGATGAGTATGTCATATCCATGTTGTCTCCCCCATTTGAGTAGTCCGTCATACATGTCATAGTCTCTGTAATCAGCCTTGTCAAGCTAACCAAACCTCAAAATCCATACAGTCCAATTTTGTACAGTTCTTGTTTTTTATATACTTTTTGTAATCCACTGTAATTTTCAGTTGTCAAGGTTTCAGTAAAATCAATGTTTTATAACAATTCTTTCCTTCAGGAGTTAATTGTCAATTCAATATATCCTTCCTGTAACTTTCCTTCTCAATAATTTATCATAGATCAAAGTTTTTAAACAGTTCATAAATTTAAACCACAATCAAAGTATTTATTTTCCTTCAAACACTTTCCAATCTTATAGCCAGCCCAGTATGCAATCTCTTCTCTGTTCCTTAGCAACTATCTTCTTAAAGGTGATTAGAGTTCATGGGAACAGATTTTTTTCTTTGTTTCTGGGCATTGTCTTTAATGTGCTATATTCTCATTGTCCACTAGATGTCACCAAATATTTATTTTTCAACTCTTTCAGACAAAAAGTTCTTATTTTTTTATGTAGTTCAATCAAAATCCTTTAGAATATAATCTTAGCAGTTTGTTTTAATTTCTAAGTTTGATCAGATTGTAGTATTTTGAGTTTAATTTCAGTAAGGTTCTTTCCTCCTTAAAGGTCAATTTGCCACTACTGTCTATGGGGGAATGGGAATGTAGTCCCCTCCCCCTCACTTTTGGAGGTTGTTTGCTTTGGCGATCTTTCCCTAGGACTAGTTGTAAAATAAGGGAGAGAAGATCAAATACTCTCACCAGTTCCAAGCACGCTGTTCACCGTTGTTCTTGGTAGTGCTCTTGGACTTTGGCTGCAGTAGCTTGGGCTAGACACTGGCATGCAGCTATCCTTTCTCCTGTTGGGTTCTGAGGGCTTTCCTGGATCAAACAAAGCGATTGCCATCACTTCATGATCAACAGGGCACCCCTACTTCACAGTCACCTCTATGGCGTGACTTTGGTCCCATCTAGGGTCCCCCTGGCAGGGCAAAATTAACCGCTATGAGTGCAAACCGGAAGTCCTAAGTTGACCTTGATATCTTGCAACATCATAGATAGATCCATGTAGTTTTCTTGGCCAAAATATGGAAGAGACCAAAACATAATTTTTCCCCTTCAGTATATTGAGTCAATTCACTAGGTTGGTTAAATTTGCCATGGCTGTTCTGTGGGATGTTTATTTAAATTCCTAGACTCGTCTGCAGTTCTAGAAATCCCTAGTGATTTTCTGTCTAAGCACCAACCAGGCCCAAATGTGTTCTGCCTTCAAGCCTAAGGAAGTTCCCTCAGATACTGCCATCTGGTAAGAACTAACTTCATAATAACCAAGCATCTTGGCATGTCATGTTGTAAAATGACTAAGGGCAGTAAGCTGGAGGTTGTGTCCTAAGGGATAGGAGAAATCCAGGAATACAATTCAAGCTGTCTGGGTTTACATATTTTCTTAACTTATTTTACAAATCATACTTGCTGAGTTCACATATTAAATTCAAACTCAAATAAACCATATTATAGTTTAGTGCAACTGACAAATTTAGCCAACATGTTTCATTGGTTCAGTATACATAAAAAAATAGTGTGTTAAGCCTTATAAAATATTTTTAAAACATGTACTTAAAGCCCATTTGTGTTAGTAAATTCAATGGGGATGTTTAAAAATGTAAGTCTGTAGATTAAAAAATGAAAAATAAAATATTTATAAGAAGCAGAAAACTTCTATTTTGCCATTTTCAAACCCAATATGTTGGGAATCAGACTATCATTTCCAGAATTCTTATCCAATACTGGTCAAAAGACTAGGTGAGATTGCAATAGGCATTGTAGGATTTTTATTACCCTAAGCCAATGGTCATTCCCCAAGTTTCATACAGTACAGCAAAGCTACCAGTTAGGGATTAAAAACCAGCAGAGTACCCATGTAAGATAGTAGACTGCAAGGATTTATGATAGACAGCCATTCAATCCCAGTAATATAAAGCATTTCTAAAAATTAGATGGAATCAGGATGAGCTTTACACATTGTATTATGACTTGAAATTGTTACATTTTGGCTTAGTAAGATATGAAAGCTCATCTGATTGTAGAATATTTAGCAAACTGTGGTTAAACAAACCAGTAATAGAGCTTTGTAAATATAAGAGAGAAATTAATCTCTACAAGGACCAATTCTCAAATTGGGGGCCTGGATTCATTGGGAGCCAGTTACAGGGAAATCTGTTTATAAAAAAATAAAAATGATCGTATTTCAACAAGCAAAGTAGAAACACTGTCAAAATTCATTACAGGCTTCATTAGTGTTCAGACTGCAGAAGCTTACAATGGGCAGTTTCTATACAGGAAACTTGAGAAACATTGTAATATATAGATCAAATTTTAATTAAAATGGTATGTTTTTTTTTCCTTGGCCAGGCCCAATGCCATTAAAACCATTCATTTTATTCTTGGGGAGTCAGACAAATTCATTAATCATTTTGGAGGCTACAAAGTCTGGGAAGCAGTATCTAAGGAATAAAAAAAATTGCAATCTTATCTAGATAAAATGCAACCTGATGTGTTCAGGCATTTCAACACCATTTAGCAGAAAGCAGGAGTTGTGTGCTATTAATAATGCAGGCTACTTAATCCTTTGAAAGTGAGCATTAGCCAAGATTTCCCCCTCAATTTTGATTTAATCTCTTTTTAAAATCAAAGCACTGCAGCTCCAGTTCACAGGAGACAGGTGTCCAATTAAACTCTGATTATGTTTCGCATTTTGGAAACACAATTAATGAAAGAATTAATCAATTAATCACAGCAATTCCTGCTTAGACAGTCACTGGTCCCTATTTTGACTTATTCCATTTAGCCCTTGTTCCAAAGAAAGAAATTAATTTGTAATTATTGTTAAGTCAGAAAGCAAGCCAGGAGCTGTCACAGACTCTAAGTTTTAGCGATTTGATGGCCTCTTTGCACCAGCCCTGGAAGCATCTAATTATCAGCATCCATTGACTTGAATCCAAAATCAATCTGCAATGTCCAAAAATCCCAGTCTTTCTTGTAATGCAAAACATCCAAAACAATTGAGGAAGTAAATTAAGAGAAAACACTCAGACTAATTTACTGTGCTAGAGTTATTCTCTCCCTGCACCAGACACAACTGAAGTTATATTCAGTTTTAATCGCAAAGGCAAAACACACTGCATTCCTTGGAGGTTATAAATTAAATATAATACCTCATAGTTGACATAGCAATAGCTCTTAGACTTATATACCCAGTGCTTTTTTTCTAAAACAAAAAAGGTGCTGGAACTCTCATCTTGGCGGGCGCAGGAGGCGGGGGCGTAGGGGGGGCGGTGCTGCTGCAGTCACAGGTGTGAAGGGTGTTGGCGGCGGGCTCCCCTCCCTGGGGCCGGAGCCGGCGCGGCTGGTGCTGTGGGAGCAGCAGAGCCCACTCTATATGGTGGGGCTGCGCAATGCGGGCAGCGGAGGCGGTGCAAGCCAGGCGATGTTTTAATCTAATGATTTTAAAAATATATTTTTTCTATTGTAAGTTTCCCCAAACCTTGCCATGTGGATTGCATACAAATATTATATAATTGGTAAATAAAGGTAGAACATACAGTATGTTAAATATACATCAAATGATAATACTGTATGCTTCCCTACAAAGTCAATTCTTGCTCAATGACAGACCAAGGACTTAACTCAGAAAGGCAAGAAGAAAATCTAGAAGAGGTCTCTGCAGCTCTTCAACATCTTCATCAACGATTTGGATGAGGGGATAGATGGGGAACTCATCAAATTTGCAGACAACACCAAGCTGGCAGGAATAGCCAATACTCCAGAAGATAGGCTTAAGATACAGGAGGATCTGGACAGACTCGAACACTGGGCACTATCTAACAAAATGAAATTCAATTGTGAAAAAAGTAAGGTTCTACATTTAGGCAGGAAAAATCAAATGCACAGGTATAGTATAGGTGGTACCTTGCTCAATAGTAGTAACTGTGAGAGAGATCTCGGAGTCCTAGTGGACAGTCACTTAAATATGAGCCAGGAGTGTGCTGCAGCTGCCAAAAAAGCCAACACAGTGCTAGGCTGCATTAACAGAGGGATAGAATCAAGATCACGTGAAGTACTAATACCACTTTACAATGCCTTGGTAAGGCCACACCTGGAATATTGCATCCAGTTTTGGTCACCACGATGTAAAAAAGATGTCGAGACTCTAGGAAGAGTTCAGAGAAGAGCAGCAAAGATGATTGGGGGACTGGAGGCTAAAACATATAGGGAACGGTTGCTGGAATTGGGTATGTGTAGTTTAACGAAGAGAAGGGTGAGGGGTGACATGATAGCAGTGTTCCAATATCTCAGGGGCTGCCACAAAGAAGAGGGAGTCAAGCTATTCTCCAAAGCAGCTGAAAGCAGGACAAGAAGCAATGGATAGAAACTAGTCAAGGAGAGAAGCAACCTAGAACTAAGGAGAAATTTCCTGACAGTTAGAACTAACCAGTGGAACAACCTGCCTCCAGAAGTGGTGAATGTTCCAACACTGGAAGTTTTTAAGAAGAGACTGGCCAGCCAGTTGCCTGAAATGGTATAGGGTTTCCTGCCTGAGCAGGGGGTTGGACTAGATGACCTCCAAGGTCCCTTCCAACTTCTTCTTCTTCTTCTTCTTCTTCTTCTTCTTCTTCTTATTATTATTATTATTATTATTATTATTATTATTATTATTATTATTATTATTATTAACTTGTAGAAAGGAAAGGCCCACACTGATAAATTAAAAATCTTTGTGGTCTGCAAAGGAATGCTGGTGGGCTAATCAATGATTTGGTGACTAGAGGAGCATCTACACTGTTGGAGCTTGCGGTCATGGTAAGCCTTGGAGGCACTAGGCAACATGACTTTCAGGGCAGTGGTGGTGATTTTATTACTTTAAAAAAAGTCTGTGCTCTGTCCAAGGGTGCTTGGTAGGCTGCATGTACAGGCCTGGTCTAGAATTTATTTTGGAGCATTCAACTATCCAGAGCAGGCATGTCAAACTCATTTTGTTTGAGGCAACTTTTATAAAAGAATTGCCATTAATTTGTTTTAATAAAATAATTTAAATCAATTTTTCACTTGATTTCAAATTAAATGAATGAGATTTTTTAGTACAATTGCCAAATGCAATAAACTGGTTTTAGGTATATGTTACTGGAAGGAAAAAGCAATCCCTGTTGTGTTACTGATCCCAGAGAAACATTTGCATGTATTCAGGTATCCTTAGGGTGCCATAGTTATGGATGAGAAATATTGGTTGCAAAGTTGGCATTTCTGGGTGTAATACAGATATTTTGGACTTATTTTTGTTTCTTTGCATGTTTGATATTTTTAAAAAGGCATATGCTACTGACTACGCTTATGCACATATGTAACATGATCACTGCTTGTCCAAAATTTTACTATACAGATAATACCCCCAGAAATTATTTTAGCCTTTTTAATAAATGTTGTTATTGATGTTAAGCTCACCAGGGAAAACATCATATATTGTTATGTATATACTAGGTTAACTATTTAAAGACTGAAGTGCTACATAACTAGATTCTAAATAATCTATTTTTCAAAACACACAACAGTCCAAACAGTAAAAGTAAAGTCCAAATTAAGAATATTTCATTCTTAAGAATTGTTTAGATTCCAAATAGTTTTCAAGAGTGTACAAAAGATGCTATTTTTTCTAGAATCAGCTAAATTAGACATATTACATTGAGAAAAATGTTTCTCATTTCTTTCCTGTTACCTTTGATTTCATTGCAGAGATGTTAACATAAGAAATAGATTATTTTGTTATCTAATTTTACCTTCCAAAAGACAGAGGCAGATGTCTTCCTGTTGGCTTTTCTGAATTAGCTGTTTTAGATTCTAAAAGTTTAGTTCCTAAAGAAGTAATCCTGTAAATAATTTTAATGTCCTCCTCTAGTGCAGGCTCTTTTATGACTCAAGGACTTCAACTCCCAGAATTCCTGAGCCAGCATGGCTCAGCTTGGAAACCTCTCCCTTTGCCCTCAGCATGGCTGGCTCAGGATTTCTGGGAGTTGAAGTCCACAAGTCATAAAAAAGAGCCAAGATTGCTAGCCCTGCAATAGGCTTAGGAAAACCAATAATGGAGCTGGGTTGTTTGTTGTTGTTGGTTTTTTTTTTTTTTGCAAAAAAAGGTTCCGGAACGCCGTTCTGAGCATTCTATGAGGGAAAAAAGCCCTGTATATACCACTTCACAGTGTTTTACAGCCCTCTCTGAGCAGTTTACAGAATCAGCCTATTGCCCCCAACAATCTGGGTCCTCATTTTACCGACCTTGGAAGGATGGAAGGCTCAGTCAATCTTTAGCCAATCAGGATTCAGGGAATCAAACTCCTAACAATGTGAGCAAAGTTAGCCTGCACTGCTGCATTCTAAGCACTGCGCCACCATGACATATGGGATTAAAACATTGATGCCAGCCTTTCAAGGCATACCAGACTAGGAAACCAATGCCATGAGGATCAGGGGTATTTTTATTGTAACAGAGTCTTACCCCTCCCTCCCTTTATCTCTGTGCGAACTATGGAGGGGCTTGTTACTTTTTTGACCTGCTGCTCAGGCCCCTTTTATCTGCCTCCTGTCCTCTACAGTGCATTAGATCCTGCAATTCATCTAGTGCAGTACACTACAAAGAGATCTTGCATCACTTTGTACTGCACTGCAAAGACTTCAATAGATTTACTCAGAAGTCCTATCCATATGCAATTTTCATTACAAATATAGGGTGCCGTTCAAAATAGGATGACCATATTATATCAACTACTATAATGGACTGTAGAAATAATCTTGGTGATCAGGAGGAAGAGCTGCCCACACAATAGTCTGATAAACAAAACCCGAGGGAGGGGGTAGGGTGGGGGGTGGAGAAAGCAAATCAGAAGGGTCCCTTCTCTTAAGAGTAAAAGTAAGGGAAGAGAAAGGTGCTTTCAAACTTGCAAGATTTTGTTATTGGGACCTTACAATGAAGATGTCAGAATTCATGGTTGGGCTTCGTATCTGGGCTACCTTGCAACTGCAGATGGTGACCCTCTTTGCTATTACCTAGAGGCTATCTATATTTTGCTGCCCACATATGATAGGCCAGATTTAAAATCAAACTGAAACACAACTTTATTTTTGCTCTTTTCGTTTTCACAAAATCCAGGTCTGAAACCATGGCCAGAATTAAGACAGATTCAACTGCAGCAATCTGTTGCGAAAAGGACAGGGTGTGTGTGAGTCTGCAGCTAAATTCTTCTAATCGGTACTTTTCAAGTCCTGGAAACACAGTCATCTGGCAAAATGTTATTGGCTCTTTGAATCTCCTTCTTTGGGTTTGCTTCCATAGCAACAACCACTGGGAAAAGTGGGCACATATGGCAAACAAGCAACAAAACTTCATTTGCTAAAGGAAAGACTCCCAAATATATGTCATGGTCCCTTTAGTTCCTCACCCCCAACACATGCATACACACACAGTAACTAATGATCTGACCACCTCTTTTGTTTTGCTGTGCTTGCATATTAGTTAGGATGCTTAATGATCTACCAGCTTTAAGTACTGCAGTTTTTATGTAACACTTGGGTTGCTGTCAATTGATTAGGCCGCTGGGATATTTACATTAGACTAAGGACAGCTCTGGGTATCACTATTAAAAAGAGAAATGCCCCCCCCCCCAATAAAAGAGGGAATTGCATAAAATTTGGAAGTATTACTAAATACCTATGCAGGTTTTCCATGACTGACATCATATATAATATTGCCACAAAAAGATAGCCTTCGGCACATTAAATATTAGGCCAAAAAATATGTGCATTAAATGCCAGAGACAATTCTGAGGATTATAACTTTAACAGAGTTGCTGAGATTATCATTATAGGCTTTCAGATCCAATTCTGAACAAATTGAAAATTGTTTGAAAAGCCTGCCCCAACCATAGGATCCTGCAGGGGGCAAGGGAAACAAAGGACCTTATTACACAAATGCCAGACTTCTGTATTTACGAAAGAGGTAAGTGCACACCCTAGGATTTGTGTGATGACCTGGAATCATCCGAGTTTGTTGGTGGAACTGTTAAGCCCTACTAGATATTCCCTCAGAGCTGGAAGTTTTATAAAAAGTAATGGAAAGAAAATGAACTTCTTTCAGGCATTGGCCATGTTGGGCTTAAGCTAAACCATTACATCTACAAATATATCTTTTCTGTTAGTTCCATTGAAGGAGAGAGAGAGAGAGAGAGAGAGAGAGAGAGAGAGAGAGAGAGAGAGAGAGAGAGAGAGAGAGAGAGAGAGAGAGAGATGTGGGTATCATAAATAAACATATCAACATGATGCCCATCCGTGATGACCACCACATGAATTTTCAATCATAAGAATGATCCCTGCTGCAGAATTTCCCAGCAGGTTAAACACATAAACTAAAGCCAAACTCCAGATTCCCATGAAGAGATAAGCAAATTCACAACTCCAAATTAAATTAGTAGTGAGCATAAAATCTGCAACCTTCAAGTCATGCTGGTTCTCTGAATGTTTAAGAGATTGCATCTCTTTTTCTTACTCAGCGTTCCTGTTCTTTCCAACTTTCTTCCTCCTTAGTTGGTGAGTTCATTGTCTGTCTTTAAAACAATGTAAATGGAATAATGGAAAGCAATTCCCAAGTTGAAGAAAAATATTGGTTAATTTGATTTCATATAAAATGATACGTCATGTGGAAGCCGCGTCATGATGCGTCATGTGGAAGCCGCACCCACCCCATTGCCGGCAATGGAGAAAAAGCACCAATACTTCGCACGTCACATGTCATCGTGAGTTTGAAATGTCTGGTATAGGTGGTACCTGACTCAACAGTAGCAACTGTGAGAGGGATCTAGATGTCCTAGTGGACCATCACCTAAATATGAGCCAGCAGTGTGCTGCAGCTGTCAAAAAAGATGATGCACTCCCAGGGCTTTTTTTGTCATAGAATGCTCAGAACGGAGTTCTGACACCTTTCTTGGATGGAACCTTGTAGGGTAGGCAAGGCGGGTTATATGACATGTGTGAGTTCCGGCACCTTTTTCTTTTGCAAAAAAAGCACTGTGCACTCCTAAGCTTCATCAACTGAGGGATAGCATGAAGAACAGAATTGATAACACCACTCCATACTGCACTAATGAGGACACACTTGGAATAGTGTGACCCTAGAAAGAGTGCAGAGACGGTCCGGAGTCTAAACCATACAATGAATCATGAAGGGAACAAGGTATGTCTAGCCTAACAGAGAGAAGGATTGGGGTGACATGATAACTGTCTACCAATACTTGAGGGCCAGTCACAGAAAGGAGGGGGTGGGTTGACCTACTTTCCAAAGTGTTATGTATTAGGTTTAAAGGAACACCTAAAGCACTTGTATAACAGTCACCACCAGGAGGCATTGAACTGTAACTGTTTTGGCGGGAATCAGTTTCGGCGGGAAACAGAGGTTTAATCCGATTGGGTGGCTGCATACCTGGCCAGGTATATGAAGAGTGCAGGTAACCCCTATTCCCCAACACAGTCACTCCACCTAATAAAGAGCTGTTATGCTGTACTCATCATCCTGGCGTCCTTCCTGCTCTCCAGAACCCACTACACAACACAAAGCACAGGAGGGCAGGACAAGAAGTAATGGGTGGAAGTTCATTAAAGAGAAACCCAGCCTGGAACTAAGGAGAAGTTTCCTGACAATGAGAACAATTAATCAATGCAACAGATTGCTTCCCAGAGCTGTGGAATAAAAACTTATGCCTTGGGCAGGTGGTTGGACTAGAAGACCTCTGAGGTCCCTCGCAGCGCTATGATTCTATGAACCTCTATGAACCTCCATATACTTGTGGATAGGCCCAGAATTTTAGGTGCCAAAATATACCCACACACCAAAATTGGATTTGGTTTATGCATGGATAGGCTTATCTGTGAGTGTATACAGTAATATTTTAAAAGTACCCTTATATCCCATATATACTTCTGCATAAACCCATTACAGCTTAGTAGACTCTTGAATTTTTAATCAAAGTACCATGAAAAATGTGGATTGGCTTATCCCTAAGTAAGCACATTTTTCATGGTATTTTAGTTAAAAATGTGAAAGTTGGCTTATTTGCAGATTGGCTTATATGTGAATATATACAGTATTTAAAGGGATCAACTGATCTGCTCTCAAATTCCAGTAGCCATTACAATTAATCTCCATAAACAAAATCTTTTGGCTAGTTGTACAATCAGGGACATGTAGAGAGAGAATCTAATGTGTTTTGCCAATGCTGCAATCTGCACATTTTTGTCTTGTTCTGTACTGTTGTCCATCTGCTTGCATTCTCTTTTGTGAATCAACTGGTGCTGTTGTCTGTTTAATTTCTACTACCTTTCTTCCTCTCCCTTTCCATCGCTCCCCTACATCTGCAAAATATAACAATCTTTTGTTTTAAAGACACTATTTTTTTCATTCAGAAGAATTTTGGCTAGTTTTCCTCTCTTTTTATTCCTTGTGTTTTTATATTTCTAATTATGCATAACAAAATGTAATATGAACTCATTATGATCTTTGCCAAAATACTAAGAAGATTTTATTTCATCTTGGGTAGGGGTGAGCTGTGGTGTCACAGTGGTTAGAATGGAGTATTGCAGGATAATTCTGCCAACTGCCAGCAGTTCGATCCTGACTGGCTCAAGGTTGACTCAGCTTCTATCCTTCCGATGTGGGTAAAATGAGGACCCAGATTGTTGGGGGCAATATGCTGACTTTGCAAACCGCTTATAGAGAGCTGTAAAGCACTATGAAGCGGTATATAAGCTTTAGTGCTATTGCTATTGCTAGGGCACTTCATAAAAAATTGAAGTGATTTCTTACTTAATTGAAACCAGACAATGGGTTCTGAATACATAGATGCAACCCTTAATCAAGCCCTAGGACTTAGAAGCCTAATTAAACTTGTTTTTCATACCTAAATACAATAGCAATAGCACTTAGACTTATATACCACTTCCTACTGCTTTAGAGCCCTCTCTAAGCGGTTTACAGAGTCAGCATATTGCCCCCAACAATCTGGGTCCTCACTTTACCAATCTCGGAAGGATGGAAGGCTGAGTCAATCTTGAGCCAGTCAGGATCAAACTGCTGGCAGTTGGCAGTCAGGAGAATTAGCCTGCAGTACTACCTTCTAACCACTGTACCACCATGGGTCTAAAGATCTGTTCCTGGGAACTCTTTCACTGTTCTTCAAGCCAGCTAGGTATATAAGTCAAATAACAACTCCTCAGAAGGAATGCTAAAACCCTAGCAAGATTTAATGTCTCCCAACAACTATTCTTGAGGAGATATTGTAGAGACTTTCTATTTGAACAAAGACTTTGCTCATGTGGTGAAGGAATTTCTGAAACACTATTCCACATTCTTTTATAATTTTCACATTACAAAGATGCCTTGTTGTAGCTAATCACAACCTATCTAGTCAAATAATCACACCTTTTCCCAAGACATTTCTACAAAAGATGCAATGTGCTGGTTGCTTTTAAACAGAGAAGAAATATTTCTCCCAAAAGCCCCTCCTGACTAGGCCACTGCAAATCACCTTTGATTCAATTTGAACCAAACAATAAAAATCCAAAGAGAATTTGTTTCAATAACATTTTGCAATATAAAATTCAAAGGCAGGTTGGAGGTTTGAATCAAAAGAAAGGATTCCTCTGCAGGTTATAATGGAGAGGCATCAAAATCAGCTGCAGCCACTTTAGCTTTTGGGGAAAACAAGATGAAAGTAGAGGAAAAGTTGATTCTTTAGAGGTCATCAACTATGCCTAGTTTCATATGTTTATGTTCAAGGACTTTACAGCAAGATATTTTTGAAATAATCCTCTAAACCGCTTTCAAGACAGAGATAGCAATGCGGAAAGAAGCTGCCTAAGGACTAAGTTGTGCTAGATCAATGTATCAAATGTCCTATCATAAGTTAAAAGAAAGCCCTTTAAAAATTGTTTAAAATGGATCCATTTTGCTTCTGGAATGACAGCTTGGCCAGCAACCATCTTCCCATTCAGATGTCTTGACTTTCATGACTTATTTAGGATGCACCTTTGATTCATTACCCACAATGGTAATAGACATACACAACCCAGTTGATATGAAAATGTCTAGAGCTCAGATAGTGAATTAATCTGCACTAGTCAGAGCCACTGCAAAGAACTCCATGTGTCAAATTGGGACCCCTAAAGAAGTCGTCCGATCAAAATCTCTCTGGGCCCATTCCATCTGCTCAGATATGGAGTCAGTTCTTTATTAAAACTAGGTTGGACTTTATTAGAGATGTTGCCCCTCCAATTGCCCCTCCAATTACTTGGCCTTCACTCCCTTGTCACTAACTGAGATAATATCTCATTTAAGAGTCTCTGCATTTTCTATACAGTATTATCTCAATTGATCGTGAGGAAGCTCTGTCAAAAATTAAATCACTGGATTTTTGTCCTAGACTTACAAAAGGACCCAATGTTTATTCTACAACTTAGGCATGCTAGGCAAACTTTTCAGTGGAGCCAAACACATTGCTAAAGTTTTGTGCTTAATGCACGGAAGAGCTTGTGCATTGCTTGTGCCATGGTGGCGCAGTAATTAGAATGCAGTAGTGTAAGCTATTCTGCTGACTGCTGACTGCCAGCAGTTTGGCAGTTCAATCCTCACTGGCTCAAGGTTGACTCAGCCTTCCATCCTTCCGAGATTGGTAAAATGAGAATCTAGATTGTTGGGGGCAATGTGCAGATTCTGTAAACCACTTAGAGAGGGATGCAAAGCACTGTGAAGCAGTATATAAGTCTAAGTGCTAGTGCTAGTGCTATTGCTAATGTACTGTACATTAGCTAGATCAGGGGTCCTCAACCTTGACAACTTTAAGACTTGTGGACTTCAACTCCCAGAATTCCTCAGCCAGCAAAACTGGCTGAGGAATTCTGGGAGTTGAAGTCCACAAGTCTTAAAATTGCCAAGGTTGAGGACCCCTGAGCTAGATCTCATATCTAACTCTAGCTTAATTGGAAGAGAGATTCTACCGCATACAGTACCTATACAAGACTATTTATTCCTATCTCCTTTGGAACATATTGAATCAATGGCACATGTCCTTCTTCATTGCCCCTTTTACTTATATTGACCCAGACTTAATTACATCTCTTTTAACAACCAGATGGATAAAAATAGATGCCAGTCTTATTCTTCTCCTTTTAGCAGACCCCTACGAGATGACCTCCAGCAACATAATCAAATTCTGCTGAGTCGCCATTGCTAATAATCAAGCCACAGTTTAGTTCCCCTGTTCAGAATCTTGTGTCCCCCTCAGGGCAGAATTGCAAAACAGTCATTTTATGATTCTATAACACTGAGTAACAGTAACAAACTTCTATTCATTATTCATGTTTATCTTCCTAGAGCTTTCACTTAAGTAGCATAAAATTGTAGTCATGATTGAATTAAAATTTATAATTTTACTGCTCTTATTTTTAATACTTTGTAATTTGTTCAACGACCCTAATATGTCAGTAAATTAGTTCAGTATATATGTTGTTTTTATTCTAATTGTCTTAAAATTGTACTCAGTTTTGGTCGCAGACCGTAATAATGAAGTTCGTTAAATTAAAATTAATGATCCTTTAAAAGCAAAGTAAAACCTACTTCACATAAAATGTCCTGATGCTATAAATGTGCAGGTTCTCATAATAATCACAATAATTGAAAGAGGAATTACAAATCAGTATTCCCTCCAACTTGGAGCAAAGCTCAAAAAATGTTAGAAAATCCATCCTGAATGAAAATGCCTGCTAGAAAAAATGTTTATGATTTCTTTGTTTATGGCCCCCACCCTGTTGCTTTTCCAAAAGGCCCTAATAGTATTGTTTGTTTCATGGATGTTTTACATGGTGGATTTTTAAATGTTGCAGACTGCCCAGATTCACGTAAGTATGAGTTGGCTAGCTATATACATTTGTTTAAATAATGGTAATTATAATAATTTATTCTCCCAATGTCCTATACCATCCCAGACAAATGGCTGTTCGATCTTTTCTTGAAAATCTCTGACAATGGAGCACCCAACTTCAGGTGGCAAGCCATGCCACTGATTAATTGTTCTCACTTAGTTCCAGGTTGAATATTGCAGTAATGATAGCTTCCACTCCTTACTCCTTCTCCTGCTCTCAGGTGCTCTGGAGAACAGGTCAAATTCATCTTCTCTGTGAGAGCCCCTCAAGTATTGGAAAACTGGTGTCATGTCACCCTTAGTATTTCTCTTTGTTAGACTAGACATACCCAGTTCATCATACTATTTAGCCTCCAGACCCCTTATCCTCTTTGCTGTTCTTCTCTGCACTCTGCATCTTTTTTTGTATTATGGCAATGATACAAAATGATACATATGGCAACGTCAACAAAAGTGCATATGAGGACCCAGATTGTTGGGGGCAATTAAGCTGACTTTGTAATAATGCCACTTGGGGTGTGTGTGAAAGCCCTAATAAGCAGGCATATACATAGAATGAAGGCTACTGCTAAGCTTGTAAGCCGCCCTGAGTCTTCGGAGAAGGGCAGGATATAAATGGAATTAAAATAAATAAATAAATAATAAATAAATATAGTCAAGACTATGGTCTTCCCAGTTGCAATGTATGAAGTGAAAGTTGGACCATAAGAAAGGCTGAGCACCAAAGAATTGAGGCCTTTGAACTCTGGTGCTGGAGAAGACTCCTGCGAGTCCCTTGGACTGCAAGGCGATCAAACCGGTCAGTCCTAGAGGAGATCAACCCTGACTGCTCTTTAGAAGGCCAGATCCTGAAGCTGAAACTCAAAATACTTTGGCCACCTAATGAGAAGGAAGGACTCACTGGAGAAGAGCCTAATGCTGGGAAAGGTTGAGGGCAAGAGAAGAAGGGGATGACAGAGAATGAGGTGGCTGGATGGAGTCCCTGAAGCAGTAGGCGTGAGCTTAAATGGACTCCAGAAGATGGTAGAAGACAGGAAGGCCTGGAGGAAAGTTGTCCATGGGGTTGCGATGGGTTGGACACGACTTCACAGCTAACAACAACAATGATACAAAATCATGTATTAACCAGTAATACTAATCATGTATTAATGTGTTAATAATGTATTAACCAGTAGAAACCAGATCATGTTTTTCTGAGTTCTGCTCTATGCTATTCCACTCGCTGTGACATTCCCGGGTGATGCCTGACTTTATAAAAGCCTTTATTATGAAACCTTTCTTACTTTAGGCAAATGATTGGTCAAACAGCAATGTTTACTTTCCTACTTTTTAAACTCTGTATTTTGCAATTTAATCCTATCTATTTTAGTTGGGAAAATAACAGCAGCAAAATATGGTATAACAAAGTCAAGGGGGGAAAAAATGGTAAGGACCTTAGAAATCAGCACGAGGAAGGAGCAGTCAGAGTAAAAAGAGAACCGATTTCTAGAGAAGAAGACGTGGTCAAGGCAGTTGGTAGGAGAATCCATTTCTCACCCAACTGGTCCATGAGGAAGCATGCATAAACCTATGTTAGGAATTCATCCACTCTTTTCCCACAATGGGAAGAGCATCAGTGCCTCTTTCAGGCAGTAGCTGATATTTGCTGTAACTGATCTTCATTGCAGAAAAGTGGCCAGATGCTGTGACAGCTTATTGGCACTCTCTGAGTCACTTCAAGTACAGCTTTTCCTATGATTATCCTCCTCTAGCCTTGAGGGGTATGATTAATTCATAGTGTGTCATCAAAAACGCCTTTCACCAGCACACCAAGCAAAAGTGCCTTCTCCCCACTGCCTCCTCAGATGATGGTGAAATTTGCACAGACAGTCCCACCAGGTAGTTACACTTGTAAAAGCACAGTTATTACAAAGTAAATACAAGAGATGTATTTATTTAAGGTTATTACTCTGACCTACAGGGGATTAAAACAATCCTTTGATTGACAGAAGACATCAAGTTGCTGTTTCCCACTAGATTAAATCAAATAAATTCCTCAATCCTCCTTTTCTTTTCATTTTTTTTTCTTTAGCTACCTAAGAGTATTAGGGAAGTTCGTCGTTTTTTTCCTGATAGGGTGATTAGGACGCATTGCACAAAGCAAGACTTTGAAATTCAGTTGAAACACATGTATTTGAACTACTAAATTATGCCTTTATGTGTAAAGACCCTAAAATTTAACTTAAGTCAGCTTTCAATCACCCCTGTGATTTTTTTTTTAAATTTTATCTCTGAATACATTCAAAAGCACCAGAATTAAAATACTGGAAACGATGGTTAAAGTAATTAGAACGGTGGATTTCTAAATTCAACTTTTCTAATCACAGCGGTACAGCAGAGACATTTCATAGGTTGAAAGGCTACTCCCTCTTGGTCTGAAACAGAGGACAATGCTGCTTCTTCCTTTCAAGATAACCCATCAACCTGCAGGAGAACTCTAGAAAAGTACAAACATAGCTGTAACAGCAGGAACTGAAACACTGATATGGGTAAGGGCAGTGCTTTTTTTGTAAAAGAAAAAGGTGCTGGAACTCACACATGTCATACAACCCACCTTGCCTATCCTACAAGGTTCCATCCCAAAAAGGTGCCGGAACTCCGTTCTGAGCGTTCTATGAGAAAAAAAGCCCTGGGTAAGGGTGATTCCACTACTCTGATCTTAGACACACAGAATCATAGCACAAGTCTCATTCAGTTGGAAAGAATCTCTTTGGACATCAAGATCAACCCCCAGATTAGTGCAGGAATCCAAATTCACACATTCCAGAGAAAAGGCTAAGTAGGCCATCACTCGAGCCAGGGAAGACTCAGCTTAGTTTCTCTCTTTCTCTGCCTCAGTCTATCAGAATATATTCTCTCATCATTATTTCAGCACATGATAGAAGTGGATGAAGAACTCTCTCACAATTTGAAAGATAAAAAGGACAAGTATAGAAAGTGGAAAGAGGGGCACATAACTAAGTCAGAATATCAGCAAATAGCCCGAGCCTGCAAAGATGAAGTGAGGAAAGCTAAGGCTCAAAATGAACTAAGGCTTGCGACCAAAGTCAACAATAACAAAAAAAAGCTTCTTTCAACATGTAAAAAACAAGAAAAAAGTGAAGGAAATGATTGGTCCATTAGTGGGTGAAAGTGGCAAGAAGGTGACAACCAACAGGGAGAAAGCAGAACTATTTAACTCATTTTTTGCATCTGTCTTTACACAAAGGGAAAAAACAGACCAACCTATCAAAAATAGTGCCATAAAAAACAAAATAGAAACACAAGTTAAGATAGGCAAGAAAATGGTAAGAAAGCACCTGTCCAGCCTAGATGAGTTCAAATCACCAGGACCAGACGGATTACACCCCAAGGTTCTCAAGAAACTGGCAGACGTGATCTCAGAACCACTGAACTATATTTTTCAAAGATCCTGGAGCACTGAGGAACTACCAGAGGACTGGAAAAGAGCTGATGTAGTTCCCATCTTCAAAAAAGGGGGAAAAATGGATCCAGGAAATTACAGACCTATCAGCCTGACCTCAATAACTGGGAAGATTCTGGAAAAGATAATCAAACAATGAATAAGCGAGCACCTAGAGGCAAACAAAGTCATTACTAAAAGCCAACATGGGTTTGTCAAAAACAGATCATGCCAGACAAATCTTATTGCATTCTTTGACCAAGTGACAAAATTAGTGGATCAGAGGAATGCTATGGATATAATTTACTTGGACTTCAGTAAGGCATTTGATAAAGTAGATCACAACCTTCTACTTGGTAAGATAGAAAAATGTGGGTTAGATAGCATCACCACCAGATGGATTCGTAGCTGGCTGACCAGTCATACTCAGCGTGTGGACCTCAATGGAAACGCATCTACATGGAGGGAAGTGTGTAGTGAAGTGCCCCAGGGCGCTGTTCTGGGCCCAGTGCTCTTCAACATCTTCATCAACGATTTGGACAAGGGGTGAAATGGGGGACTCATCAAATTTGCAGGCAACACCAAGCTGGTAGGAATATCCAACACTCCAGAAGGCAGGCTTAAGATACAGGAGGATCTGGACAGACTCGAACACTGGGCACTATCTAACAAAATGAAATTCAATGGTGAAAAAAGTAAGGTTCTACATTTAGGCAAGAAAAAACAAATGCACAGATATAGTATAGGGGGTACCTTGCTCGATAGTAGTAACTGTGAGAGGGATCTCAGAGTCCTAGTGGACGATCACTTAAATATGAGCTAGCAGTGTGCTGCAGCTGCCAAAAAAGCCAACACAGTGCTAGGCTGCATGAACAGAGGGATAGAATCAAGATCACATGAAGTATTAATACTACTTTACAATGCCTTGGTAAGGCCACACTTGGAATACTGCATCCAGTTTTAGTCACCAGGATGTAAAAAAGATGTTGAGACTCTAGAAAGGGTACAGAGAAAAGCAACAAAGATGATTAGGGGACTGGAGGCTAAAACATATGAAGAACGGTTGCTGGAATTGGGTATGTCTAGTTTAATGAAGAGAAGGACGAGGGGGGACATGATAGCAGTGTTCCAATATCTCAGGGGCTGCCACAAAGAAGAGGGAGTCAAGCTATTCTCCAACGTGCCCGAAGGCAGAACAAGAAGCAACGGATGGAAACTAATCAAGGACAGAAGCAACCTAGAACTAAGGAGAAACTTCCTGACAGTTAGAACAATTAACCTGTGGAACAACCTGCCTCCAGAAGCTGTGAATGCTCCAACACTGGAAGTTTTCAAGAAGAGACTGGATAGCCAGTTGTCTGAAATCGTATAGGGTTTTCTGCCTGAGCAGGGGGTTGGACTAGATGACCTCCAAGGTCCCTTCCAACTTCTTCTTCTTCTTCTTCTTCTTCTTATTATTATTATTATTATTATTATTATTATTATTATTATTATTATTATTATTATTATTATTATTATTATTATTATTATATAGGGGTGGATGAAAATATTGTCTGCAAAATAACGTCTTGCAATGAATAAAATTAAAATGAATAGCATTTTAAATCCAGATATAATGTTTTTCCATCAGCACTACTTCAAGGTAAGTATAATAGAATCCCTATAGCAGAATGTATATGCAATGTCGTGTGGTCACACGGAGAGACGGACACTGGAGCTGGGTAGTAACTTCTTTATTGGATCAGGAATGAAGCTGGGGCAAAGGGGTTACCTGGCGTCTATTTATACCTGCCCAGGTGAATCGCAACCAATAGATTCAAACCTGGGCTTCCCACCAGTGCAGGTGGCCAATGGATTTAAACCCTGGCTTCCCGCCAGAGCTGACCATGCCCTGGTGCTGTCAACGACTTGCTCTATTCAGGCTTTCCCACCAAAGCGGTTGTAGCCTGGAGCTGTCCAGCCCCCTGCTGTGCTGACATCCTGTGTATGCTTAAGAGCATACACTACACCATATATCTCTGTGATGATACAGAAGTTGAAACCATCTTACACATATTTTGTGAATTTATAGGGAAATAAGATCTATTTATATTTTGCTCCTAACAGATGAATTCCCATGGAGATCAGACAAATTTTATCTGAATTATCCTGTCCAGGGTTTAAAATCCACTATTACCTGTGGAGTGGCCAAACTGTGTGTTGCCACAATGAAGATAAGTGAGAATGGTTAAAGAAGTAACTGGTTTAAGAAGTTCTCACTTTTACCCCTAATATTATTATCAGATAATTGTTTTTTGATTAGTAGGTGGCTGGGAGATATTTACTCTATATTATAGTTCTTTTCAATTTTTAAATTATCATTACCTGGGTAGACAAGGTACTAATATAGCAATAGAAGTATGAATGAAATATCATTACGTGATTTGTCTTTGTCTGCATATAATGGAATAATTTCCTTCATTTTGTTTTTGTTCTTTTAAATTTGCTGGTGATTAAATGGTTATTGACTAAATAAATAAATAAATATTACTACTACAGATGGAGAAGGTGGTCTTGCAAGTATCTCAGTGCCAAGATATATTCAGTTTTATAGGTTTAAAGCTAAACTTTTAATTTTTATCTGGAAACCTGAAGACAGTCAATTGAGGGCTTGTCATCTGTTCCTGGCATGTTGTCCTAATTAATAGACAGGCTGCTGCATTTTGTATCCACTATTCTTTCTGAGTGGTCCTTAAAGACCAAGTAGTGATAATTAATGGTTTGAAATCTTGCACTCCACATAGGACAGGGGTGTCAAACTGCCGTCCTGTGGGCCGAACGTGTCACATGGAAGCTGCGCCTACACCATTGCCAGCAATGGCAAAACCATCCCAATACATTGCAGGATGTCATGTGACATCGCGAGTTTGACATGTCTGATGTAGGACATACCAGGCAAAATTGGGCAAAGGTCTTCCTGTGTAATGGGCTATGAACTCAATCAATCAATCAATCAAAATAGAGCTGGTCCAAGAGATCGGAAAGGTTGGAGACCTCTGTTCTAATCCAACCCCCTGGTCATGCAGGAGACCCTATGCCATTTCAGACAAGTGGCTGTCGAGTATCTACTTAAAAACCTCCAGTACTGGAGCACCCACAACTTCTGAAGGCAACTTCTATTCCACTAGTTAACTGTCCTCACTGTTAGGATGTTTTTCCTTAGTTTTAGGTTGCTTCTCTCCTTGATTAGTTTCCATCCATTATTTCTTGTCCTGCCCTCTGGTGCTTTGGAAAATAAGATGAGCCCCTCCTCTTTGTGGCAGCCTCTCAAATAGTAGAATAATCTTGGGAGACGGGGAAGAACACAGCCTATACAATGGTCAGACAAGAGATATCTCGGCACAGAAGGAATGAAGAATGGAAAAAGCATTTTAGGAGAGATTCCGTCCCTAGTTCTTTGGAAAGTAAAGGCAAAAGAGGGGAGAAGTACTTTCAGACTTGGAAAATAGCAGTAAGACTTATATATGGCTTCACGGTGCTTTACAGCCCTCTCTAAGCAGTTTACAGAATCAGCCTATTGCCCCCAACAATCTGGATCCTCATTTTACTGACCTGAGAAGGATGGAAGGCTAAGTCAACCTTGAGACGGTGAGAATCAAAGTGCCAAACTGGTGGCAGTCGGCAGTCAGCAGAATTTGCCTGCAATACTACATTCTAACCACTGTGCCACCACGGCTCTTGAATTCTGTTACTGAAACCCCACAATAAAGGAAATGTTAGTATTCGTGGTTTTGGTTTCTTGTCTGGACTACCTCAGAGGGCTGACATTCTGCCACAGCTTCCATCTGTCTATCCATGCATCCAGGAGGACTTTGAAATTACAACGTGCTATCCTCTTCAGAGCTAATACAGGAACAGACAACTTCAATGAACATAGGTAAAGGTAAAGGTAAAGGTTCCCCCGCACATGCGTGCTAGTCGTTTCCGACTCTAGGGGCCGGTGCTCATCTCCGTTTCAAAGCCGAAGAGCCAGCGCTTGTCCGAGGACGTCTCCATGGTCATGTGGCCGGCATGACTAGACGCCAAAGGCGCACGGAACGCTGTTACCTTCCCACCGTAGTGATCCCTATTTTTCTACTTGCATTTTTACGTGCTTTCGAACTGCTAGGTTGGCAGAAGCTGGGACGAGTAACAGGCGCTCACTCTGTTACGCGGCACTCGGGATTCGACCCACCAAACTGCCAACCTTCTGATCGACAGGCTCAGCGTCCTAACCCACTGAGCCACCACCAATAAACATACAGCAACTCAATTTTGCTTGAGTTTAATTTCAGCCTGCTTGAAAAATGTTTTTAAAAATAATTACTCTAGGATTGGCAGCAATATCTTATTTCTGAATATGTAGATATCACTGATATAATCCAATTAGTGTAGATGAACAGTAATCTGGATAATGTGCATGAAACCAAAATGGGTTTGGGGTTTTTTGGGGTTTTTTGTTTCAGAAGAGACTAATCTTGGGGATCAGATAGTACAGACACATTATCCAGGCATTTGCCAAATTTCAGTAAATGTGTGAATACACAGGACCAAGCACAAAATCATCTCTACATTCTGTTGGAAAAAGAGCCAGGTTTTTAAAATTATTATTCTAATGTTTTTCTCCCCTTAACAACAGTAATAGAAACTGCTTTCCAGCTGGCCAAGAGGTGGTCCTTTCGTGGAGTGAGTGGAATACATGAGAATTCTTGCCCATTATCAGAGGTTTAACACAGAAAAGCACAGCTGTGAAAACATATTAGACCTTTACTTTCTATGACTTGTACTTAAGTTATGGGTCCTATTTTTGACTCTGTTGCCCATTTTTTGAGTTAATGGAAAATAAAGATCATTTTTACCAAGAGATTGAATTGCTGGAGAAAGGGATACCAAAGAAATATAATAAGTCTCTCCTCTGCCTCGTTCTGTGAACTGAATGCTCCCAGTATTTCTGACCTTTGAATAGTGTGGTTATTGGTTTCCATTTGAAAGAAGAGACTGGTTTACAGATGCAGTCAGGAGACCAATACAAGACTTTAGTGCTACTATATGTATCCAAAAGCAGTGGTTCAGGGGCAGAATGATCTGCTGGAGACAATGATTTTTTCTAAAGTAAGGGTCCCCAACTCCCGGTCCACAGACCAGTACCGGGCTACGGCATGCCAGCAACCGGACCACAGAAGCAAGCAAAGCCCCATCCACAGGATGCAGGCAGCACACAAAACCACGCCCCCTCCAGTCTGCGGAAAAACATTTCTCCATGTAACTGGTCCCTGGTGCCCAAAAGGTTGGGGATCTCTGCTCTAAAGGCAACTTTGAGATTATGGAAGGGGACAAGGTAATTCTGGAGTACAACTGACACCATACTCTCAAACCCATAAAAATAAACCTCAAGAAATACGTTGCTTCACCCTGCAACATAAGATGCTCATTGCCAATATGAAAATCAGCAAGCACACAAAGAGTAACAGAAGCATGACAGGTCCAGAGAAAATCAAGTGGTGGAAGCTAGGAGACCACAGGGTGGCATCAGTAACTGCATCACATTTCTCCCAGTCTCAATTGATGCCATGTGGATTGCTCTCCATGATCCATTACCACTGCTGTGAGAATAACCCTAGGCCAGGGGTAGGCAACCTTGGCTCTTTTATGACTCGTGGACTTCAACTTCCAGAATTCCTGAGCCAGCATGGTTCAGCATGGAAACCTCTCCATTTCTCCTCAGCATGGCTGGCTCAGGAATTCTGGGAGTTGAAGTCCATGAGTCATAAAAGAGCCAAGGTTGCCTACCCCTGCCCTAGGCACTACGAGACCAGATTGTCATCAAGTCAACAAGCAGAAGGCTCTGGACAGAGCAAGTGCAGCAGAAAGTATGGGAAAAGAAAACAGTTTATAGGAACTGGTATGCGACAAGACCAACAAAGAGAATGGCAAAGCAAGCTGACAAAGGTGCCCAAACCAATCACTGCTGGGATTTATATAAACAACCAGACACAAAGAAAGGCAAGAATTTTTTTTTATCAACTAGCAAAAATATATGCCAAGATGGCAAAAGAAATTGTACACTATATGTATGTGAAGGACAAAAAAACTGCAGGATAAGCTCAAAATCTTGGAACACTGGCAGCAGCACTATTATCAATTAGGGAAAGTTTTTAGAGTAAAATTTCCACACCTGCCTGTTTCTGATGGCTCAGCTAATGCTGGTCCAGACCTGTGCATTTTGCCTGAAGACGTTACCATGAAGAATGTGAAAATATCTGGCTCAGATAGTCTACCAGGAGATAACCGAACGTTGACACAACTCTGGGGTAAAGCGGCAGACTGGCTGATAAACTTATTGAATGCCATTGTGAACTCTGGCCATGTGCTACTGATTGGGCCACAAGTATCACAGTTCCCTCTTCAAGAACATAGACAACCCAGTAGACTGCTCCAACTACGGACCAATTGCCGCTCATCACACACAATGCAAATCCTCAATGAGAGAACTCCACAATGTCCCTAAATCACTATCAACCAGGGAGGTTTTGTCAAAGGTTTGAGTACTTGTGTCCAGAATGACCATCTTAGCCAATTCAGTTTGTGCCTCAATATCAAGAAAACTAAGTACTTTCACCATCCAGGTCAGTGGCGAAGGTATAGTGAAGAAAAACTCCTTACGTTACTTAGGATCTCATATGCAAAGTGTCCGTGGCATTAATGAAATAGTGTATGCAAGAATCAATGCAACATGGCTGCAGCGGAAGGGAATCACTGGAGTGCTCTGTGATACATGTATGCTAATTCACCGAAAATCAAAAGTGTATAAAATGGTAGTTCACCCACCAACACAGTATGGCACTAAGGGCTGACCAGCCACTAAAGTGCAGAGCGCTTTTTACATGCCATGGAGATGCACATGCTCCGTTGGTCATTGGGCATTTCCAGCTTGACTAGCCTAGCAGGAGATGAGTGTTGCACCAATAACAGAGAAAACAGAAGAAAAACACCTGTAGTGCTATGGCCATGTTCCACAGGTGGGATTCAACCAGTTCGCACCAGTTTGGCAGAACCAGTAAGTAATTTTTTGTTCCCCAGGCCCAGAATGGACTTCCAGAAATGGCATCCACACAGAGAACTATGTTCACATATTTGAATCCCACCACTGCCATGTTCAACTACTAGCAGCCCACACCATCACCTGTACTGCCTACCATTTTAACATTGATGGCAAATGCTCATGTGGAAGACCAAATCAAGGTGGCAAGCACAATTCACACAGATGTGAAAATCATCCAGTTGAACCAGGTTGCTACATTTGATCATATGAAATAGCATTTATTCACCTGAAAAGCAGGTCCTGTACCTGTGGGAAAACACTAAGATGAAGAATTTCAGGTGTCTAAATTTGGGGGTTTGACTGACCACATTAGACTCCTCTGATATGACAGAGAGCCTCAGGCACATGCAAAATTTGGGAAGGGGTGTCTCGAGATCAGCCATTTCATTTCTTTTTGAAATAATTCTTAGCTATAAGCTGTTGGATCTTGTGATTTCTTTTCAGTCTCTGAGGAATGACTAGAATTTCATGTCTTGTCATCAATATTTGCCTCCATTTATCAGACTCCTTTCTCAAAAATTTCAGTTTGAACATGAACCTTATATCTGTTACAAGAAAGACAGAGGGCAACATTTTCAACAACTATTTTTTCTGGAAGCCTCACTCATTCAGAACTTCAGTGCTCCCCCCACCCCCAATTTATTCTAAGAGTAAATTATCTGGCCTATTTTAAAATCTAAACCAGGAAAAACATTTCTGAGTATGTAAAAATGTAACTTGTGTATGAAAATCCTAAGATTACAGCCAGATTTTTAACTATGGCTATAAAAACAAGGTTTTTAATAACAAATAACAAACCAATGAGCTAGTCCAGGGGTAGGCAACCTCGGCTCTTTTATTACTCATGGACTTCAACTCCCAGAATTCCTGAGCCAGTCATGCAGGCTGGCTCAGGAATTCTGGGAGTTGAAGTCCATGAGTCATAAAAGAGCCGAGGTTGCCTACCCCTGAGTTAGTCAATCAAAGTCTATGATGTAATATGCATTAACTCTTTTACTTGTTGAACTGTTTTATCCAATACCAAGTTCAGATTATACTTGTAACTTGCTTTTGAGCCTTTTGTCTGTAAATAAAATTGATTGATTGATTTTTTTTCCTACAGTTTCCAGGCAGACCTTTAAAAGGGAAAGGTGCACAATTCATTAAACGTACTTCAGCAGCATTGAGACATCCACATTGTCCTTTTGTCATCAGTCATGTTTTCTTTCCCTTTCATTTTTTTTAATCTCTTAGCAGGGATAATCAATTTAACCAAAAAGAACCAAAACAGAAGGATACTGTGAGGTTCCAAATATATAACTGTTCTGACAGCTTGAATTTAGTGGATTTTTGGAGAAATATCTTTCATGTCAGCACTCTGAGTAGGGATCTTCTCCAATGAACCCACCTCTAGGGCTTCTCTTGATTGGAATTAGAACTGGAGGTTGCACAGAGAGGTATCCCATGGCACAGGTGTGTAATAAACATCAGGCTTACTGCAACAACTAGGACAGGGGTAGGCAACCTTGGCTCTTTTATGACTCGTGGACTTCAACTCCCAGAATTCCTGAACCAGCATAGCTGGCTCAGGAATTCTGGGAGTTGAAGTCCACGAGTCATAAAAGAGCCAAAGTTGCCTACCCCTGAACTAGGAAGACCATTACGAAAGAATTCCAGTAACTGCCAATTTTTTTTAAAAAAGCTTGATTTTCAGTATTTTCTTCTGCTTCCTCCCACCAATGCAGTGCAATAGTCTAGAGGCCTTCTACTTTAGACAGGAGGAAGGATCTCTATCTATCCCTTATTGGTGTAATGAATTAAACCAGTTTCAGGCTTCTTGCTTCTGGTCTTGCCCCAAATAAACCTCAACTCTACTTTTTTGGGAGATGAGCATCATCTGTCATATAAGGTAAAGGTAAAGGTTCCCCCACACATGCGTGCTAGTCATTTCCAACTCTAGGGTCCAGTGCTCATCTCCGTTTCAAAGCCAAAGAGCCAGTGTTTGTCCAAGGATGTCTCTGTGGTCATGTGGCCGGCATGATTAGACGCCAAAGGCGCACGGAACGCTGTTACCTTCCCACCGTAGTGGTCCCTATTTTTCTACTTGCATTTTTACGGGCTTTCAAACTGCTAGGTTGGCAGAAGCTGGGATGAGTAACAGGCGCTCACTCTGTTACGCGGCACTTGGGATTCGACCCGCCAAACTGCCGACCTTCTGATCGACAAGCTCAGCGTCCTAACCCACTGAGCCACCACGTCATATACTGTATCACTTGCTTATTCGCAAAGGCTGCCACAATGGATGTTGTAAATTACAGCATCCATTGTGGCAATTACCAATACACTAAAAGGCAAACTGATGACCCATGTCTATACAGAGTTCTCGGCAACAATAGATTTAGATTGAGATAACCTTTATTGTCATTTTTTTTTACTGTGGGCACAACGGCACACATCAAAAATGAAATTTAGTTGCCCGCTCTCAAAGTGAAACACATACATGACACACACCTAAGCATACTATATATGTAAAGCCCCACACCCCTACATTACATAACAAATAAATATTAAATACTGTCCATCTTGAATATATAACAGAAGGAGGAATCCTGAGAGTTCACAAGGTTAACGCTGTATGGAAGAAAACTATGGCTGAATCTGGATATTCTGCTCCGCATACCATGAAGCCTCCTTCTCCCAGAAGGTAACAAGGAAAACAAGTCGTGAAGAGGATGAGTAGTGTCCCAGATAATCTTACGGACCCTGCTCAAGCAACGCTTCTGTGTTATGTCCTGGATGGAGGGGAGGGAACTGCTAATGATCTTTTTGGCCATCCTCACCACTCTCTGTACCGCCTTCCTGTCTGAAGCAGTGATGCTTCCAAACCAGACTGTGGTGCTGCATCTTCTCTCCTGTTTGAATTTGGGGTTCCCTCTCTCAGTGGACTAGCTTTTTTTTCCATACAGGCAGATTTCCAGCTGCTCTCACTCCCTTTTTGATCTTCCTGGCAAGGGTACCCATACTAGGAGCAAAATTACTCCAGAGTTTCTCATGGGAACTAAAGCCATTGAAGCTTCCCATTATATCACATCACTAATCCCTTGGGTGAATTACTCTGGAGAGAAGAATAAGCTTAGAGACAGTTACTATCGCAGAGTTAAAGAAGAACAGATGAATCAATCCATGACTACTCATCTAGGCTAAAAGAAACTCACATATTTGACAGACAAAGTAGGTAGTATTCTAGAAACAACGATTGTGCCTGGCAAGCCTGAAGAAATAAGACAAATGACTATTGCGGATGGATGGAATCAAAGAGATTGCTGGAATGTACTTGGAAAAACATAGTTACTGCAAAAGATAAGAAGTATTTATACATGCAGCCATCAGCAGTGAAATCTAAGTCACTAGCTTCTAAAACTGCTCTGCCATTATCTCTATTCCCACTTCATGTCTAGTGCCCACCCACCCACCCACCCACCCAGAATATTCCCAATTCACTTTTCACTTTTTTCTGGATATTTATAAAGGATCAAACTGACAGGCACTCGCTCAATACTTTTATTTTGTAAAAATACCCACGGGGCAAATTTTTGAATCCAAGTATGTTCTTGGCTGACACTTGTTTGCAATGTATTAGCTTCCTTTTTAATATTGCTTTATTACTAAATGTTTTTTTTTAAAAAAACACAGTTAAGCTGCAGGCTTGGTAGATACCATGGAAGAAATCTGCAAGTAGACCTAGAGGTATGTACTGCATCATGTACACCTTTCACTACAAATGGAGTCAAAGGACTTTCTTTCCTGAATGTCCAATCTGGGACAGCCTGACATACTTGAGCATATCTATCTGTCTGTCTGTCTGTCTGTCTGTCTGTCCGTCCATCCATCCATCCATCCACCCTCCCACCTACCTACCTATCTATCTATCTATCTATCTATCTATCTATCTATCTATCTATCTATCTATCTATCTATCTATCTATCTATCTATCTATCCATCCATCCATCCACCCACCCACCCACCCACCCACCCACCCATCTATCTATCTATCTATCTATCTATCTATCTATCTATCTATCTATCTATCTATCTATCTATCTATCTATCTAAATATACCTTGTCTTTCACAGCTTTTATTCTAAGCAGAACCTGCATTTTCAGATACCTTCCCTCTCTAGAATTGGAGGTAGAGGTAGATTTGGCAATGTTTCTTTGCAGAATGCCTTGCCCAGCTCCCCATTCAACTGGAATAACTGGAAGATGTAAATCTTCATATGTCTCCTATCCCCTGAGCCTCTGCTTCTCCTTTAGATGAAGAATCATCCAGGAGAGGCCTACAGTAGATGGCTCCTTTTAAGAGATGATCACAGATGCCCATCCTGGTTGGAAAATTCTGGGATCTGAAGTCCTGGAGATCATTCTAGACCCAGGAGAGGCTCAGCCACATTAATTGAATCAGAAAGTTAACAATCTCCTGTGTTCCAAGAGCAAATCAAAGAACCAGCTTAACAAAACATACAAATAGGCAGATAATTAAAAATCCAATCTACATACTATTAATGTTAGATATTACAAGCTGTTTATGTTTTAGATTGTGGTGTTTTGGGATTTATTTATTTATTCATTTTTAAGGCTAGGGATATAGAAAATTTCCAACTATTTATGTTCAGGTTTTCCCTAACATTCAGTCTCTTTAAACAACTGATTTACATAGCTTTAAGCATACTTTTCCCAAGAAACTCTTCTTTAAAAAACATTAATTGGTTTTCTCTTTTTCCCTCTTGTAATCTCTTCGGGCAACTCTTAGAAATCCACATTCTTTTGAGATGCATATTTCATATCCCAAAGAGGTTTATTTTTTGACAAACAGATACAAATGGATTCATTCTGTACTGGTGTTTATAATACAACGGGCCCTGCTTTGGCAAGCAATATTTAGCACAAAAAGAAATCCTTCAGAGATTTCTTTTACATTTCTAGCTTTATAGTTAAACTTGCAAAAATAGATGTCATCCCAGTATCCTATCAAGAAAAAAGAAAAGACCGTTTCTTTGAACAATCTTATAGACTTAATAGCCACCAGCATATTTGATTCCATGTTTCTTCTAAAAATATCTGTAAATAAAATCTTACTTTTGGGCCAGAAACCAATCAATACTAAGCAGCTCACAATAATTCTCTTCACTTGTCAGATCCAACTTATGAAGCCACAGGTTCTATCATGCAATTCTTGGTTTTCACCCGGTTTTCCCAACTATGGATTGTTGGTGAGGTGTTATGGGAGTTTAAATCCAACCCATTTGGTAGATACCGAATAAACAAGCTGCCTTAATACAACCTGGCTACTTCACATTATGTAGCATAATCATACCTAGGTTCAATAATACACAAGACCACATTTATATTTTCATTTTAGAAGACTTAGTTGAAACAAATAGTTCTATGAATTAATGCTAAAGAAAAAGTTCCGAACCAGCTTTAGAAGTTGTGACACAACTACAAAAATTCACCTGAAACATAAATATACAAGGATAGTGTCACAAAATGAAATTACTTTTATTGTTCTTTACTGACTACGTATTGACCATGAAATTGAACTGCTCTCTGCAGTATGTTCAATTTTCTCCTGGAAAGTTCTTTATATCAAATTTAAAATGTTGAGGATTTCTCAGGAGAACAAATAAAAATATATATATTGTCTGGGAAATGTCCAGTCAACAATAATCAAATCTGGCAGATCGAACAAAGATGTTTAGAAAATACTAAATGTGTAATGCCTTCAGGTATTTTAGGGTAGATGTAGTTTTTCTTAGGTTCCGTCAAATAAGCAAGCAATGTTTCCTCTTTCTAGCTCAGAGGACTTTATCCTGATTCTGAATCAAATTCATCCACCATGCATACAGCTTTTGTTTCTGTACCTTGCACATTTTCTTTCAGAGAATGGGTGGGTGTGATTGAACCAAAATTACGTATGAGCTAGAAGTACATCCCAATTTCTTCACATATCAAAAGGACGACCGACTCACAGTACACAGTTCTCAAAATAGACGGCATGAAGGTTAGATAGCATGAACTTTGGTTTTCCATCATGAAAACTGCTACACAAGAAGGTGCATGGTGAATATGGAATTCACGTATTTGAGTGACAGCAACTCCAAAATATACTTTTAAGAGTCTGAAAGCATCGGTCGTGACCTAGGAAAGCCTAACACACCAAATGTCACAAAGAAGATGTTCTCAGAATTTTTGATACTTTCTTCAGAAGATGAACTTATTCGGCAGCAGCTGACATTGTGAAGCACATGTCAGTGTCAACCTTCAGTTAATAAATGTCTCATTTAGCAGCAGAAATTTTAGTATCAATGGTCATCATAAGTTAAGGACTACCCGTACTAAGGTAGCCAGAGAGACACAGAATAACACACTCCAGGGTTTGGGGTATGTTTAACACTGATGGCGCAAATGGGTGTGGAGACTTCTTGGAACTACTGAAAGGACTGTGTTGTAGACTGGAGATAGATGGTATTCCCCCCCCACTACCCATCTATGTCAAAAACTGAACAGCCCTCTCTCAACAGAGGGGTTGTCAGGACCCACCCCAAACCACGTCTTAGGAAGACAAAACTCTTGGAGCCAAATCTAGTCCAAAAAGAATCTTTACTATGACATGCTTGGTTGTAGGAGTACAAGACAGGACTTAATATTGTACTACAAACTAAACCCTTGTAAAGAGTTCCCGGTTCAACCCCCCCTTAACCCCATTTGGTCAGACCCCCATCATTTACCTCGTATCATCCCTCTCGTGGGAAAAAGGAACTTAGGACCTTTTATGTTTATTGCTCTCTTCCATGACACAAGCCAGATGCTCCTACCCTAACCCCCCCTTTTTTCCCCCAGTTCAAAAGGCTTCTCTTTTCCTTTGTAATGCCTAATACTGGCTCAATACACATCCGTTCCCTCCTCCTCAGGAGATGGCAGGATCCATGGAATAATGTTTTAAACATACATTTATGAATATGATATAAATGGATACTGACAGGGGGATGGATATGACACCACCTGTCTCCTGTCTACAACACGGTCCTTTCAGCAGTTCCAAAAAATCTCCACACCCATTTACACCACTCAGGTGACCCTGAAGACAGAGGTAAACCTCCAACTCAGAGTAAACTCTGCTACTTTTACTTTCTAAAATGGTTTTAGGTGCAACAGTGAAATTAAACGTGTACACCCACACACACACACCCCAATTCTCTCCTCTGAAGGAACATTTTGTAGGTTTTCTACAGCCCAGGTTTGAGACTTATGGCTGAATTTTGTAACCAGTTGGATTCAGGCCAAAGGAAGGACACCTAGATTCAAAACCTGGCTCTGGCCAACACAGCACCTAACCTTGACTGGGATTTAATAACAATCAATATTTAAGATTTCCCCTTTCTGGTTTTGCCTCAGCTTCTTCATTGTGCTAGGATGGGGATTGAGAGCCATCTTCTGGACATTATCGGAACTACAGGCATCTTAAACTTTTCTTAACCCAGGCTAGTGTCTCATGCACAAGTTTCCTTTTGCAAATCTGCTATGCATTAATTTGACACATTTTGGACAGCTTTAAAAGACACACACACACACCCAGGATACAGCACGGTGTATGTATGTGTTCATATGTTTTAGCTTCTAGGCCCTGAATCACCTTTATTGCCCTTCTCTGCACTCTTTCCATAGTCCCAACATCTTGTTTTGTATCACGGTGACAAAAACTGGATGCAGGATTCCAAGTGTGGCCTTACAAAGGCTTTGTAGAGCAGTAGTAGCACTTCATATGATCCTGATTCTATCCCTCTTTTAATGCAGCCTAGGATTGCATTGGCTTTTTTTTTTTTTTTGGCTGCTGCCGCACATATAATGCATCTATGAGAATCCCACACATGAAACCCACTCAAAGGGGGAGGCGGCTTGATTGCACGGTCACGTGACCATTTTGCCTTTTTTTCTCTTTTTTTAAACTTCCCCCCCTCCATGCATGTTCCTGTAGTCTTTTAGGACCCAGTTCAAAATGTCGATTAGCTGCTTCTAGGCCTGTCTGCTTTTAGAGCATTTCCTTTCAGAAAGCCATATGCTGCTCTTACGCAATCTCTGTGATTTTTAACCATCAGGTAAGGTAGGTAGAACATAAAAAGAGAGGCTTATGAGAATCTGGGAAGAAGCTACGTTAGTACGATGGTATTGTGCAAACTGTTTAAACTGGAGCTGTTTAAACTTCATCAGTCCTGTCACAGTTATGTCCTTTGGCCTCTTTGAGACATGCAAAATATTAAACCTGCTATTTGTCTTTGAATTTTATTTTATTTTTATTTTATTTTTTTGTAAAGGAAGGTGACTTTTAACAACCTGCCTCCAGAAATGGTGAATGCTACAACACTGGAAGTTTTTAAGAGACTGGACACCCATTTGTCTGAAAAGGTATAGGGTTTCCTGCCTGACCAGGGGGTTGGACTAAATGACCTGCAAGGTCCCTTCCATCATCATCATCATCATCATCATCATCATCATCATCATCATCATCACCATCATCATTATTATTATTATTATCATTATCATTATTATTATTATTATTATTATTATTATTATTATTATTATTATTATTATTATTATTATTATTATTACATGGCCTTTCATGTATATTGGTATGAAAGATGAATAAATTTCTCCCTAGTTTATTCTAATTACAGAGAGTCCTCAACTTATGGCTACAATTGTGATCGGAATTTATATCGCTAAGCAAGGCGATTGTTCAGTGAGTCACGCCCAATTTGGTGATCTTTTCTTGCCACAGGGGTTAAGTGAATCATGCGATCATTAAGCGAATCTGGTTCCCCCACATTGACTTTGCTTGTGGGAAGCTATTTGGGAAGGCCACAAACGGTGATCACCTGACCCTGCTACCGTCCTAAGTACATGTCAGTTGCCAAGCGTCCCAATTTTGGATCACGTGACCACGGGGGATGCTGCACTCATTGTGCAAGGACCAATCCTAAGCCCCTGTTTTCAGTGTGGCTGTAACTTTGAATGGTCACTAGAGCAATGTTCGCAAGAGCTGTAGTCTTAACAATAGCATTTTAGGTGGATGTACTTGTTGCACCTTACGTGTGAAAGTAGACCAAACGCACCGTGTGGTTTTACCAGGAGTGTTTTTATTTCCTAAAGGATGGATAAAGAGGTAGAAGAAAGCTCACTTGCAGACCAAAATGATTTGTTCAGATTGCTTCTATCCTAAAAAGCCATTCAAAAGACACTGAGAGGTTAAAAGAATGGACTCAGAAAGTAGAACAGAATACAGAACAGCAAGAGTTGGAAGGGACCTTGGAGGTCTTCTAGTCCAACCCCCTGCTCAAGCAGGAGACCCTTATAGAATTATAGAATAACAGAGTTGGAAAGGACCTTATTCTAGTCCTATCAGTTTCCACGCAGTATACACTAACACATTCTGTTACCTTATTTTATTATTTTTATGGCTGCTGGTACAAACTAAGAAACAGGGATGCGGTGGCTCAGTGGGTTAGGACGCTGAGCTTGTCGATCAGAAGGTCGGCAGTTTGGCGGGTCGAATCCCAAGTGCCGCATAGCAGAGTGAGCGCCTGTTACTTGTCCCAGCTTCTGCCAAGCTAGCAGTTCGAAAGCACGTAAAAATGCAAGTAGAAAAATAGGGACCACTCCGGTGGGAAGGTAACAGCATTCCGTGCGCCTTTGGTGTCCAGTCATGCCGGCCACATGACCACGGAGATGTCCTCGGACAAGCGCTGGCTCTTTGGCTTTGAAACAAAGATGAGCACTGGCCCCTAGAGTTGGAAATGACTAGCACGCATGTGCGGGGGAACCTTTACCTTTTACAAACTAAGAAACTCAGAAAGACCAACTGTGAAAAAGGGGTGATGGCATTTTTCAGCTAACAAGACTGTCATCAGCATAGGTCAAGAAGACAATTCGATCCCTGCCAAAGTCAACCCCCCTGTCTGGCATTGATTTCCGAATATTATCACCTATAACTAGGATCAGCTAACCCCTAGTGTCAGGAAATTCTCATTCTGAATGAAAACACTCTGAAAGGTTGAACTATATGATCTGTTATCAGGGATGCACGTATTGTTGTCCCTTGTTTTTCTATATCTATCCCATTCATTCAAAAAGCTCACTTTTCTAGAATTGTTTTGAAATTTAATTTCTGACATCAAGCATCAAAGTGCCTTTCACGCATTAGAGAAATCTATTAATAAGTCTGCTAAGCTCAATTATCTCATTGTTTCCAGCCAGGCAGAAGTGAAAACAGAACAGAAAAATCTATTGGCACAATCAATTAATGGGCGGGAGTTGAGTGTCTCGTGTGTTGTTCAGCCAGCCATGAGCAGCTATTGAACCCACTCTGGGTTTTTTCTGCCCCTATGCTTGAAGGGAATTGAATTGATAGGTGGCCTATTATCAAGAAGTACATGAGGTTTGTATATGAGTACAAACAAATTATGCAGAGGCATCTGCTGGACTTCTGAAACTTTAAATCTCATCCTGCAAGCCTATGAGATAACACACGATGCTCAACATAATCAAACTGCCCAGCAATTATAGTAACGATTATGCAAGGACAGTTTACAGACTTGGGTTGACCCTATTGCACCATCTGGGACTCCATTTATAAAAGCCAACTTTATACTTGACAAAGCTAACCAGTTTTGGAGCCTCAACATCTCTGTAGTGTCTGGGTACAGGTTATGCGCTGCCAGAGCATAATAATGAAAATTTTAAGCAGTCTACAACATCAATCTCTATTAAACACCTACCTGTCACTGTCTCTAACTGAGGCCTTTTTTTTTTTACTTCATCAGGTTGGGGGTTTCATGGGAAGGACCTTAGCCACCAGAATTTTATGGACCCTTGTCTACTTGCCATCAACAGCTAGCTATGACTTAAAACACTAAAATTGACTGCCAGTCCACAAACTAGAAAGATGTTATCTATGACCAATGACCTGCCCTTGGGTGAGGATTATTCCTGAAGGACATCAAGTAGTGAATACTCACCTTAGAACAGAGGTCCCCAACCTTTTGGACACCAGGGACCAGTTCCATGGAGAGGCTTTTCCATGGACGGGAGGTTGCATGGTTTTGTGTGCTGCCTGCATCTCGTGGATGGGGCTTTGCTTGTTATGTGGACCGGTTGCTGGCATGCCATGGACCGGTACTGATCCACAGACCAGGGGTTAGGAACCCCTGCCTTAGAAGATTGAACGACAAGCAGTTAAATGTATACCATCTCTTATTTCTTTTTTCAGTTTTTCTTCTGTTTGTTTATGCTGTAAGTTTTCTAATAATAAATGTTTACTAATAGTAAAGCTGAGCTTGAAGAGCCAAACAAATGCAAGCAATCTCATGTAACGAAGGCCTTCGCATTTTAAAAGAAAAGTTTTCTCCAATTAAATAAAAAGAGAAAACTTTTTCCCTGACATTTAGCTTTCCAAATAACAAACAACAAACTACAATGGAGGCCCTTGTTTTAATCAGACTTCGGCCTTTAATTCTACTCTCAGAACAGCTAAGAAATATTTCAACAGCTTGCCAAATTGAATTTAATGTCTCAACATGACCTTAGAGAAACCTCTTTTAGCATTACAGAATGGCTTTACTTTTTAAGCTATTCATTTGTAAAACTTTAAATTTCCTATTTCTGCATCAAAAAGTTCTGGAGAAAATGAAGTCCCCACCCGCAAAACCATTATTGGCCTGCATATAAATTGGAAGCAATCAATTGCACAAAACAACATCAAGTTCATTTCAAAGGAAATGGATTAAATGGTTGAAATTTCTCAAAGAAACAGATTTATAGTTCATCCCTTTTCAATTTTCTCTCAAACAAGGGCATTTATTTCTGTTTGATAATGTTGTTCTTCCTGGAACACAAGCACCCGTTAAGTTCTTTGTTACATCTCTTGAGGAGATGCAATATGTCTTCTAAAGGTCTAATAATAAAAATAATGAATACAGAAAATAACTTTCTTGTAATTTCTCCTGTTATAAATTGTGCTTGGTGAAATTTCTTTTTTTTTCCAGCTACTTTGTCCATCCAGTTAAATTTATTTGGAGAGCTACTGCCATCAACTGATTCTGTGTGATATTGCACTCAGGTTGCACAAGTTCTATCTTTAAGTGTTCTTGGAATATAGGAATCGGTGTCTTACTGCCAATAAATGGTACATTATTATTGAGATATACAAAAGATGGAGGGTTGCCAGTCTGGAAAATTCCCCCAAAGTTTTTGCTTCTCAAAAGGAAAAGTTGTTTGCAAAAAAGACTCTGAGACCCTAGAACAGGGGTAGGCAACCTCGGCTCTTTTATGGCTCATGGAATTCTGGGAGTTAAAGTCCATGAGCCATAAAAGAGCCGAGGTTGCCTACCCCTGACCTAGAAGGAAAAGGGCAGTAACGATGATTAGGGGACTGGTGGCTAAACTGTATACCGGTATTGAACAGGTAAGAGAACTAGTTATGTCTAGTCTAAGGAAGAGAGGACTTATGGGAGATCTGATAATAGTCTTCCAATACTTGAAGGGCTGTCACAGGGAAGTGGGGGTCTGTTTATTCTCCAAAGCACCTGAGGTTAGGATGGGAAGCAATGGATGGAAGCTTATTAAAGAGAAATACAACCTAGAACTAAGGAGAAATTTCCTGACAGTGAGGATAATTAACCAATGAAAAGCTTGCCTTCCAGAGTTGTGGATGCTCCATGGCTGGAGGTTTTCAAGAATAGATTGGGCAACCATTTGTCTGGGATGATGTAAGGTCTCCTGCCTTCAGCAGGTGACTGGACTAGAAGACCTTTGAGGTCCTTCCAGCCCTATGATTCTATTCTATTCTATTCTATTCTATTCTATTCTATTCTATTCTATTCTATTCTATTCTATTCTATTCTGTTCTGTTCTGTTCTGTTCTGTTCTGTTCTGTTCTTTGCTGAAGCTAGTAATTACTATTATATTCTTGCTGAAACTAATAATTGCATCACATATAAGAAAATATTTTCTGGGTATGCATAATTCCAGTGTAGTGAATCTGTATGTCATTGAATACCAACAACAAGCGTTAATGGGCATTAATATTATTAATATCATTACTAACATCACCTAGAAAAACTGGCATAGGCAAAAATGCCCTTGTCATACAACAGCCGATCTAATTAATTAATTAATTTGTCTCTAATATTTAATTTGTCTCTAATAATTAATTGTCTCTACATAAAGCAAAGCCCAAATCAATTCATTTACTTTGGTATAAATAAAAATAAAATTAATACATTATAGCCAATTATCATGATATTGAATTAGTCCATGAATTCAAATTATTGCAGTAATATACTAACACGTTTAATTTACTTAATTTCCAATACAAATGCTTCTGTATCTGATTCATAGTCTACGGCAGTGTTCCCTAATCTGGTATTTATGCATGTGTTAGAAATACAATCTGTACACCAATGCTGGAAATTTAGTCCTACAAATTGGGAAAGCATCAAGTTGGATAAATCAGAACTATGGCTTTCATCAGTAACATGGGGCTTTTCACCAGGAGCTTCCGTAATTTGCTTTACATCAATTTGTTTCTGTAAGTCCATTAATTGGATTCATTGTAGAATCCAGCTGCCAAAATGCCACTAGAAAAACAAAATCTGAACACATTATTCTCATGTTCTACTTCTTGCACTATCAGGTAGTAGATTTCCATTGAACAAAGTACAGATTTAACTTTAAAGTACTAATTCACTGGAAACCAAATTTATGCAAGGAGCCTATTTTCACCACATCATTCTTGCTTGAGGTCATTCTCTAAGCTTCCTATGATACCCAATTTAATTAACGGGGCCCAAGAAAAAGGGCTTCTCTTGATTGTTGCATCAAAGCTGGAATTCTCTAGAATAAACATATACTTTAGCCTAGTAATATGGCTTTAAGTAGCATAAAGACTTTCTCTTAACTTGTATTTTTAATTTGTGACATTTTCACTTTGCCCAGCTTCATATATACACACACGCAATCCTTCACTGAGCACTCTGAATCTGATTTGTTTATTTATTTATATTTCATATTTCTAAACTACCCATCTCCATCAAAGAAGGGCCCTAGGCAATGTATAATATAATTGATAAATATAACATGTATAAAAATTAAGGTCTTCCTTATTCAATATATTATACAATGTATAGGGTCTCCTGCTTGAGCAGGGGTTAGAAGACCTCCAAGGTCCCTACCAACTCTATTATTCTATGTTCTAGGATTTAAAGTATAAAATAATCACAATTAAATAATTATCATCTTCATTTTTGTTGAACTTGAAACAGTGATCTACTTAGGAACACAAATGCTCTGTGCTCACTCTCCAGGTGACCAATAGGTTGTGCAAAGGTGATAATCCTCATTGTGCTCCACTTTCTGAGCTACTATTAGAGCAAAATATTCCCCAACTCAACCACTACCACAAAACAAGGAAACAATTTATTAAAAGTCACTTTTTTAATTAGTGTGTATTTGTGGGGTGATTTTCAAATAAAAAAGTCTAATCGGCTGCCTTGAGGTGAAGCTAAACAAAAAAAGAATCAGGTGTAATAAAATATAACAAAATCATTACAGTTACATAAGCCCTTCCAAGCTGCACTACCACCATTCCTCCATTGCATTTAGAAGTCCCTGTGACCAATAAAGATAAAATAGTAGCATATTGACAATTTGTTATACATTTTTCCTGGTAGTTTAATTGTGATTGCATGTTGGTTGATTTGAAAAAGACAATCAATTCATACTGGAAGAAGCAATTACCAATTGATCCTAGAATTACGGTCATAGGTCATGTCAGTTGTTAAGTAGGTCACTCCATGATCATGCCCAATTTTGCAATTTTTGTGGCAGTTGTTCAGTTGTTTTGCAGTGGTGAAGTAAATCCATTGTCTGCAATGGGCCTTTTTTCCCCATGGAAGTAAATGTTCATTTTTGTTTCTGGCAAAAAGAAAAAAAAGTTTTTTCAAATACAAAAACAGAGAGCCAACTTTGATTCAGGATGGAAAAGTATGCTTGAAAATGGTTCTGGATTCTTTTTTTTTTTTAAATGGCTGGTTTTGGGTTTCTGAGATGAAAATTCCTGATGCTGGTGTTAACGTGGGGAGACAAAAAAAAATATTTCAACACAAATGAAAAAAAAGGAGAGTACGGTTAGATTTTGGGTGGAAAAGTATACTTAGGAGTTGTTCCGCGTTCTCTTTTTTGAAAACTGCCAATTTTGGTATCTGAGATTAAAATTCCTAAAATTGGTTGTAGGTAGAGAATTGAGCCAAAAACAAAAATAGAGGGCTGGATAACACTCAGGCTGGAATTTTATGCTTGGAACTAGTTCTGGAGTCTCCACCAAAATCATTGAGATTAGGCCCTTGGGAAGAATACAGGTAGTCCTCGACTTATGACCACAATTGAGCCCAAAATTTCTGTTGCAAAGCGAAACATTTGTTAAGTGAATTTGCCCCCTTTAAGACCTTTCTTGCCACAGTTGTTAAGTGATTCACTGCAATTGTTAAGTTAGTAACAGGGTTGTTAAGTGAATCTGGCTTCCCCATTGACTTTGCTTGTCAGAAGGACATAAAAAGCAATCACATGACTCTGGGACATTGCAACCGTCATAAATGTCAGTCAGTTTCCAAGCATCTGAATCTTATTCACATGACCGTGGGGTTGCTGCAAAGGCCATAAGTGTGAAAAATGGTGATGTCATCTTTTTCAATGCCGCTGTAACTTTGAATGGTCACTAAATGAATGGTTATAAGTTGAGGACTACCTGTATTCTTCATGCTGACAATAGGTATGCAGGACGGAGGGGTGGGGGAAAAAATCTATGCAGAAATTAGGAGCGGTATTAGGTTCCTTCCAAAAACATGCTTAGAAACAGTTCTGCATTTATTTATTTATTTTGAAAATAGCTGTTTTTGGGTCTCCAAGGTGAACATTTCTAATGCTGATGGCAGGAGTCCAGAGCTGGGAGAGTGGATAAAAATGAAACTAAAAACAAAAACAGAAGGTTGGGTTAAGACTCAAGAGTGGAAGTTTATGTTTAGAATCCGTTCTGGAGCCTTTTTTCTAAAATTGGCATTTTGAAAGGAAAATTCCTGATGCCGGCGGTAGGTGCACAGGGCAGGTAAAAACCATCCCGACTCACATTCAGAAACTGAGAATGGGAAGAGAATGCAGAATGCGGCCGCGCGAGTTGTGATGGGGATTTCCCGATACTCCCATGGAACACCTCTTCTCCGCGAGCTGCATTGGCTCCCGGTTGCCCTCCGGGTGAGATTCAAGGTGCTGGTGATGACCTATAAAGCCCTAAATGGCTTGGGTCCGGGATATCTGAGGGAACACCTGCTGCCAGCATCAAGTTCCCTTCGTCCAGTGCGCTCCCACAGGGAGGGTCTTCTCAGGGTGCCACCGGTAAGAGATTGCCGGCGGACGACACCCAGGGATAGGGCCTTCTCAGTGGGGGCACCTGCCCTTTGGAACCAGCTGCCCGCGGAGCTTAGGACTGCCCCCGACCTCCGTTCATTCTGCCGGGACCTGAAGACCTGGCTCTTCGAGCTTTCTGGCCCAGGCTGAGAATTTTAATTTCAATTTTAACTGGGGTTTTATTTGTTCAGGGACGGATGTAATTTTTTTAAATTGTTTTTAACTTTTGTATTTTTTGTTTTAATCACCCTGTAAACCGCCCTGAGTCCTTCGGGAAAGGGCGGTATATAAATGTAATAAAATAAATAAATAAATAAATAAATTTGGGTTGGAAAATTATTTTTAAAAATGGTTCTGGATTCTCTTTTCCAAAATCACTGATTTTGGTGTTCTCGAACGAAAATTTCTGATTAACCACCAGTTAGGTGAATGGGCCAGGGCTGAAAAATCAGTCAAGTTGAATGGAAAAATGGAATATGCTTTGAACCCATTCTGGATTCTCTTTTTTGAGAACTGCTGATTTTGGGTCCATAGGACAAAATTCCGGATAATGGCATCATGAGTAACAGCCTTCCAAAAAGGTTGAGCCTTGAATGCAAAACTGAGGATGGGATTAGATTTAAGGTGGAGGAATTTAATGCGTAGAATAGGATCTTGATTCTTTTCAACAACAGCTGGTTTTAGGTCCCTAATTGCAAATATCCTGATGCTGTCAATAACTGATTGGTTGGGGGGAGGGTGGTTGAAAATACTTCCACTCAAATACAAAAATGGAAGCCAAAACTTCTAGGAAACCATATAATCGGATGAGATTCGTGGTAGAATTTTATACTTAGATGCTGCTCTGAATTCTGTTTTCAAGAACAGCAAATTTTGAGCCCCTGTAAAAAGAATTCCAGTAAGTGATTGGAGTACTTGGAATGGGGTTAAAAAATATTTCAACCTGAATGGGAAAATGGTGGGTGGGATGAGATTTGGAGTGGAATTTTAGAAACAGTTCTGCATTTTCTTGGGGGCGGGGAATATCCAGTTTGTGTTGACCAGGAGGAAAATTCCTGGTGCCAGTAGTAGGCATGCAGGGCCAGGGTGTACGCAAAATATTTCAATCCAAGTACAAAAATGGAGGGTGGGATAAAATTTGGGGTGGTATTTTATGCTTCAAACCAGCTGTGTTTTCTTTTTCCAGAAATGGGTCATCTTGAGTCCCCTGGAGGAAAATTTCTGATGTTGCTGGTGAACCTTGGCAAAATAAATGATGGACTTGGCACTTCTCCTGGTGCATGGAGGCTGTAGAGCAGACATGTCAAACACAAGGCCCGGGGGCCAGATCCAACCCGCAAAGTGGTTTCATGTGGCCCCCAAAGCCATCCTGGAAAGTGAGGAAACGGTCCCCGCCGCCTTGGCCCTGGTCCAGAGACCCTCCTTCTGCCAGAGACCCTCAGATCTGTCCCACTCCTGCCCAGGCCCCCATAGGTACCCTTGATGCCAATGATGTAGAGCTGGCCATGCCCACCCAGTAGGCCATGCGCACTCCAGCTGCGCCCACCCAGTAGGCCGCGCCCACCCTGGCCATACCCCCCCGCCCCCCCGAGGGCAACCGCAATGCTGATGTGGCCCTCAATGAAATTGAGTTTGACACCCCTGCTATAGAGTTTCAGGTAAGGAACGAAGAGGCTTCAGATGAACCTGGCAAGGCTGAGTGGATTTGGGTTTGGGGGCCTTCTGGGGCTCATATTTTACCATCTTTGTTACTGGATGGTCTGGCATTGCCCCAGACGTTTGGCGCAATTTGGGGGCTCCTTCTACTGTGCTTGAGAAACAAGTGGCAGTCATAGCTAGGAGAGCCTTTTCAAGCTTTATGTTGTGGGCCTTCCTGGACCATGAGGCTGTACTCACAGTCACTCATGCTCTACTCACATCCAAAATGAACTACTGTAGCATGCTCTACATGGGACTGCCCTTGAAGATTATCTTCAGCTGACTCAGAATGCATCTGGGCTAATAGTTATCACACCTTTTTTCTGTGAATTGCATTAGTTCCCAGTTTGCTTCTGTGTGTAATTCAAGATGCTCATTTTGACCTTTAATACATGGGACCATTTTATTTGGAGGACCACCTCTTCCAAATTAACACCTGCCCATCCATTCACCAGGTAAGGTAGGAAGCAGTGTGCTGTAGATCCTGTCCCCAGAGGAGCTTCATCTAGTGGGAACCCTGTAGTAGGCTATCCTTTGCTGAGGTGAGGTTAGCCCCATCCCATTAGCCTACCAGTTGGCCCTTAAAACTTGTTTTTTTTCACCAGCATTGGGATCCCAGGAACAGCATACAAGGTGGTTATATGAGATTAAGTGATATTTGTTCTCCCACTTTCTTAAGTTTTATTGCATATGTTTACATTATATCTTCTTTTATTTGTTTTAGATCGTTAGGGATTTTTAACTGTTACTGTTATACGCTACTCAGAGTCACCTGTTTGAGATGAGCAGCTATACAAATATATTAAACAAATAAATTCCCATGAAAAAAAAAACAACCAGAGAGCCGAAAGTATTTTTTAGGGTTTATTTAAATAAAAATTATAATTTATACCAAGATACCCTATTCCCCCTTTTTTAAACAAAGAAAGTTCTCTTAAAAAATGTACAGGGCAAATTGTTTCATTTCAGTTTTTCATACAACTCTCCTGTTTGAACAAATGTTACACTGCTAATGTATTATTTACAACTTCAAAATATAGACTGAATTTCCAGACATAAAAAGTATTTCACATCCATTCTTTTAATGATTAGTAGCAGAAAAAAATATCTGCCAAAATGTACATAATTAGTTATAAACTACCAGGTTTGCTTTTGCAGGTCAAACGCTCCCATATCTCTACAATATCCCCCCTCAATTTACACAGCACATCCATTGGCTTTGAAAGACTTTTGCATTATTGTGCTACATGATTTGCCTAGAGTCAAATCCTGCAAAATTAACATGTTAATGTAATAAAATTTCGGATTCCGGCAGTTTGGGAAGAGACAATAAGTTGTGATCAGTTTTCATTTCCTTTTACGCTGAGAAAAGGTCTCCAACATGACCACTATGTTTATAACAAAAGAGCTCATTGAACTAAATATTTTAAAAAATCATTATGAGTCACAAGAGATACTACTATCTGTATCAGCACAACAAATTTATAAAATGGTTTTTAAAAATGCTACTTTAAGGTAACACTTTGTATTAGTAGCACTAGTGGAGCTACATTCAGTAAGTAGATAATCAAAATCTCATGGAAAAAGATGGGATTTAAATCAAACCTAAGAGTGGTTGCCTGAGTACAGAATAGACTAACAAATATTCAGCATTTTAGTATATAGGAAAAAGAAAATCACTGAGATGGTCCAGCACACCAAAATTATTTTTCGGGCATGGTATCAAATATCCGACATAAGAAGAAATAGAAGTCAATTATGCACTAGTCCTTTGAACAGGAAAATGTACATGGTTGCAGCAAGGAAGGAAAAAAAATAGTTCACATTTTAATGCATATTCACCTAATTCCCCAAATGCTTGACCAAATTAGATTGCACTTCAGTGGTGAAATGTACATTTCACATCTCCTACACATTTTAGTGTATGGGTGGATATGTGTATGGTTGTTTTTTTTACAAACGAATGTCATCAAAAGTCTACAAAATTATACATTTCACCGTTGAAGTGTTGAATGGATAGATTTGAACAGATTTGAAGCAACCACCTCCTAGAACAGTATTTTTCAACTTTATCAGTTTTAAGATGTGTAGATTGGGGAATTCTGGGAGCTAAAAGCCAAACATCTTGAAGTTGCCAGGCTGAAGTGCATTGTTGTAGAAGTCTTTGGGTGACTAGAATAGAGATAAATTTTAAAAAACAGAACTCCGTTATCTAATTTTTACCAGAACTAGTAATTTTGGAAACAGAATGGTTAAAAAGAATACTTGAAAATGATACAAAAGGGGGGGGGGAGAGAGAAAACTAGCTTGCTTACTAATCTATCCTCCCACCCCCCAAAAAACAAAATCTCACAGAACATAGAATAACAGGGCTGGAAGGGATCTCAAGAGATCTTCTAGTCTAACCTCCTGCTTGAGCAAGAGACCCTGTATGATTCCAGACAAATGGCTGTCCAGTCTCTTATTGAAAACCTTCAGTGGCACACATCCGTCTAGAGCAGCGTTTCCCAACCTTAGGAACTTGAAGATGCGTGGACTTCATAGCTGGCTGGGGAATTCTGGGAGTTGAAGTCCACGCATCTTCAAGTTCCTAAGGTTGGGAAACGCTGGTCTAGAGGTCAGCCATTCCACTGGTTAAGTGTTGCCACTGTCAGGAAATTTCTCCTTAACTTTAAGTTGGATCTCTAATGGTTTTTCACCCATTACTTCTTGTCCTGACCTCAGTAATAGACAGGTAGTCCTCGAATTTCAAGTTCATTTGAAATTACAACAGCAAAAAAAAGTGACATGACAGTTTTTTTCACACATGCAACCGTTGCAGCATCTTCGTGGTTATGGAATTAAAATTCGGATGCTTGGCAACTGGTTCATATTTTTGACCGCTGCTGTGTCCCAGGGTTATGTGATCCCCTTTAGCGACCTGACAAGCAAAATAAATGGGGAAGCCAGATTCCCTTAACAGCCATGTTACTAACTGAACAACTGTAGCGAATCACTCAACAACTGTAGCACGAAAGGTTGTAAAATGGGGCAAAATTCACTTAACAACTGTCTCACTTAGCAACAGAAATTTTGGGGTCAATTGTGGTCGTAAGTCGAGGACTACCTGCCGTGCAGCATAAAGCGTACTTACTCTTCACATGATCTTGATGCTATCCCTCTGTTGATGCAGCATAGGACAGCATTGGCTTTTTTGCCAGTTACAGCACACTGCTGGCTCTTACTTAAGTGGTTGTCCACTATGACAGGGGTCTCCAACCCCCAGTCCATGGACCAGAACCAGGCCACAGCATGCCAGCAACTGATCCGCAAAACAAGCAAAGCCCCATCCGCGAGATGCAGGCAGCACACAAAACCATGCACCCTCCAGTCTGCGGAAAAACCTCTCTCCACAGAACCAGTCCCTGGTGCCCAAAAGGTTGGGGACCTCTGCATTAGGACCCTAGAGCTCCCCTCACAGTCACTACTGTATAGTTAGATGTCACCTATTCTACACCTTTATTTTTGGTTTCTCTTGCCTATGCGTAAGACCTTACTTTTCTCACTACTGAACTGCATTTTATTTAACAGGATCCATTTTATTCTGGATCTTGAGCCTATCTTCTAAAGTGTTGACTATTCCCCCCAGCTTGGTATCATCTGCAAATTTGATGAGCATTCCTTCTTTCCCCTCATCTAGTTCATTTATGAAGGTGTGTTAAGAGCGCTGGGCCCAATACAGAACCTTGAGGTATCCCACTGCATGCTTCTCTCCGTGTACATGTAGTTCCATTGAAAACTACATGTGGTTGGTCAGCCAGTTACAAAACCAACTGGTGGTGATGCTGTCTATCCCACATTTTTCTGTCTTAACAAGAAAAAGGCTAAGTCTACTTTATGAAATGCCTTACTGAAGTCCAAGTAAACTATGTCCACGGCATTTCTCTGATCCACTAATTTAGTCACTTTGTCAAAGAAGCCAATAAGGTTGGTCTAGTATGATCTATTTTAACAAACACATGTTGGGTTTAATAAAAATTAATTAATGTGATTAAATATATTAATGACTATCCAAGAGACTTTTAAAAAGAAGGGGGGAACAACACCAGTTCCGTGTATTACAATTCTGATTTAGGTTATTAAAATGTTAATCTGACAAAATGCTTATTTTCCCATCCTTACACTTACTTGCTCCGATTATGCCTGGCAAAATCCTTATTTGTTTAAAGTTTTGTGTAGCCTACAGCTTAACATTTTATATAAATCGCAAAATGTTAATATAGAAATGCATTATTAAAAAAGCTGACATTTTACCATCACTAACTTTTTTCCCCTGTTACAGTGATCGATCTCGAATTATGGGTTACAAAGCCCCAAGGGGTCACAGCAACTGAGGATTCTGCAAATGTTTTGAGTATGCAAATCAAGATCACATTAAGATGTTGTCTGATCAAGCTAACAGCAAAGTTAGGAACTGTTTATTTTGAACAGATGCTGCTATAAAAGGCAAATGTTAATCCATATTCCATAAATATGAAACAAAATATGACAGCAACTACCTCAAAGATGAAATCCAGATTTCAAGAGTCATAAAGAAGGAAACAAGTTTATTCTTCCCATTAAAATTATGGTTTGATAGCTTTATGATTTATTTCCAGTGAAAAGGTTTTATGTCAGACATGTCAAACACAAGGCCCGGGGGCCGGATCTGGCCCGCGAAGTGGTTTCATGTGGCCCGCGAAGCCATCCTGGAAACAGTGAGGGAACGGCCCCCACTGCCTTGGCCCTGGCCCAGAGACCCTCCTTCTTCCAGAGACCCTCAGATGTGTCCCACTCCTGCCCAGGCCCCCATAGGCACCCTTGATGCGAACGATGTAGAGCTGGCTACGCCCACCCAGTAGGCCATACGCACTCTAGCCACGCCCACCCAGTAGGCCACACCCACCCTGGCCATACCCACCTGGCCCCCTGAGGGCAACCGCAATGCTGATGCGGCCCTCAATGAAATTGAGTTTGACACCCCTGTTTTATGTTATAAAGTTGCAATATTTTCTCATGGTTTAATTCTATTTGGATTGCATTTGTATATGAATTGAGTTTTAATTATTAAAGATTAGTGATATATTTTTGCCCTACCCTAAGCCCAGTGAAATCATGAGTTTGATTCATAATGGAGAATCACATATAGTAAATTCATTTAATATTTTAGGGGATCACATTACCAATGCGTTGAAAACCTCTGTATCACCTTAAAGAAAATATATGAACATTCTATTAAGCCTTTTCAGATAGTGATTCTAGATCAATAATTAATGTGTGTTTTAATCCTTTTAAGAAGAAACAAGGTTTTCTCCATACATAAATCAGTTTGCTAAACTTTTCTAGCATTTATTGCCCACAATTTTAGTCATGCTTCTGACTTTAAAATATATATATATATTTGCAAAAGTCCATCTTCTTATGACATCTGAACATATAATAATTAAGATTAATTCAGCCGCAGTAACATGTTACATGCAAACGCATGCAACAGAGCCAACAACAGAATTTAAAGCAAGGGATTGCTTTGGGAGAGAGTGCAGAAGCAGCCTCTCTGTTTTCCTACCTGACAGTTCCAATCATATTTGTAAACAATTGACTCTACGTACATAAGAAAAAGCAACTGAGGGGATCATTTGGAGTACAGAATAGATCCCAGGATCTACTGCTGCTCTGTTGAGGGCCATCTAATCCTCAAACACTGACTTTGAAATAAAAGAAACCAAAATTAATGTATTGTGGCCACCATTATAAAATATTAAAATTAATATGTGGCGTTTTAGCCATCTACTCAACTTCTTTTCATGATTAAAGGCTACCACACGCAAAGTTAATTACCACAAAAAAGTGTAGCTAAAGCTGTCAAGAAACTAAAATATCAATAACTGCTAATTAACGTTTGTGCAATAACAAATTTACCAAATAGGAATACCAAAGAAAAGGTATTATGGACATGTGCAGAAGTAACAGCAAGAACCAGGGGTTTCATCAAAATTATGTTGATCTAATGTTGCAGCACTGCTTTTTTACATGTGTATGACATTTCAAAATACTACAAAGGGTGCAGAGCTTGTAGTACATTGATGCAACACTATTTCCATTATTCCTCTTTCACTCCAATGAATGCATTTTTGATAACTTTAAACTTTATGTTTATCCAATATTTTAAAGAAAATACAGGATAATGCAGCATGCCAAATAATTCTAAAAAGTTGCTTTTCAATTGAAAACACTGGGAACATTTGTTATGTCAACACAGTGACATAAAATAAATGACAAAGCAAGATGCGTAAGGTAAGCCAAGAAGAAGTGAGCATACCAACTCTCAAAGGACTGAAGATTAATTGCATCTCCCAACTGTCTCTAAACTACAAATGTCTTTTGAAAAGATACAGAAGTCAGCATGAAAGTTTTCTGGAAGCACAGCTTCAAATACTCATACTTTCAAATATTATTTACACATTTAGGAAAACCAGCACCCCTCAAAATCATGTTCTTGACAGATTTTGCCGAGTTCAATCACAAACTTGCACCCATTCGTGTACATATAGTAATGCCACTGAAGTCAATGGAAATTGTGCAGTGGGAGTGTGCAGAACCATAGCTAAAGGAATATCGTATGAACCACAGAGTTCAGGGATGTCTAATTAAGACAAGACAGTGTCCTTCAAGCTAATTTTGCTAAGAATCTTCCTAAGCTTTTTAATGTCAGTGAGCAAACATTAAAAGTGCTTAATGTGCAAGGCTAACAGTGCCGATAGCATTTTCACTGTTCTTTTCTTTTATTACAAAAAACAGTAAATAAAAACCAACAGAAACCATGGAAGGCATGTATAAAATACACTTCTGTGACATTAGACATATGCAACAAAGAAAATTATTGCAGGACTGATGATGAAGGATGTTCCACCTTTTTATTCACTACTGGGTGAGTAAAATTCATGATGTTTCCTATAAAAAACCAGCAAAGATGATATACTAGCTTTCACTGGCAGATGCTGCAGAAGTTATCTTCACATACTGGCTGAAAATAGTCTCAAAAGCTTCATCTCTGTGTACCATGGCACCAAACACAAGCGGCTTTCAGGTGGAAAGAAAAAAAACCAAAGAAGTTCAATAAAAGAATGACTAAAATGTGAACATTGCAATACATTAGTAAGATTTAATAGCATAACCTTACACAGTACCCAAAAGGATGTTCATCTCAATTTTAGTCTTATTTAAAATAGGCCTACTGGGTATTTAGACAGAGGATGTTCCGGAGAACTTTAAATCCTTCCCTTCTCCCCAAATGCTACGCTGTTTGGGGCTGATTTCCGAAAGCAAACGTTCTTGAAATTGAAGCGTTGTGATCTAGGGTCAAAGCAGTCTTCCATTTTGGAGCATTTCCTTCAAGAAACTACTGAACTGACTTTGGAAGAGCATACCTGGAATGTTTTGGCATGGTCTGGAAAAGGAATGGGGCACTCCAGAGTTCTCCTCGATATTATGTTCCTGAATTGGAAAATTTTCCATGTACATGCCTTGTCTGCTCTAAAAGGTAAACGTTCCCCCACACATGCATGCTAGTCGTTTCCAACTCTAGGAGCCGGTGCTCATCTCCATTTCAAAGCTGAAGAGCCAGCGCTTGTCCAAGGACGTCTCCATGGTCATGTGGCTGGCATGACTAGATGCCAAAGGCACACGGAACGCTGTTACCTTCCCACCGTAGTGGTCCCTATTTTTCTACTGGCATTTTTACATGCTTTCGAACTGCTAGGTTGGTAGAAGCTGGGACGAGTAACAGGCGCTCACCCTGTTACGCGGCACTCGGGATTCGACCCACCAAACTGCCGACCAACAAGCTCAGCGTCCTAACCCACTGAGCCACCGCGTCCCTTTGTCTGCTCTACTCTTCAGCTAAGAAATCCTCTCAAAGGGCTGATGGATCAGTAATAAGCCAGCCTTCCCACCATTCAAACTTAAAACTACAAGAGTTACAGAAAAGGCATTGGTTTTATTTTTTTCATTAAATAAATAGTTCATTAATAAAATGATTCATATATTTTTCAAACCAAGAAGTGCTCCAAAAGGGATAGAATCAATATCCCACACAGACAAAATTGTCAGTGATGGTAGTAACCAGTATGCAAATGAAATATGCATGCTTCAGATTTTTCTGCTTACTTTTTGCGTAGATGGTGTGGATACCGCAATACCCATCCCAGATCCTGGGAGAACAGAAAGTACTTTGTACTAAAATAAACATTAAAAAACATGATTTATATATTGAATACTTTCACATGCAACATAAAAAGTAGATTTAACCAGTGCAGAAATTTAAACCACAATATCTTACCTAGATATCCGAAAATCTTTAATAGATGCGCTAAAAATAGTGTGTTACTGTATAATGTAGAATAGCCCACATTTGAGATAAGCGTTTCTGAATATTGCTTTCACAGTGGAGGAAAAAGGAGCAAGGAGAAGGTGCTAGCCTTCCTTGAGAATCACTATTTTCTTGTCAAGCAGATGTGCTCTACAGCAGAGGTCCACAACCCCTGCTCCATGGACCGGCCCCAGTCTGCAGAATGTCAGATACCGGGGCTGCACAAACAAGCAAAGACTCATCAGTGGGATATAGGCCACACATAAAACCACGCCCCTTCTGGTCCACAGAAAAACCTCTCTCCGTGGAACCAGTCCGTGGTGCTCAAAAGGTTGGGGGGTGCTGTTCTACCATCATGTTCTACACACAGGTAAAATCCAACCACTGGACTGTATAAAGATTTTTTTAAAAAAAACAATAACTGAGTACTGATCAAAACAGCCTAATCCTACTGTTTTTTAAAACCTCTCTGCTTGATTATACTTTCATGGCTAATGTTAACCTGAAAATGTTATTTAAGCAGAATGTTTGCCCCAGATGTATTTATGCATAGAACAAATCCATCAAAATAATTGAACATAGGCTAATGGTTCAGTGAGTCAGGATTTATTATAGAAGATCAAACCCCGCATATGATGGAAAACACTAACCACAGCTATTCAATTTGTTACAGAAACAGAAATAAAATCTTGTTTCTGTGGTATTTCAAAAATTAGAAACCAATTTATTAAAAAAATGTATTAATGCCAGTCATTCCTGGTACATACAACATGGTACATGCAACAAAGTAACCACAATGTATCCAGGGAATTTAGCATTTCTAGAAACCAAATCATTCATTCATAAAATGAAAGATGTTTGGAGACATGACCAACATTCTATATCCATAAACATCCTTCAGTGAAAAGGTGTTTAAAGAAATGATTTGTGGTCAGAGAGTAGGACTATCTCATCCTTGTGTCCCCTTCCAACTCCGTAATTCTGTGATTTTGTCACTTCCTTATGTAGAAAATGTACTCTATATGGTTGCCTATCTTAAATAAGTAACTCTGGGCAGCTACCAAATAGTACATTAAAAATGACAATAAAAAACAACACAATACAGAATATAATTTAGAGTAATAATATTTCATAGCAATAGCACTTATAGACCACTTCACAGTGCTTTACAGCTTTCTCCAAGCTATTGCCCCCAACAATCTGGGTCCTCATTTTACCGACCTCAGAAGGATGAAAGGCTGAACCAAACTTGAAAGCCTGCAATACTGCATTCTAACAATTGCACCACCACGGCTCATTCATAATATTATCCTCGGAACAACTCAAAACATAGCAAACATACTGGGCTCCATTAATGTCCCACCCTAATATTTGAAGAAACAGTCAGCTTTCTCAATCTTCCAGATCTCAGGGGAAACGCTGTTTCAAAGGTCAGTAGCTGCGTCAAAAAAAAACCCCGCATCTCCTGGGTCTTGCTATGTGATCTTGTTTCAGAGAACTGACTCAGAATATACCTGCCCTGCCAGATCTGGTAGAATGAGCTGAAGCCACTGGAAATACACAGTCCTGCAAGTAACTTGGCCCTGTGCCACACAAGGCCTTAAAAGTGGTAATCAACACTTTGAATTGCACCTAAGAGACTGCTGGGAAATAGTACAGCTTGTGCAGCAGTGATATCACATGTATGATGAATCTGAGGACTCTCAGATGGTGCGACAAATTAGTCTGGGGAATTGCTATCCCATTCAAGAGCTAGAGAATGGAGAATTCCAGAGCCAGGGAGGCAAAACTCGGAGTCATTCAGTCTTTTCTTTGGTTGGGTCACAAGCTGTTCTTTTCCTTCCAGACCCTGACCATCTCCAGGTGTTAGATAAGAATAAGAATTACACTACACTACACTAAATTGTGATAAAATTTAAGTGCAGAAATAAAATAACATTTTAATAATAATATGTATGTATGTAAAAGGAGACACGGGGGCACAGTGGTTAGAATGCAGTATTGCAGGCTAATTCTGCCGACTGCCAGCAGTTCGATTCACACAGGCTCAAAGCTGACTCAAGCCTTTCATCCTTCTGAGGTTGGTAAAACAAGGACCCAGATTGTTGGGCGCAATATGCTGACTCTGTAAACCGCTTAGAGAGGGCTGTAAAGCACTGTGGTATATAAATCTAAGTGGTGTTGCTATTATTACACATTATATGTATATATTCCAATATAGACAGTCTTGAATTAAATTTAATCCTGGAAAGGAAAAGAGACTTTTGATCAGCAGAAAAAATAATTGATGAGTAGAGGTACAATTTACTATGCTGTATATACTTTAGCAATCAACTGGAAGAACTACTTCAGGCCTCATATGAGCATATACTGTAAGCATAGCAAATCACCAATAGTCATTAAAACAGTTTCTCTTTGTTTTCAAGGTTCTTTGGAATCTTCAAAAATCTTTGGCAAAAAAAATGTAACTTAGCTGTTTAGGGCAACTAACATCATGCTTGCATAGAAATATGGGGGAAAAATAACAGTTTGTTTAAAGAATAGCACAGAGGACAAAGTCTGAAATATTTTCCCCAACTTATTTTTGAGGCATGAGCAGTCCAACAGCTAACGCTAAACGGGGTCATAGATTTTTGAACCTTACTGTCCAGTGGCAGCTGTGAGTGGATGTGCCTTTTAGTCCTAATCAGTGTTAGTAAATCTGAGATTATATTTTACAGAATTTCACTGCATCCATTTGCTATTTAATACAGTGTTTTTTACATATATTTTTTTTACCATGACATGAGTCCTTCGGGAATAGGGCGGTATAGAAATTTAATTAATTAAATAAATAAATGATAAATAAGCTTCTTCAACATAAAAGAAATTAAAAGCAAAACACTGAAGAAATATCAAGTACTTACCTTTTGAATATCTGTTATATCTGCAAGTTTTATAACTTTATTTCTTTTAGATGAACCAGATTTGGAACTTTCAAAGCATAAATAGCTAAAGGCAAGGAAAGAAAGAATGTAAACAAAAAAATGATTTAAACACTGCCATTTCGTACTGTAAGATGCTCAGGGTCACTTTGGATAATGAAAAAGGTAGCATATATTTTAATATTTATATGCTGAAATTTTGTTTTATCCAATTAGTCCAAATCTAGCGTTCTTACCATTTCATATGGCATGCCCTTATCGCTTTTTTTTTTCTTTTTGCCTTTGAGGCAGTGTATTTACTCCTGGCAACTGCAAATTTTGGGGGCAAGGTTTTCCAGAAGTGTTCTGCCCTTGCTTTCTCCTTTCAAGGGCTGAGAGAGAACGACTGGCCCACGATCATGCAAATAGCTTTGTATCTAAAGCAGGACTAGAACTCACAATTTCCCAGCTTCTAGCCTGATGCCTTGATCACTATACCAAAGAGGCTTTCTCCCTTACTTACATATTAACTGTGAATCTGTCCTTGTGCAAAACAATGAAGATCTCATCTAAGGAAAACCCACTGAAAAACAACCCGCCTTTTTACTGAGCCTTGTATAAGGTTCTTTTCCATTAACCTTTATATTATATCTCAGTTTTGCTCGCAGAGGCTTGTAGCAAGCATCTTCAACCTCTTAAATAACACTTTTATAGATTCACCAAAAACCTCTGGAAGTTATTTTCTTCAAAACACTTTTTTTGTAGTTCATAAAAAACACTTAACTCCCCCCCCCCTTAAATACAGCCATCATATCAGGGAGGCAAAAATATGGACAAGACTGGAAGGTGCGGGGAAAATAGCTATCGCCAGCTAGTAACCCTCCCATTTTTTTGCAACCCAGATCTAGCTTCAACGTTCTGCTGTAAATCATGCACTTACTTTTCAGTAACATAGAGAACTCCATTCCTAATGTAATCAGTGGTTATCTTCCTATCTCTGTTTATCAAGCAGCAGCGCCAGCCATTTTCACACACTATAAAATAGTACAATTATTCCATTTTACTTTTACACATTAAGCAGCTGTAATATTAGTATATTTATTATTTATTTATTAGTTGAATTTATATACCACCCTATTCCCGAAGGACTCAGGGCGGTTCACAGGGCAATTAAAACAGTACAAAAAAGAATAAAATGGAATTAAATTAGTACAGGCCCACAATTCCTACTAACAATAAAATTAAAATTTTAAAATTAAATTAATATAATTTAATATAATTTAATTAAATTCTTTAAAATTTAAAATCCCTCAGTCCAGGCCAGACAATTCGAACAACCAGGTTTTTAAGTCCCGGCGAAAAGAGCGAAGGTCGGGGGCAGTCCGAAGCTCCATCGGCAGTTCGTTCCAAAGGGCGGGCGCACTCACAAAGAACGCCCTCCCCCTGGGAATCACCCGCCGGCAATCTCTAACCAGCAGAACCCTAAGAAGGCCCTCCCTGTGGGCGCGCACAGGATGATGGGAGACTGATGCTGGTAGCAAGTGCTTCCTAAGGTAATATTTCAGATACAGCTTAAAAATTCTATATCCAGAGTTGGCAAACAAGATCCTAGAAAGAAAACATTTTCATAAAGGAGTGAAATCTTCAATAAACTTTGATTTATGTGGTAAATTTTCTTTTTAACAGTCACTAAAAACAACAGAACCTAAATCTTGAAAATGGATACAAACTCTTCTAGCTCTGAAGTACATGTTTCAAGCTAGGGTAAAGTTAGTTCTCTGACAAGCGTTATGCTCCATTTCCTCAAATTTATATTTTAACGAAGGTCAAACTCAGCCATCCCACTTGCACAGTAAATCTGTTGACTGCAAGATAAAAGATTTAATATTGACCTGCTCTCCATGGAATCTAACAGTAGATTACATTATGATGTCAATCATTTCTTAATAATGTTACTTTATGGACCTTAAAAAAAATCTCATTACTTAATGTCCACCTCCAAAGTTTAGAGTTGTGTGAATACCTGCCAATGGACGCTCATGTTCTGACAAGTTAAATACTTCATGGAAGTTTCCTCTCTTCGTACTGTGAAAGCGACTGGTTTCCTCATCTCGATTCACTCCTGTTGAGGCGTTCGAACCTACATAGCTTCGGGATGCTGCTGTTTGAGGCTGAAACAACACAAACCTGGTTTACTAAACACTTTTAGAAATCACACAAGCTTCAGTTACGTTATCTTCCCTTTTCCTCAGGAAATGTCCTGCTTCATTCAGTGCTAGAAACCCATGTCTGATGCAGCTACAATCCCTCTCCACAATATCCAGGGTTGATCAAGTTGTGAATGATACCATCACATCAGGCTGTGAGTTATAATTAATATAGTTTGCTCAGCTTCATCACGTGATACAACTGCTCAGGAAGGTGAATTCCGACAAACCTCTTCCATACGTAAGCAGTTTTATTCAATACAGAATCTTTTCTAAAGGCTGCCACGCAGAGCTGTACCCCTTCAGCTACATCCTCCACAGGACTTTTTATTATGTAACTAGCCTGTGTTGTGACCTAAAACATTGCATGTCCCTGAGGTTTTGACATCCTTTTGAGGGGTAAGAAAATGCATTTTTCATTTAAAAAACAAACAAAACCCAATCTCAACTATCGGAACTTCAGAGGGGAACTTTCCATGAGGTTCCAGGACCTGCCACCAATAAAGAAGCAATCTGCTATGGTGCAATTTAAAACAGTGTAGCTATCTCATCAAACTCACAAAAACAAAGAGAGGCACTTGGCATGACTTTTTTTTTTGCAGCAAAAATTGGTCAGCGGGGCTATTACAAGGTGGGGGGAAATAGGCGACCAAATATTACCACAAGCCATCCTCATAAGCTTTATTTTTTTTAAAAAAAATAATGATAATACAGCAGATGTTTTTTAGATGGGAAGTACCATTCACATTCCCACTTACACAGGAAGTCTATTTCTATTCTATCCAGCTTTTAATAAGCATAAGCTCAACACTGATGTTGAATATACACAAGTAGTCCTTGACTTATAACCATTAATTTATCAACTTTTCAAAGTTACAATGGCACTGAAAAAAGTGATTTACAATCAGTCCACTGGTCATGTAACCAAAATTTGTGACTGGCAACCAACATGTATTTATGTCAGTTGCAGTGTCCTGGGATCCTGTGGTTTCATTTGCAACATTATTTATTTATTTATTTATTTATTTATTTATTTATTTATTTATTTATTTATTTATTTATTTATTTATTTATTTATTTTAATTCCATTTCTATCCTGCCCTTCTCCGAAGACTCAGGGCGGCTTACAACCTTAGCAGTAGCCTTCATTCTATGTATATGCCTGCTTATTAGGGCTTTCACACACACACCCCAAGCGGCATTATTACAAAGTCAGCTTAATTGCCCCCAACAATCTGGGTCCTCATTTTACCTACCTCGGAAGGATGGAAGGCTGAGTCAACCTTGAGCCTGGTGGGATGCGAACCTGCACTAATTGCAGGCAGCTGGTGTTACTTAAGGAGGCATTAGCCCACTGCTCCACCAAGGGGTGGAGGTTTCGTTTAACAATCATGTGATTCACTTAACAACTGTAGCAGAAAAGGTCATGCAATTGGGCATGAGTCACATAACAGTTCTGGCCCCAATTGTGATTGTAAATCGAGGACTACATATACCAATTCTTTCCTATTCCTTGGCACTGTAAGAAGGGAAATGGTGGGGAAGAAATGCACAAATTGTTTTTTTCAACTTGCATTCTGACCCATGGTCTCCAAAACTTAATTTGCTGTTTTGCATCAAGTGGCCATTTACTTTTGGACACATCAAATATATTCAAAGGGATTCCAATATACAGAGTTTTAAATTGGGGGTAAGAAACATGTAGGCTTATCAGTGCCAACACTCCCAGCTGCCCAGACAACTAGATTGGTCTATCACAATATTCTTTCATTTCTGCATCAAACATTTTTCAAAGTACTGTAATATGCAAATCATTACAAGCAAGAGAACTTTCATGATTATTCATTTTGAAGTTCTATCATATTGTTAATACTGTTGCATGCTTCTAGAGTTTTTTTTTCCTATTGATTAAGCAAAGTAAAATTAAACAAAACAATAGTTATATAAAAGCTCTGCCACATCAAGTTTATCAAACCATGTCTTCAACTAAATAGGGAAATACTGAACACTTGGCAAAATTGATCCACTTATAGTAAAAACAGTTTCTACGTGTCTGGATCCTTGGATTCAAATCAAGACCAATTACTATAATTACTACAAATGTAAACATTACAGTCAAACACATTTGCATACACACCAGAGGTGGGGAGAGATAGCGGGAGAGAGAGAAAGAAACAAAATTGCTGTTCATTCTGAATACAAATGATCAACTGAAAGACAGAACACATTCCACTCTAAGATCCATACCTTTTCATGACCTGACAGCTAGCAGGAGGAAAAAACAAACAAACAAACACAATGTGATGATGACAAAATAAAAAAAGCAAAACCTATTTAATTGTATCATATGCAGAATAAAATCACGACCTGAGCGAGTTGGCAAGACTCTTTTGCATACCAAAGGACTAGAACTAATAACTGGTTTTTTTTCTCTCCCTAAAAGGTATCAATGGATAGAGCAGTTTTTTTGAATTTTATTAAAAGTATGCATGCCCAGGTAGATGTTCCCATCTCTGGTTCCTGATTTCCTCTGCACAGGTTAAAAAGGTAAAGGTTCCCCCGCACATGCGTGCTAGTCGTTTCTGACTCTAGGGGACGGTGCTCATCTCCGTTTCAAAGCCGAAGAGCCAGCGCTTGTCCGAGGACGTCTCCGTGGTCATGTGGCTGGCATGACTAGACTCCAAAGGTGCACGGAACGCTGTTACCTTCCCACCGTAGTGGTCCCTATTTTTCTACTTGCATTTTTATGTGCTTTCGAACTGCTAGGTTGGCAGAAGCTGGGACGAGTAACAGGCGCTCACTCTGTTACGCGGCACACGGGATTCGACCCGCCAAACTGCCGACCTTCTGATCGACAAGCTCAGCGTCCTAACCCACTGAGCCACTGCGTCCCTCTGCACAGGTTAGTGATGTTTAATAATTTCTCTAATGATTATTTAGCTAAAATTGATTCACGGAAATATTTGAGCGTGTTCTGTAGTATTTTTTTTTAAAAAAGAGAAATGATTTTAATAGGAGTGACAATCGGAATGAATTTAGCTTTGCTTTTCTCTTCCTTTATTAATTTGTCACTAGCTGAATGAGGCAAATTGCGGACGTTGATGACAGAGACATTAGTGGATCTCTCATGCTAATAACAAGGATTGAAACATATCCATCAGGAGATCATTGTTAAGTACGTAGGAGCCACTTTCAGGAAAAAGAGTCTGATAAAACATCTTCCTGCTAGTACCAAATATGGATGGAAAAGAACAGGATTTCTTTGGATCCCCAAATCCTCCAATTCATCCAGCCATATCCTTCCCTCTGAAGCTGCAGGACACGATTTCTATCTAATAATCACGTAGAACTGCTTGGCTTTCTACGTCTTTCATGAGCACAGTCCATGGAGCTGCTCTTACTTCCCATTAGAAAAACCATGAACGGAAGACAGGTGGGAAAGCTTCTTATTGTCTATTACAGGGGTCTTCAAACTTGGTAACTTTTAAGACTTGTGGACTTCAACTCCCAGAATTCCTCAGCCAGCCAATTTGAAGACCCCTAGTCTATTATCACATGGAATACTTTCAGGGGGTTGAGACCTATCATATATCTTCTTTTCCGTTCCTTTCTATTCCCTCCAGTTTTAAAAGCTGAGAAGTTTTCTTTTAACCTTTTCTTTCTGCTCTACCTAATTTAGGATTTAGTTGCATATGTTATATACATGTTCTCACTTCAGGGTAGCAAAAATATATATTTTATTGTAATGTGTATTTTAGCTACCACGTTTGGAAGGTGAAAGAAACTATAACAGAGACACCAATTATTTACCCCTGATTTAAGGCTAGAAGTATTTGATTGCTTTTAAAAAAGAGAGAAATTTCCATGTTTACTATGTGTTATCTGATTGCAGACAAACCTAACATTTGTTGAGGACATACAGGAAGACCTCTTATCTTTTAGCTCTTAACAATGTATTCAATGTCTTAACAACTAGATTATAGCTTTAAGAGTGAAGCACAAAAAAGCAGTTATTGGTTTCTTAACAAGTCACATGGATTAAATATGCAGCCCCAGAGTGCTAATCTGGCTAGCTGCTGCATTTTTATTCCCTAAACATAGCCAAGATGATCATTACTTCACATACATGCAATGATTACAAAGCAAAGTTAATAATTAGTTTATGTTGAACAATGGCATTACCAGAGTAAAGTTCTTAGCTAGTTTACTTGTATACTTCAAATCTACTTTCCCTTTGAATTCAAGTATTGTTAACAACATATTACAATATTTCAGATGCTGACAAACATTTTAGAGGAAAACATTTCATTTTTAATTAAAAAAAACTGGGCACTAATTTTTTTTTAAAAAGTCCTTTTTCCATTGAACAATCTCCTACTTTAAAAACATAGTATTCCTATGCCTGAAGATTTAAGAAAGAGGTTGGCAGATAGGAGCAGTAACCTATTAGTCCATGGGAATGTAAATATTGGATCTGAATCATGAATAACTAGCTCTCTATGTACTCTGCTCGATGAAGCTACACAGATGGTGTAGAGTTGTGTTACGGAGAAAGAAGCAGGAAAGAAAAAGGAATTACCCGTCTTGATACTGTAGCATTAGCCCTCTCTTTGAGTTGAGGATCCGTAGGCAAGTTCAACCATATGATATAAGGAGTATCGTACTTTGCTTGTAGTCTTGGACAACGTTTGAAGACAAAATCAATCAGAAAAAACTTAATTCCTGCATAAAGTCCTGCATAATTAGAAAGTCAAAGATTGGAATGAGAAAAGTTTTAGGGCTGAAATATGGAAACAAAATTAAGTAGTAAGTAAGTAAGTAGTCCTCCACTTACGACCACAATTGGCCCTAGAATTTATGTTGCTAAATGAGAAACTTATTAAGCAAGTTTTGCCTCTTTTAATGACTCTTCTTGCCACATCTGTTAAGTGAATCGCTGCAGTTGTTAAATTAGTAACACGGCTATTAAGTGAATTTGGCTTCCCCACCGACTTTGCTTGTCAGAAGTTCGCAAAAGAGGCTCACATGACCCCGGGACATTGCAAATGTCATAAATATGAGTCAGTTGCCAAGTGTCTGAATTTTGATCATGTGACCATGAGGCTGCTGCAATGAATGTAAGCAAGCATGAAAAATGGTCATAAGTCAATTTTTTCAGGGCTGTTGTAACTTGGAAACGGTCACTAAATGAAGTGTTGTAAGTCGAGGGCTACCTTTCCTATGAAAGAGATCTTTTAACAATAGGCATATCTCAAGATGCTTTATTGGGATCATTAAAGCAGTTGCCTCTTTTTCCAGGCTTGGAAGTTATGGAAGTATCTCCACGTAGCTGTTGTGTCCCCCTCACCCAAATTCATCTTGAAAGCAAGCTTCCAAGGTGTCTATGGAGATTTTCAGTCATTCAGGTCATGGTTGTCCCATAGGTGCTTTTTCAAGAGGCAACTGGACTTTCCTGTTTTTCTTTGAAGACGTTTCACTTCTCATCCACGAACCTTCTTCAGCTCTGACTGGAGGGTAAGGAATTTCCCCATCATCCAGTCCGAGCTGAAGAAGCTTCTTGGATGAGAAGGGAAACATCTTCAAAGAAAAACAAGTCCAGTTGCTTCTTGAAAAAGCACCTTTGGGACAAGCTTGCAAAGTGAAAGAGGTTCAGAGACAGTGACTCACCCGAAGTTGATAGTAGCCATTTTTTTTTAAGGAGTTTCAAACTTTATTGCAACAAATGGTCAAGTAAGAACTTTTGTAAGTGTCTAAACCAGGGGTCTTCAAACTTGGCCCTTTTATGACTTGTGGACTTCAACTCCCAGAATTCCTCAGCCAGCCCTGGCTGGCTGAGGAATTCTGGGAGTTGAAGTCCACAAGTCATAAAAGGGCCAAGTTTGAAGACCCCTGGTCTAAACTTAATGTACGGGAGGATTCTATCAAGAGAGCAACCCCACAAGAATCATGATTTGGAAAACCACCTCTAAGAACATTACAAGTAGAACTATTTAGCTTATAGCTACTGCTGAATACACAATTTCAGGCTTTGAAAATAATGCCTAATTTATCATTGTCATTGACACTTTTATTGAACACAAACATTTTAAGATCCCTTTCCTGGAACATTTATTTCCTGGTAACTCCCAGGCAATTTAGGATGCAGACACCTCTTATTATACTGCAATTTTTTCAAGGATTTAAATGTCACCTTGTTTTCCTACAAGATGTTCCAGTTGAAGAAGAGTTATTCATCTCACTTCCTTTGTTAGACATCATTCTAGAACAACATCGGCCTGTCAATAGCTAAAATGGTTGCATTACACATTATATCTATACAATTTCCTTATGCTGGGAATGGGGGTGGGAATTATGCTCCTTATGTTATGTTTTATTTTATGAATGCTAACAATAATTTGTTTGATTTTAGGCCTTGGGCAGATGATATACTGTACTTTAAATAGCTCATATAAGCTTCACATCCTCTAGTTTGATAAAGAACTATATATTTCATTTATAGTATTGCCTCTTTAATGTCTTCATATTTCTGATAATCTGATTGATCATTGACTCAAGCAATAATTATTGTTGTTATATTAATTAGTGTTGTACCTGATTCAGCAACCTGTATTTGAATATGCTAAACCAGGGGTGTCAAACTGCCGGCCCGTGGGCCAGATGCGTCATCTGGAAGCCATGCCCACCCCATTGCCAGCAATGGCAAAACTGTCCCAATACGTTGTGCGACATCACGTCGCAAGTTTGACATGCCTGTGCTAAACTAAGTCAAAAATAAAGAGAAATAAAAAGGACATTGCTGACAGTTGAGAACAGATAAATTTAATAACCATCTCCAGACAGTGTGATGTTAAAACATAAACTGTATACGGGGATGGAAGCCAAACCAACTGCTCATTTTTCAGTGGGATGTGGAATTCTAACATTTAAGAAAGCACACAATGTGAAAATATAATAGTTTTACCTATTGAAAGCCCAATTATCCTGTAAGGAATACAGCAGGATGCAATAAAAGCTGCCCATAAAGCAATATATAGTTTCTGCGTTACTTCAGGCTGGACCCACATGAACAAACTGGAAAGAGAGAACAAAAAATAAAGGTAAATACGCAGCATTTAAAGATATTACCATTCAGACCTGGTGAAAAATATGTTGTTAGAAAGAGAAATACATAGAAACTTACTTTTTAATTTTTTCCAGTATATCTGACATTTTCCCAAATAAATTCTGTAACCAAGAAAGGAAGGGAGTATTAGATTGGAATACATGTCTGTGTATGTGAAAAACAAGAAGCTGTTTAAAAAGTTTACTTTTTAAATCAAACCCTATACCAGGGGTAGGCAACCTTGGCTCTTTTATGACTCGTGGACTTCAACTCCCAGAATTCCTGAGCCAGCATGGTTCAGCATGGAAACCTCTCCATTTCTCCTCAGCATGGCTGGCTCAGGAATTTTGGGAGTTGAAGTCCACGAGTCATAAAAGAGCCAAGGTTGCCTACCCCTGCCCTATACATTTACTATGTTCTGCCATTTCTCAAATGATGTGATTAATACCAGCTACCTTCCATAAACATTCTAGTCCATTAGAGTATACTTTCCAGGGATCATTTTTCACATGCAGATCTCTGACTCCTACCTGCAACTTCTAAGTGGAGATGCCAAAGATTTCGTACCTGTGCTTTTTGTGCCACATCCAGAACAAGCTGGAATTTTTCTGATACAGTTAAGTCTTCTTTGGGAGGTTCCTAAAACAGTAAATATAACGTGTCATCGAAACACGAATAAACGTAAACTTAAAAGAAAGAAAAAAATACTCCCCAATAATGTTATGATTTAACTATAATTTACTGAAACAAAGCAGCTGCATCAACTGCACTTTAAAATTAGCCAGCCTGTCTCTGTTAAACTATGATTGTTTTAAAAAGAAAGAAAACTATCCAATGTATTCCTCAAAGCTATCCACTAAGGCAGGGAAATGGGAGAGCCCTAGGCTTACCAAGTATTATTCATTCGCATAATAATACATGTTTTATGGTGACAACCAGATCTGGCTTTTATAAATATATGTTGGTTTGTAGCCAATGTTATTTTTTTCATCACTCGACTGAACACTGCTGGTGGACAACATTCACTTCTCTGCTCCATATACCAAGTCTGCACTAGAAAGTTTGGAGAATTTGGGCCACAATCTATAGCCCAGATGCAGAGATAAAACAGTATCAAAAGAACTGGAGATGGATTGTTTCAGATATTTTGCAGACTTTAATCCAATCCAAATTGCTTCTGCTAGATCAGACATGTCAAACTCGTGACGTCATGTACGTCATGCGACGTATCGGCATTTTTTCCCCATTGCCGGCAATAGGGTGGGTGCGGTTTCCTCGTGATGTGTGCGGTCCGCGGGCCGGCAGTTTGACACCCCTATGCTAGATGTTCTGACCAGTATGATCACATGGATCACTCTTTTCCATAATGTTAAAATAGATTCATTATCTGGAACAACTGAAACTACACTATTTGAAGGACATCTTGGTGCCTGGTGAACTAAACTCATCCTACTATAAACCACATAATAAAATATTAAAACAGATAGTGTAGATTTAACATTTCTTTTAAGCTTCTAGGGCAGACTATGCATTTATTTTGTATTTAACCTCTTAAAGTTTTTGCAGACAAGTAGGCTGGGTTCTGGCCAACATAATGTGCTTCTTTATAAATGACCTCAACGATGTAGCTGCCCTCAAAAAGAAATAACTAGACATACCCTGACATGGGCAAATTATTTTAAGTCATAGTTCAGAATTTCATATTTATTAGACTCCTGTACTTCAAAATATAAGTTATATGTTCTACATTTCTTCTTTAACTAAACAATATAACGTGGTCTTTTATTTAATATTTTTTTAAAATAACAGAAATGTTGGACAGCAAATGAAGTCACAATATGATTAAAGTTGAGTTGATTAAAATAATCAAGAGTATAAAATGCCTAATAGATAGTACAGGTAGTCCTCAACTTACACTCAAAATGTTTAGTGATCACTTGAAGTTATAACAGCACTGGGAAAAGTGACTTAGAACCAGTCCTCACACTTATGAACTGTGGTGGTACAATGGTTAAAAGGCAATATTGCAGGCTAACTCTGCCCACTGCCAGGAGTTTGATCCTGACCAGTTCATGGTTGACTCAGCCTTCCATCCTTCCAAGGTCGGTAGAATGAGGACCCTAAGATTGTTGGGGGAAATATGCTAACTCTGTAAACTGCTTAAAGAGGGCCATGAAGCACTGTAGAGCAGTATATAACTCTAAGTGCTATTGCTATTACAACCATAGCAGCCTTCCCCATGGTCATGTGATTAAAATCTGGTTGCTTGGCAACTGGCATATGTTTACAACACGTCCTGGGATCATGTGATCATCTTTTGTGACCTTTACAGCTGACTCCCAACAAGGAAAGTCTAGAGGGGAAGTGGGATGTGTTTAATGACATGCTTCATTTAACAACTGCAATGACTTAACAAACATGGAAAAAAGGTCATAAAACTGGGCACAACTCACTGAACAGCTGCTTTGCTTAGCAGTGGAAATTCTGGTCCCAAATGTGATTGTAACTTGAGGGCTACCTGTGTAAATTTGAAATGTATCAAAACATTCATATAAACATTTCAATAGTGATCTCAACATCATTTGGACTTACAATAGGCTCAGAAACTTCAGGCACAATGCTCCACTGGATTCTCCACCCTCTAAAAAAAAGGCATTTGCATTAAACAGGAACACAGGTTTTCCATGTGGCTTCATAACAATGAAATAGAAGAGATCCTTTTAAAAAGCAACCCGTGAAGGCAACAGAATATATCTTTTCAAAATTTAAAAACTTTCTTTAATACAGTGCTGACATCCATCTTAAGGGGATCTTGTAGCTCTGAATGTTCAATAGATTACGGTAGATCAAATAATTAATAAAATTCTTTTTTAAAAAAAGAAATAAAAGAAATAATTTAAGCTATTACCACAGTGTTCTTGCACGTAAAGTAATGATTCTATGTAGATTACTTTATTAGGCAACGCAATCAGGGTTTATCATCCTGCTAATTATCATCAATTCCATCACACTGTAAAAATATAGTAAATAAGTATTTATATTTCAACTTTCCCAAAAACATGAAATTGGAACTCCCCCTATACATTTCTTGTGTAAAAGGATCTCTATAAATACAAGTGAAAATGGGGCCATATTTCAAATTTTTATCTTTTTCTGGAAAGCCACATGAATCTGGCAATCAGTTCCTGATTGCAGCAATGACTTCTCACCTTAGCTATTGTCAATGTGTGGCTCTTTGCTATAAAGACCTTGATAGGCAATGCTGCAAACAATGAATCTGAACAGACTATGTACAACTCAATGGAACACACTTGCTGACTGAGTTTTGTTCTGTACCAGCCTACCAGTTTTGTTCTGTACCAGTTTTGTTCTGTACCCTGCAGAAAAGGCAGGGACAACCCCTTTTACAAAACGGCAAGAGGCTGGAACTAAGCCTGCCAAATTTATTAACATAAAACAGAGCAAACAGAGCAAACACGAACCATGAAACAGGAGCTATTCAAACGGTTGCCTTCAGCAAACCAGCCTTCCCACACATTCCCCTTTTAAACAGTTCAGGGCGTGGCTTCTCTCTGCCTCCTTCCGAGGTGCCCCATTGCCTTCCTCTGTTTACTCCTGATTGACTGCCTCCTGCGTCAGGCGTCCTTGAACAAGTTTAAGCTATTCCATTACAAGAAATGCAGGAACAGTGAGTAGAAGTAATAATAATATTAGAAATAAATTTGGCGCATGAAAATGTGATGAAGAAAGGTTGGGAAAGGATTTGCTAACACAGCCACAATTCAAATTCTGTGGTTTGTTGTTTACTTTCTCCTTCTATTGTAATTTGTAAAGAAGCTACAATTGTGCTGAATTTCATATTCCCCAAACATCTGAAAGGCAATTGAACCAATTTGTCTCCTTTCCATTTAAACATAACACAGAGGGTGAAACAGAAATCAAATTTTGTTTGCAAGGATAATCGAAATGTGATGATAAGTATGCACAGTGCATTACAGTTGTCGTACTAGAGTAGAAGTAAAATCCTGGAGGAAAGCCAAGATCAAAACCAATTTATTTAATCTCTCTAATAGTGATAGGTTGGGAGTTCCTGAGTTTCTGAACGGCCCCTGAAAGAAGATCTTTTCCTTTAGTCAATACTTCAGTAACTAGATGGGACATCTGAGCGGTTTGGTTGGCAACAGATTGGAAGACTAGCTCTCACCAATGTGAAACAATTGGAAACCAGGTTGGTTAAATGTAATTCAGCATTCAGGACACCCAGTTATAATAAATACAGAAGCCCAGTCAGTCCTGCTCAGTTGCCTGTAGTTTGTATAGCAGAACACCTTGCTTCCGATTATGCCAACCATGGTTTCTGGAGAAACATCAGGAATTTTGGTCCCTAGATCAGGGGTCCCCAACCTTGGCAACTTTAAGACTTGTGGACTTCAACTCCCAGAATTCCCCAGCCAGAGTTCTGGGAGTTGAAGTCCATAAGTCTTAAAGTTGCCAAGGTTGAAGACCCCTGCCCTAGATCATAGTCACTAAATCCTGAAGCTCAACAAGATGGTAATAGCTTACTCCCACCTTCATCCTAGGAGTTTCTCATCTCCCCAATTTAGGCAAAAAACCCTAGAATTTCCTTGGTGGTCTCTCAGCCACATAAGAATTAAGGCCAACTCTGTTTAGCTTCCCTGCACAGATGTGGTTGGCCAGGCAGAACAGGACAGCTAGCCGCGGGCAACTCGCTTCAGACAACTCACCGAGGGACAATTCCACACAGAATAACTCAACTCAGTAAATGTTATCTGCCACTGTTCTTTTGACATTATTTTCATTGACAAAAATGGAAATAATAGTGAAGAAATAGTAGCAGATAACATTTATCACATTGAGTTATCCCATGTGGAATTGTCCTGTGGCGAATTGGCTGCGGCAAAATGGCCATGCCAGTTTGGCAGCAGCGAGATGGTCCAGGCGAGTTGGACGTGGTGAGATGACCGGGATGAGATGGCCGAGGCAAATTATCCTAGACCGTTCGCCAGGTGCTGCCATTCGCTGAGACAATTAAAAAGCTAGAAACCGAATACTTCCATGGGCAGTACAAAATTTTTACACAGCCCTAATTTTGAAAGCACAAGAGCACCAAAGACTGGAATTTCCTATTTTGTAACTAATTTTAAAATTAAGTGCATTAAATAGGAAGACAAAATAAATATAATTTATTTATTTATTTAGACAAGCTCATACACCATTTTAAATTGCATAAGTTCTAACAGTACATACTGTTAGAGGCATACATATTATTGACAACATATTGAAAAGTGACTACCTGGCTATGAGGTAATTTAGGGACAACCTCAAAATTGCTAAAAATAAGAACATAGGAATGGCCCAGCCATGCCATACAGCATTCATGTAGATCTGCAAATAAAAGAACAAATAAACTACATATGTGAACATGCAATTATTATGTTAAAACATTTTATTTATTTATTTATTATTTATTTATTATTACATTTATATACGCCCTTTCCCTGAGGACTCAGGGCGGTTTACAGGGAATTAAAAACCAACAATACAAAAGTTAAAACCAGTTTAAAAAAGATTAAACTTAACCCTGTGCAAATAAAACCCCAGTTAAAATAAATTAATCCTCAGCCTGGGCCAGAGAGCTCAAAGAGCCAGGTCTTCAGGCAATGGATAGGAAACTTTCATTGCAATCCTACATACCTTGAATTAGATATTAATCATATTATTTCCATTATGTAAATTTAAAAGCAAAGCATTCCTAATGTCATGTATTTCTTAAATTTCTATCCAGTCTTTGTTCAGAAGCTCATGGCAAGCATGGATGCAGTTTTCTTTAAATTAAAAAGAAATATACAATATTTGTTTGATTGTTTGTTAGCTAAACAAATTTATAGTGACCCATCTCATTGAACATGACTCAGATGGTGTAAAACCTCTCATAACAGAGGCAATACTTAGCCAATTTTAAGATTTTCTTTTAAGTGTCACTTCTTAAAGATATATTAAATCCTCTTTTGTTTGGAATGATTAAGGCAACTGAGAAATAATACCCTAACCGTAACCCTAACTTACAACAGTTTGTTTTGTTCAAAGTTACAACGGCACTGAAAAGAGTAACTTATGACCATTTTTCACACTTTCGACCATTGTAGCATCCCCATGGTCACATGATAAAAATTTGGATGCTTGGCAACTGGTTCATATTTATGACGGTTGCAGTGTCCCAAGGTCATGTGATCACCTTTTGCAACCTTCTGACAAGCAATGTCAATGGGGAAGCCAGATTCATTTAACAACTAGGTTACTAGCTTAACAACTGCGATGATTCACTTAACAACTGTGGGGGGAAAAGTCATAAAATGGGGCAAAACTCACTTAACAAATGTCTCACTTAGCAACATAAATTTTGGGGTCAATTGTGGTCATAAATCAAGGACTACCTGTATTCTATAAAGAAATATTACCCACTGGTGAAAATACCAAACATCCCTCAGCTTTATTTTTTTTAACTGCCCTGCAGATGTCTCAGCTTTCCAGTTAAAATTCTCGACTTAGCAACCATTCAAAGTTACGATGAACCCTCCCCCAAAGCTACTTATGACTGATTTTGAAGATATGGATTAAACCCCCCCCCCTCCCTGCAGTCACATGATTCCATTTGGGGCACCTGGCAATTGGCACACTCTTATGGCTGTTTGCAGTGTCCCTTGGTCATGTGACAATTCTCGACATTTTTGCAAGTTTCTGGCATTTACTTCCAGTTTCTGGTAAAAAAGAAATGCCCATTGGGTAAAATGGATTTGCTTAACAACTGCCATGTTTGCTTAATGGCCATGGCATTTGCTTAACAACCACAAAAAATAACAAAAAATTGGGCCCAGTCACATAATGCCTCAATTTATAATCGCAATGACTTGTACCTGTAATTTTGGGCTCAATTACAGTAAGTTAAGGAGTACCTCAATGCACTGAATGTAGCAGATCAGATTGATACGAAGCCACATTTTCAAAGAAATCATGAACAATTGCAAATATTGATTGAATTGTTAATGATTTTTATCATTCTCTTTTCTACAACAGAATTTAAATAGCAGAATATTATTCTGTTAGTCAAATTGTGTGTTGCTCAACTAAGAAAGAACAACTTACAATAAAGGCAATAGCAGAAGTGTAGACAGAAAACCAGTCCGATAAGGCAGAAAGATTCTTCACAAAATTTGTAACAGGTTTGGCACCTCTCTCTAGGCAGAACAGAAAATATAGATATAACTTTAACGACTTAGGGATGTGGTTTACAGGTACAATTCAAAATGGCACATGAAAACATACAAAGACTAAAAGTAGAGACAGTTATTTTTTTAAAAAAACAAAAACAATTCAAGCATTATTCAGAATATTTTTACAGATAATCCATAGGCACCCATTTGTATAATCTTTTTATCCACAATCTTCTCTTACTTCGTATTTAAGCAAAGCTATCTGTTATTTTTGGAAAGTCCAGATACTAGGAGCTGAATAATCAACTGATTTATATCACTTGATTTACTAAACCACAAACTAGTACAAAACAGTCTCCAATGAAAAAAGAGAAATAATAAAGGGGCTTTGCTCTTGTTATGATCCACTTCACACATGTAAATTGCTTGTTCTGTGGCATACATAGTTCTCCATATTTTCCCCTGTAAAAACTCGTCAGGTAAACAAATTCAGAGACAGAATACTAGCCCAAACTCTAAAACTTGGTAGCCTAAAACCTGGCTTTCCCTGCTAATAATCCTAAGCCACTATGCTACATTGCCTCTCTTAGTATAGGAGACAGCAACAGAACGTACCAATCTATCACTTGCTTGCATTGCATATACCAGGCCTGGCCAATTTCCATTCTCCCACTCAAAATGAAAAAAATCTACTGAAATGTTACTCATCTGCATTTGATATGTCAGCCCATTACAGATATATAAACAATATAAACATGGTTCATTACTTACTTAATCTTCTCATATTTTCTGTTAGCCTGAAAGTAAAGAAAAAATATTTAGAGAAGCCCTTTTAAAAACTACGTAATGCATTTCTGTTTCCTATTAGTACATCTAATGCAGACTTGATTCTACAATGATATGCATTAATACATTCATTTTAGAGTTGTCTTTAGCACTAGCATTAGCTCTTTGACTTGTATACTGCTTCACGGTGCTTTACAGCCCTCTGTAAGTGGTTTATGGAGTCAGCCTATTGCCTCCAACAATCTGGGTCCTCATTTTACCGACCTCGGAAGGATGGAAGGCTGAGTCAACCTTGAGCTGGTTAGAATCAAACTGCCAGTTGTTGGCAGTTGGCAATCAGCAGAATTAGCCTGCGATACTGCATTCTAACCACTGCGCCCCCACTAAGATAAAAAATCTTTGGAAGCTCGGAGTTAGAATAAAAATATGGAACAGTAATACATACAGTACTGTTGCTAATTACAGAAATACAAAGACACATACGCAAATGAGTGAGAAACAGAGAGAAATACGTTTGACAAAAATTAGTAGTTTTAAAATTCCTTTTCAGTATAAATCAAATATAAAAGTAACAATTAAGAACTATAAGATATAAAATATAGAATATTATCCAATATCAAATGATGATAGTATGAAGAAGACTTTAATTAACGCTATGGTGTTTGTTACCTATGTACATTGAGTCCAGGGACTTTTATATTTATTGTTTTTACATAATGAAATAGCCTTCCAATATAATTTACCGTCTAGCACTAAGCGGCTCTTCGGTTTCCACTGTGTTTTCTTCTGGCTGAAATCTAAAATCTTCAATATATTCTCCAAATTTATCATAAATCCACTTCTGAACTCTTGAACACACCATGTGGCTGCGTTTATCTAATAATCAAAAACACATCGCATTTCTAAGTGACTTCCAAAACAATCAGTTCAAAAGTACTGACAGAAGCAATTACTCTGAAGCATAACCAGAAATACTTAGTTGGCAGGATAATTAATACCAGGGCTTTTTTTTTGACATAGAACACTCAGAACGGAGTTTCGGCACCTTTTTTGGATGGAACCTTGTAGGGTAGGCAAGGCGGGTTGTATGACATGTGTGAGTTCTGGCACTTACACTTACAGGGAGTGCAGAATTATTAGGCAAATGAGTATTTTGACCACATCATCCTCTTTATGCATGTTGTCTTACTCCAAGCTGTATAGGCTCGAAAGCCTACTACCAATTAAGCATATTAGGTGATGTGCATCTCTGTAATGAGAAGGGGTGTGGTCTAATGACATCAACACCCTGTATCAGGTGTGCATAATTATTAGGCAACTTCCTTTCCTTTGGCAAAATGGGTCAAAAGAAGGACTTGACAGGCTCAGAAAAGTCAAAAATAGTGAGATATCTTGCAGAGGGATGCAGCACTCTTAAAATTGCAAAGCTTCTGAAGCGTGATCATCGAACAATCAAGCGTTTCATTCAAAATAGTCAACAGGGTCGCAAGAAGCGTGTGGAGAAACCAAGGCGCAAAATAACTGCCCATGAACTGAGAAAAGTCAAGCGTGCAGCTGCCAAGATGCCACTTGCCACCAGTTTGGCCATATTTCAGAGCTGCAACATCACTGGAGTGCCCAAAAGCACAAGGTGTGCAATACTCAGAGACATGGCCAAGGTAAGAAAGGCTGAAAGACGACCACCACTGAACAAGACACACAAGCTGAAACGTCAAGACTGGGCCAAGAAATATCTCAAGACTGATTTTTCTAAGGTTTTATGGACTGATGAAATGAGAGTGAGTCTTGATGGGCCAGATGGATGGGCCCGTGGCTGGATTGGTAAAGGGCAGAGAGCTCCAGTCCGACTCAGACGCCAGCAAGGTGGAGGTGGAGTACTGGTTTGGGCTGGAATCATCAAAGATGAGCTTGTGGGGCCTTTTCGGGTTGAGGATGGAGTCAAGCTCAACTCCCAGTCCTACTGCCAGTTTCTGGAAGACACCTTCTTCAAGCAGTGGCACAGGAAGAAGTCTGCATCCTTCAAGAAAAACATGATTTTCATGCAGGCCAATGCTCCATCACACGCGTCCAAGTACTCCACAGCGTGGCTGGCAAGAAAGGGTATAAAAGAAGGAAATCTAATGACATGGCCTCCTTGTTCACCTGATCTGAACCCCATTGAGAACCTGTGGTCCATCATCAAATGTGAGATTTACAAGGAGGGAAAACAGTACACCTCTCTGAACAGTGTCTGGGAGGCTGTGGTTGCTGCTGCACGCAATGTTGATGGTGAACAGATCAAAACACTGACAGAATCCATGGATGGCAGGCTTTTGAGTGTCCTTGCAAAGAAAGGTGGCTATATTGGTCACTGATTTGTTTTTGTTATGTTTTTGAATGTCAGAAATGTATATTTGTGAATGTTGAGATGTTATATTGGTTTCACTGGTAAAAATAAATAATTGAAATGGGTATATATTTGTTTTTTGTTAAGTTGCCTAATAATTATGCACAGTAATAGTCACCTGCACACACAGATATCCCCCTAAAATAGCTATAACTAAAAACAAACTAAAAACTACTTCCAAAAATATTCAGCTTTGATATTAATGAGTTTTTTGGGTTCATTGAGAACATGGTTGTTGTTCAATAATAAAATTAATCCTCAAAAATACAACTTGCCTAATAATTCTGCACTCCCTGTATATACCGCTTCATAGTGCTTTAAAGCCCTCTCTAAGTGGTTTACAGAGTTGGCATATTGCCCCCAACATTCCGGGTCCTCATTTTACCGACCTGAGTCAACCTTGAGCCAGTCAGAATCAAACTCCTAGAGCAGGGGTAGGCAACCTCGGCTCTTTTATGACTCATGGACTTCAACTCCCAGAATTCCTGAGTCAGCTATGAATTCTGGGAGTTGAAGTCCATGAGTCATAAAAGAGCCGAGGTTGCCTACCCCTGTCCTAGAGAGTGAACAGTGAGTTAGCCTGCAGTACTGCATTCTAACCACTGAGCCACCAATGCTCTTAAATCAAATTTAAATTTAAAAAGTCAAATTTAGATTATTATTTTTTAAAAGCCAGCTTTAATTTTTATTCACTTTCAATGTAGAAAGAGATGCAATTTCTACACAACAGAATGTGTTAAGACAGAGAGATACACATTCTGCTAAATGTTTCATTTATAAAACTCTACTAGTAAACAGGGGCATTGTCGATTTTGTTGCTCTTCCACACTCCTACAATTAAAGTAAAGCCTTTCTGTAATCATGAACAATTTTAGTAAGGAGCCAGATATACCTGTTCCATTCTGTGGTTTGGGTGGCTGCTGAGTAGATGGAGGCGATTCGTCTGCTGCTCTAAAACAAATTACAAAACAAGTGCAGTTTAGAATACATTCATTGAACAACACAAAATGTCGATGTTTCAAAGGAACAGAGAGAGGATTTCTTATCTTAGAATTTCCACGAGAAAGATAAATCAAAGCAGCTGCTTTGAACAGCCAAGTTGGGACAATTTTTAAAGCAGCTCTGTAAGGTTTTTAAGGCAATGGCTGCTTTCTAATTTGAGGGAGCTGCTTCGTTTATGCCAGGGGTCTTCAAACTTGGCAATTTTTAAGACTGGCTGGCTGAGGAATTCTGGGAGTTGAAGTCCACAAGTCTTAAAGTTGCCAAGTTTGAAGACCCCTGGTTTATGCTCTTCTGTTGTGAACGCCTCTTTTCAACAATCTCTAGATTTACCACCTATCACAAGTACCATAATGACATTTATTTTATTTTGAAAATGTATTTATATATCTAATTTATGTACCTCAGTGATTCCGGGCAGCGTACAACAAAACTAAAACAATAGCGATCTAAAATCATTATAGTTAATAATTATTTTTAAAAATGTAAATACTGTAAGAACAGACTTAAAACAAAGAATAATAGATGAATGGACTTCAATACTAATGGAACCACCTCACTAGTTTGCTTGTCTAAATTTAATTCTTTATTCTGAAATTGTGAAAGACTAAACTGCTCAGGTGCATCTAAGGCACCAGGCTCCTCAGGACCATTCACGCCTTGTTCACCTTCTGAATGGATTATTGCAATGTCCTCTATATGGGGCTGCTCTTGAAGAACATCTGGAAGCTCCAACTGATCCAGAATACAATATTACATGCAGCCAGTTATGGGCAGTGCATCTCAATGTATTTGTGTTATACCACTGCTCTGCAAGCAGCGCCATATCCAAATATACTTCTGGGTGCAATTCAAAGCGCTGGTTGTCACACATAAAACCCTTCTTAGCATGATGCTGGCTTATTTTCAGCACCACCTCTCGCAGCTGATTCCTCCCAACCCATTAGGTCTGGCAAGGAGATGCATGCTGCGGGTCCCATTAATTCAGGGGTCTTCAAACTTGGCCCTTTTATGACTTGTAGACTTCAACTCCCAGAATTCCTCAGCCAGCATGCCTGGCTGAGGAATTCTGGGAATTGAAGTCCACAAATCATAAAAGGGCCTAGTTTGAAGACCCCTGTATTAATTAAAGGATGTCATTATTACTGAACCTTCAAAGGGGAGGTGGGATTTTTTTTTTAACCCATTGAGATTAGACTGGCCCTGAATTAGCTGGATTTACAAAATTAACCCAAAGAATCAGGCAGGTGGATAAGGAGGTAGTTGGAACCTGTTTTCTAGATAGGGTTTTTACTTTGTTGGTCAGTATAAATTTTGTACATTGGTTGGTTTTTGTTTGCTGCTTTATATATTTCATATATCTTATTGTCACGCAGAGTCATTGTATCAAGATGGGCATCTATATACATTGAATGAAAAGAAAGAAAGAAAGAAAGAAAGAAAGAAAGAAAGAAAGAAAGAAAGAAAGAAAGAAAGAAAGAAAGAAAGACACCTCCAGCGTTTGTCTCTTAAAATTCATGATACAGTTGTGTACTAGTCTTTGCAGGTTTGCCCTGGAAAGATGCAATATGCAAAAAGTAATTATCCCACCCTCTTCAAATAAGCATTTGAGTGATTGCAGCATGCCTGTAATGGGATACCATCTTCTTTGAAATCATGCATAGAAGTGGAGGTTTTAATCAGGGAGGCACTCACGAAAAGATACTTGATTGCATTAATGATTAATGATATTAAAATATATGAACAGAAGTACCTTATGAGTAGCCCTGCCTAGCCAAGAACATATACCGTATGATATCAAAGTAATTCTAGACAAGATAACTCTTGTAGAATGATATTATATCTGCTTTAACATCTTATTTTCTTGTAACCGATTTCTATAAAGTTATTGGTGGCAATATCGTTAATTTGTGTTTTGGCACACTGCAATTAGAATAGCATGCAACTGGCCATGAATGGCTCATGCCATACAATTTTACACAGCAGCAAAGTATAGGTTTACATTCCCAAATCCATCTTCACCTCAGAAATATCCAGGACTGAATGCCAAAGAATTAACAAACTTTTTTTTTATTTCTACAGCTAGCATGTGTAATGCAAAAATTAAACATGACATCTAGCCAATAGTGTTCCTGAGCACCTTGAAAGTGCCCCACAGGGTTTGAAATAACATATATTACTCTCTAATATTGCTCTCCTTCACAATAAGCAATGCTAAGTTTATACTTTGAGGATGCCCAGTCTATCCCAAATGTTTTGGAATGTACTCACAACAGAAGCAGATATCTAAAACATTTCAGGATACCAGATTGTCTATTCAGAGTTTAACAGAATAACAGAGTTGGAAGGAACCTTGATGGTCTTCTACTCTAAATCCTTGCTCAGGCAGGAAATATACATATGGGTTTATACGTATGGGTTTATTCATGTCTATTACAGGTTCCAAAAGTACTTCAGCATTTAAACCCTTCTAAAGGCAAATTTTGAGCTACAAGAGTTGAAATATATATTGAAAACAAGTAAAATTATCTCCTGTTCTCTAATAGCTGAGTAGGAAAGTGCTAGGAATTGATCCTCGTTCTCTTTCCTCCTGTACTGAGCCAGTAACATTGCCTAGGCCAGGGGTAGGCAACCTCGGCTCTTTTATGACTCATGGACTTCAACTCCCAGAATTCCTGAGCCAGCTGGCTCAGGAATTCTGGGAGTTGAAGTCCATGAGTCATAAAAGAGCCAAGGTTGCCTACCCCTGGCCTAGGAAGAGAGAGGGAATCCACACATACTCCATATCCATACAACAATGGTGAAAGGAGAACTTGTTCAAAGCACGTGTCTCATCATTCTTTTGGAATAAATCATTAAAATACTAGTACAGCATTAACAGGTGTGTGTCTTTGTAATTAAGAGTACAAATTAGGGTTGCACATAATCTTGCCGTATTCACTTCCACTAACCGAGTCAGTTGAATACATCTAAGCTTTCTTTCTTGTAGTCATCAGTCTAATTTAAAAATATTTTATTAAGTTTCTGTGGTTCACGTTTATGATAAGAGACAGAGATTAGTAATCAAGAAGCAGTGGACTACAACTTCCATCAAACCCAGCCAGAACACATCTAATTAGGGAAGACTAATGGAGCTTGATATTCTTTGATACCAATAAAGGAGAATATTTGTAGCTCAGGGTTGAAATGAGGGTTTCATGGTACATTCTGAGCTTCCTGGTTTTCTTGCAGATGTTTCATTACCCAAACTAGGTAACATCATCGCTGTCACTATCTGCTAGTCACTGTCATTATCTTCTAAAGTGTTGGCAATTCCCTCCAGCTTGGTGTTGTCTGCAAATCTGAGGAGTTCTCTCTCTATTCCCTCATCTAAATCATTTATGATGTTGAAGAGCACTGGGCCCAAGAAAGAACCGTCAGATACCCCACTGCATGCTTCCCTCTAGGTAGATTTAGTTCCACTGAGAACTACATAATAAGTGTGGTCATATAGGAAATAACGAACTCAATTACAGCCCCCAATTTGCCAAAAAAAGGCACTGCTAGCATTAATTATAGTTCTGTTAGGTGATAAAACTTGCTCACAGCTTGTAAACTACAAGTAGTGACAGAATGTAATTTATACCAGACAAATGGATGATCAGACCATTTCAAATCATTTAGACACTTGGCAAAATGCCCCCACAGAAGCAGATGCTATTTTATTGCAATCCTTATGCATACTCATAGAAAAGCCGCTAAAATTCATGCTATTGTACTATTTTGTATTTCTTTTCCATATTTTCATGGTAGAAAGAAGATAGGGTGAGAAGGGAAAAAATGGAGGTTAGAGAAGACAATTTTCTTGCATTCATATCCCACTTTTTGAAATGAAACATCTTACAAAGCAACATATAAAAATAGCAGGGGTAGATACAAACATGTACTCATTGCCTTCGGGAATAGATGTTTCTCTTTTAAAACTCAAATTACGTTCTACCTTGCAGACAGATCTCTTCTTACCTTGCTTTCAGAATTTCATTGACTTTTTGTTCCAGTTCTGTCCTCCTCAAGCGTTCTTTTTCTAACTCCTGTTTAAGTGTTTCAGCGTTGGTTTCTTCTCTGAGCTTTCTTAGCTCCTCCTCTGTTAAAAAGGGGAGAAAAATAATTCAGGTATTATGTTTTCGTTATAGACTTACTTTCGAAGGTTTTGTGCCACTCCAAACTATCAGATACTAGGCAGCTTACAATTCTCCCATGAGTAGTTAAAAGTTTTTGTTTTTATAAAAATCACAATATATCTTAACAAAATATATCACACAATCAGGAATCCTCACCTGTGGATCTTCAACATTCTGGCATAAGTTCCTTTGCGACTATTGAAGATAGTCATTGAAAGAGCCTTGGTGGAGCAGTGGGCTAATGCCTCCTTAAGTAACACCAGCTGCCTGCAATTAGTGCAGGTTCGAGTCCCACCAGGCTCAAGGTTGACTCAGCCTTCCATCCTTCCGAGGTAGGTAAAATGAGGACTCAGATTGTTGGGGGCAATAAGCTGACTTTGTAATAATGCCGCTTGGGGGGGGGGGCGAAAGCCCTAATAAGCAGGCATATACATAGAATGAAGGCTATTAAGCACATTGATTTGTGCTTTAGATTGTAAGCCGCCCTGAGTCTTCGGAGAAGGGCGGGATATAAATGGGATTTTTTTTTTGAAAAAAAGGTCCTATGTAAGAGCCAAACCCCTGCTCTTTCAACTAATAGGGATAGAATCGTCCTTTACATGAATCATTGATTTAAAAATGAATACTGTCACACAATGCATTCAGGAAAAGGGTGAAACTCTGGACTTCACAACTCTATTATTAGGCATCTATATCAGGAGAACAAAATTATTGTTTGTCATACAGACAACATTGCTTTGCATGCATTGCTACATAATCTATATCACCTACCCATATTCTGCAGCAATTCCAGTACATGGATTACAACATGAGTAAAACTGCACCCAGGTTGTCATTTTAACAACAGAACCAATTCTTGGGTGATTCTTGTTATCTTAAGGAAACCCACAGTTCAGGGTTAAATTACTTGCTTTGCTTCTAGAAGGATTAGTCTCTGCCCTCTTAAAAAAATGAATGAATCAATGAATGAAGAAGTAACAGGAAGTGGATCTATGTAATATTCTGGATTATCGTTGCCAATCACAATAGTCAATGTTGCGTGAGAGGTATTAAAAACTCCATTCATAGGGAGACCGAAGCAAATGCTGAAACTATGCATCAGGTCAGAGACACTAGTACTGTTAAACTATTATATCCAATTCTTAATGGTGGCTCCCTATTTTACAACAGAGGGTAAAAAATACTGTGATCTGAATGAAACAGATAACTTGAAGTTCCATGAATAGGAATACAGCTCTTACACTCCTAAAACTTGGTTAACACTGAAGACACTACACATAACATCAATAAGCTAATTCACTCTATTCAGCTTTTAACTGCTGGCTGGCTGTATGCAGAAGTCAAAGTAGCAATTATTTTTGTGCCAAATGGCACCAACTATTGTTCTTTTAACCTGGGTTGCCAGCCTTAAAACCTGGGAAAATGTCATTACCATCATGCAATATTTAGGCATTTACCAAATTTGAAAGGCCACCTCACCTACGGCAATATGAATATTGTTCCACAGGACTGGTGCTATAACAGAGAAGGCTCCCTCTGGGAGTCTCATCAAATAAAAATTGTTTAAGGAATGGGATCATGAGTGTGCCAATTCTGTTGGATCATACAGGATGGGTGGACACTATGGAAGACAGATAGTCCCCCAGATATTCAGGCCCTTGTAATATTAATATTAAAGAAAAGACTCCAGGCAGAATGGTTTATCCCAGTATCACAGATTAGGAATATGATACATTTTATGTAAGATATGCAGATGATACCACTCTAATGGCAGAAAGTGAAGAGGAACTAACGAGCCTCTTGTTACGAGTGAAGAAGGAGAGTGCAAAAGTTGGGTTGAAACTAAACATTAAGAAAACCAAGATGATGGCATCCGGCCCTCTCAATTCCTGTCAAATAGATGGGGAAGAAATGGAGGTAGTGACAGATTTTATTTTCCTGGGCTCCAAGGTCACCGCAGACGGGGACTGCAGCCAAGAAAGTAAAAGACACTTGCTCCTGGGGAGGAAAGCCATGGCAAATCTAGACAGCACACTAAAAAGCAGAGATATCACCCTGCCAATAAAACTGCGTATAGTCACGGCTATGGTCTTCCCAGTTGCAATGTATGGCTGTGAAAGTTGGACCATAAGAAAGGCTGAGCACCAAAGAATTGAAGCCTTTGAACTATGGTGCTGGAAAAGACTCCTAAGAGTCCCTTAGATTGCAAGGCGATCAAACCGGTCAGTCCTAGAGGAGATCAACCCTGACTGCTCTTTAGAAGGCCAGATCCTGAAGTTGAAACTCAAATACTTTGGCCACCTAATGAGAAGGAAGGACTCACTGAAGAAGAACCTAATGCTGGCAAGAAAAGCAGGGGACGACAGAGAATGAGGTAGCTGGATGGAGTCACTGAAGCAGTAGGTGTGAGTTTCAATGGACTCCAGAAGATGGTAGAGGACAGGAAGACCTGGAGGAACATTGTCCATGGAGTCGTGATGGGTTGGACACGACTTCGCAACTAACAACAACAACAACACATTTTATGTGCAATTGATAACTTCTGATTTCATAAGAAAACAATAGCTAATATTAGATCAAGAAAGCCTGACCTAGAGCTAACAATAAAGGATACATCTATAGGATGTATTCCAGAATTATTGGGTTTACACTAGCAAGTGGAACAGATAAATAAAATCTATTTAAAAAACACAATTGCAGTGCATAAACAACTCTAATGTCTTTTATTTCCTTCTCTCTATATAAAAAAATGTTGCTTGCCCAGAGTTTCAAATGACAGTATGGCATCAGAATAAAGATCTTAGAACTAATACACGCCTGGGATGATTCAGAAATAGCCTGAACTGGTTTTTGCCATTTACCACCTGCGTTTATAAGCTTAGTAGCTGAGCAAACAATTCTAAAAAGGTCATTAAAAGAACATGAAGGCAAAGGGCAAATATATAAAGTGTTCTAACACTGGACATAGCGAAGCATATTTTTGAAAAATGGACCTATAAATTAATAGTGTCAACAGAGACAACTTTATCTTTGGAGGAATTGGGTCTAAAAGATGTTATGGAAAGGGAACAAATTTTACCTGCCAGAGTTGAGACTGAGTTGAAAGTGGATTTATAAATGGCTACAAGAATGACATGGAAAAAGATGTTATACTGGACATACAAAAGAAACTGACTGATGTCTTAATGATTAAAACAGGTATGAAAACCAGAAACTAAGACCATCACATGGATAGTTTGCCTATATTTGATTTAAAAAAGAGACTTATTAAAGTTCTGAATAATCTCATGAGAACAGTCAGAGAAAAAAATGAAAAGAAATCAAGTACTATGACTTAGGCGTGAGCTTAAATGGACTCCAGAAGATGGTAGAGGACAGGAAAGCCTGGAGGAACGTTGTCCATAGGGTCGCGATGGGTCGGACAGGACTTTGCAACTAACAACAACCCTATGACATTTGAATGGATTAAGATTATTAGAAGTAAAAGTAAGGAAAATAAAGTTGGTTTGTTGCTCTTCTCTCCACTCTTTCCAGAGTCTCAACATCTTTTTTATATTGTGGTGACCAGAACTGGATGCAGTATTCCAAGTGCGGTCTTACTAAGGCTAAAGGTTCAATAGATGTTGTTACCAGTGGCAATACTTAATGGACTTTTGCTGATCAGGACTGAAATGATGAGAATTTAAGGGTTTTTTTCTAGCTATAGATGGAGTATGGGAGAAAAAGATCATTTGTTATATTTTAAATTGCTAAAAAAAAATTAGACTTCTGAAAGTCTAAAGGATGAAAGTTGGAAGTCATTACTTTTGTTTTTCTTCATTATATTCCTATTTTTAATTTCCTTTTTATTTCTCCCAAAGAAACACTTGGCATAGTGTGATGGGTGGCACTTAAATATAATAAATTAATACATAAAATTTATTATTTCCTTTTCTATTTTTGGCACCCTTCACTCTTTCCTTCTATTCTTTTACCCTTCTTCCAATTTGCATTACTTTTTACTACTGGTATTGCAATTATATTATTCAAGGTAGGGAGGGAGTGAGGGAGAGAGGGAAGGGAGGGAGGGAGGGAGGGAGGGAGGGAGGGAGGGAGGAAGGAAGGAAGGAAGGAAGGAAGGAAGGAAGGAAGGAAGGAAGGAAGGAAGGAAGGAAGGAAGGAAGGAAGGAAGGAATCTAGCAGGACTTCCAAGGAAGAGACGAGTTTTATTTACCACTTGCTGTACAAATTTTTGGTTAGGCCATGCTGGATAAAAACATAATACTTCATGTTTAGTTTCTAGAAAATGATCGAACAAATTCAAATATTTTGCTAACGAACTGTTTATTAGCCTCAAGCAGAAGGGCACAGTAGAGTACTATAATTATAACAGCATCCTAGCTCTGTAGCAGAACTCTAGTTGGTGAGGTGCCAGGCATTAAGAGAGCCAAAGAGGTAATGTAGGTCAGCAAAGCCAGACCACTCTATTTGAGAAGATTAGCTGTCAACTGATCCATTGAAAGTGGCCTCAGCAGAAATGAAATAAAATAATAAAATAAAATAAAATAAAATAAAATAATAAAATAAAATAAAATAAAATAAAATAAAATAAAATAAAATAAAATAAAATAAAATAAAATAATAAATAAAATAAAATAATAAAATAAAATAAAATAAAATAAAAATAAAATAAAATAAAATAAAATAATAAAATAAAATAATAAAATAAAATAATAAAATAAAATAAAATAATAAAATAAAATAAAATAAAATAAAATAAAATAAAATAAAATAAAATAAAATAAAATAAAATAAAATGAAATAAACCATCCAGGATTCAATTTGAACATAGCGTATAGGACAGGGAACATTAAGAATTGCATGAGCCGGCTTAGAGAGGAAATATAGATGAGATGTGTCAATGACTAGGACAGGGGTAGGCAACCTCAGCTCTTTTATGACTCATGGACCTCCCAGAATTCCTGAACCAACTTGGCTGGCTCAGGAATTCTGGGAGTTGAAGTCCATGAGTCATAAAAGAGCCAAGGTTGCCTACCCCTGGACTAGGAGATAGACAATTCTCAAAGAACATGTGATTTGTTTACTCTTATTGCACATAACTGGGGAACTAAAAGGGGAATTGGCAGATTGGCAGATTGTTTGATTTGAGTTCCCATGCTGAATTTTCTTTACTACAGAGTTCAACATTCCACACAGGTGTCCTACGTTTGCTTAATTATTTTTCATTCCACCAACATTCTTGTAACAGCTTATTAATTACAAAGAACACCCATAAGCACATATCCAAGGCAGGAGACGTATTCCATTATGGATAAATGGTTATCCAATCTTTTCTTGAAAACCTCAAGCAAGGGAGCACCCATAATTCCAGGAAGCAAGCTGTTCCATTGTAACTGTTCTCAGCATCAGGAAATCTCTCTTTAGTTCCAGATTAGATAGCTCTTTAATAATCTTCCACCCATTAGATTTTGTCCCACTCTTCATTTAATTTAATCACAATCTTCATTTAACTTAATTTTTCAGTCTTGAGGCTGCCCAATTCCACAACTCTAGTAGCTTACAATTAAAGAAAATTAAAAAGAAACATATATCAAAAAATGTAAAAGAAGCAAATAAAAGCTATAGATATATTAAGTTCAGTGTGGAAAGAACTTCAACAACTTTGGGGGATAAATAACACCTCCTACAACATGGAGTTCGATCATAATGGGGTTCAAGGTTGACTCAGCCTTCCATCCTTCCAAGGTCAGTAATCTGAGGACCCAGATTGTTGGGGGAAATATGCTGACATTGTAAACCACTCAGAGAGTGCTGTAAAGTGAGTCTAAGTGCTACTGTTATTAGTATTGTTATTGCTATTGGGTTTTTGTTTTATACTTCTGCCTCCCAAGGAATACAGTGCAATGTATCAACAGGACAATAAAAGTCTTTTCAATAAACTGTTTCTGCGGCCAAGCAAAACAAGAATACAGCAATTAAAATTAAATTTATTTTTAAAAGGCAGTTGAAAAGAGTAATCCTAGAGAAGCTGTCATCCTGCAAATGGCTGGGTGAACAAACACATCTTCACTTGTCATTTAAAATAAGGCAGCGTGAGAGCTAGTCACACATCCTTCACAATCTAGCCATCTAAAAACCAACTAAGGTTTCTGAAGAGTGTTTGGAGAAACTTTTCAGTATGAGGCTATTCATTCAATTTATATCAAGGTAGATATTACCAAGCATCTTGAATGCATCTGTTTTCCCCCAGACGGCCCAATCTTTTCCTCTTATACACAGAACACTAATGTATATGTGTAATGGAATGTACAAGTGACCTTGGGCATCCTAGGCACCGCTGCCTAGGAAACAATTAGACAAGAGAGACAGGAGACTCCAGAGGCTTAACTATCGGAGAAAGAAACTTTGGTCGAACTCCCTATAAGACAGGGGTGTCAAACTGCCGGCCTGTGGGCCAGATGCATCATGAAGAAACCACGCCCACCCCATTGCCGGCAATGGGGGAAAAGTTCCGATATGTCGCGCGACGTCACGTGACGTAGCGAGTTTGACATGTCTGCTATAAGAGATCAAGTGGTTAAAAGTAATAGAGGGAAATCTGTATCTTCAGACTTACAAGTTTAATAGAAATAGAATGTAGGGTTAGGAGGAGTTCTGGAGGTCTTGTAGTCCAACAATCGGAATAACAGAATAACAAAATTGGAGGGGACCTTGGAGGTCTTCTAGTCCAACCCCCTGCTCAGGCAGGAATCCATATACCATTTCAGACAAACACCTCCAGTGTTGGAGCATTCACAACCTCCGGAGGCAAGTTGTTCCACTGATTAATTGTTTTAACTGTCAGGGAATTTCTTCTTAGTTCTAGGTTGCTTCTCTCCTTGATGAGTTTCCATCCATTGCCTCCTGTCCTGCCTTCAGATGCTTTGGAGAATTAGCTGATTCCCTCTTCTTTGTGGTAACCTCTTTGATATTGGAACCCAGTTATCATGTCACCCATAGTCCTGCTTTTCATCAAACTAGACATACCCAATTCCAGCAACCATTCTTTATAAGTTTTAGTCTCCAGTCCCCTAATCATCTTTGTTGCTCTTCCCTGCACTCTTTCTAGAGTGTCAACATCCTTTTTACATCATGGCGACCAAAACCAGATGTAGTATTCCAAGTGTGGTCTTATCAAGGCATTAAAAATTGGTATTAAAACTTCAGGTGATCTTGATTCTATCCCTCTGTTAATGCAACCTAGGACTGCATTGGCTTTTCTGACAGTTGCAGCACACTGCTGGCTCCCTCTCTCAGTTACTACTGTTAAGCCAAGTAACACCTATTCTATAGTTAGTGTTTGGTCTTCCTGCCTAAGCACAAGATCTTATCTTTCTCATCACTGAACTGTATCTTGTTGGATAGGGACCAATCCTCAAGTCTATCAAGATCCTTCTGAACCTTGAGTATATCTTCCTAAGTGTTAGCAATGTAGCATTAGTATTCATGGTTTAGGTTTCCTGTCTGAACTACCTCAAAGGGCTGATGTATTATCCCTTCTTCACAACAAACAGGCAGATAAAGGATTGCTGCTGGATTTTTAATCAGATAAATTTTGGAGATCTGGGTATACTGTAGATATTACCTTCAGTGATACAATGAAATCAAACATATCAATCCTGCTGTTCCTTTTATTTAGCAAACTTGCACACTTTTCATTTTTTTCACAGGGTTTTTCCTTACCAGATCAAGTGTATCTTGAACAAAATAGTTAAACAAACTAATGCTGTATCCCATAAATTTCCAGTTTCCACAATAATTACTTAGATGCCATTCCTTGTTTACTTGTACATTCGAACCAGAGATTTATGGTGTCTGGGAGAATGTTTTTGGCTTCAAAAGGTTTTTACTTAATTCAGCTACAATTTGCCTAGCTATCCAAAATGCTATAACAATATAGCATCTCCTTGCACTATTTGTCTTGCAACCAAATTTGTAACGACTATGGTTCTTTTCTGCTCTTTAATGCTTATATCTTAATTTTATACTGTACATAATTAAGAGTATACTTGAAAATATATCAAATGCATGAATTCATTGTGTGCATCAAGTCCAATAAATCTGATAAACAGAAATGAAATGCACATACAATTTAAACAAAGCCAGACTAGCCTTATGCTCCAACACTTGAACCACCAAACTAAAACCCTTACTAATCCTAAAAGAACTGTGTAAATAACAGAATCTAAAAAGTGGGCTTGTTTTATTATCATAATCCAATTCATTCACCACAGGGAGGGTTTTCTCAGGGTGCCACCGGTAAGAGATTGCCGGCGGACGACACCCAGGGATAGGGCCTTCTCAGTGGGGGCGCCTGCCCTTTGGAACCAGCTGCCAGTGGAGCTTAGGACTGCCCCCGACCTCCATTCATTCCGCCGGGACCTGAAGACCTGGCTCTTCGAGCTCTCTGGCCCAGGCTGAGAATTTTAATTTTAATTTTAACTGGGGTTTTATTTGTTCAGGGACGGATATAATTTTTTAATTGTTTTTAACTTTTGTATTTTTGTTTTTAATCACCCTGTAAACCGCCCTGAGTCCTTCGGGAAAGGGCGGTATATAAATGTAATAAAATAAAATAAATAAAATAAATATTCAATCATTAACATATTCTGAATTTATACTGAATGGAAAGCAAACTAGATTGGAGGTTATTGTGTGCTATATACTTCTAACTAAACAAAGAAATCTTTCCTGAGTCATTGCTGAAAACTTCTTTCTAATTAGGACTTCAAATTATAAAAATATACCTTTGCCAGAATGACAGGATCATGTCAATAAAAAACATAATATCAGCTAATAATGAGGATATATATATATATATATATATATATATATATATATATATATATATATATATATATATATATATACATACAATACCAAGTACCCAAACTAAATGTCTTTGTACTTACGGAGAAAGTGCTTTTCCAGCAAGGCAATTTCCAAGTGGCCTTTGATCTCGTTTAATCTGTCAGACTCTGTTCTGTTATAATCGGGAACTCCTGTAGCCATGATGACAGCCCCAGGAACAGCCTATGGAGGGAAAGAGGGGGTGCATGAGAAAAGAGAAAATATGCTGGCAGCTCAGAATCCAATCTCTGAAGGACAAGAAGCAAGAACATCCACACAACCCCCTCAGACACACACTCCAAAATGAAAATATAAAACGGTAGATAAGCTACGGTTATTTTTATTTACTAGTTTATTTGGGCTAAACCAAGAGCTGGGCAGAACCACAAACCTTTGTACAGCATTAGGCTGCTGAAATGAATCAATGGAAGCTTATGAAAGAAACCATATCTCTCACGGCGTGTCTCACATCACTGCGCTTGCTCAGACCTCCAGAGCAAATGCTTTGATTTCTGCAGCACAAACCGTCATTATCTAAAATCCCTCTGATTGGCTAGAAGCCTGCTCCAAATAAGGATCCTTCCAAGTCAATTATGGGTCACGGTTTCAAAAGGACCATTTGAACAATTATGAAGCCTGTAAACTGGATATGCTCCACTCAGGATAAATCCTTTCTCATGCATATTCAAGTACAGTTTGCAGCACAGAGTAAGAAAGAAGAAAGGGGAGCAGAAAGGGTGAGGAGGGGGGAAAAAAACTTGCAACGTTTAAAATTGCCACAACTGTAATATCCTTGAGATATTATTGTCTTTATTTATTGATTAGCCCTTGGGCCATATCCAAGTGCAAAGTTCCATAGACGAATTATTACTAAAATTTGATAAAAGCAATTTAAAATAGAATTGGATAAAATACAATTTAAAATGAAATTGGAATAAAATAAATTGGGGATCAAATACAGTCTAAAATGAAATTGGAATAGAATACATTAATTTAAGATACAGATAAAAGGTGATAAAATTATATATCGGTGTCACCCCTGCAATCTACCCCAATCAGTCCCACATATGCAGATATCAACTGGGCCATTTTACTTAAGAACTGTGCTGTGTTAAATGTTATTTTCAGATTCTGGCCGGACATAAGGTAAGTTGTTTTGATATGGGGATCCCAATGGGTCATTCGTTTGGTATATAGACTGAGGTACCTGTCTCTCTCCCTCTTATATAGGCAACAATCAGATAGGATGTGAGTCAGGTCTTCTACCTCTGGCACTCTGCAAATGCAAAGATGTTCACTGTAGTGTATAGAATGGAATCTCCCATATCTAACCATTGTGTCGAACTGTTCGAATCTCGTTCGCGTAAATATGTCCCTTAGATGTTTTGGCAGTTGTAACTTCAAATAGCTGTCTATTTGAAAAGTACCTCTGTATTTTTTTTTAATCCCATTTATATCCCGCCCTTCTCTGAAGACTCAGGGCGGCTTACAATTTAAAGCACAAATCAATGTGCTTAGCAATAGCCTTCATTCTATGTATATGCCTACTTATTAGGGCTTTTGCGCCCCCCCCCAAGCAGCATTATTACAAAGTCAACTTATTGCCCCCAACAATCTGGGTCCTCATTTTACAACAATCTGGGTAAATCTCATTTTACAACAATCTGGGTCCTCATTTTATGGAAGGCTGAGTCAACCTTGAGCCTGGTGGGATGCGAACCTGCACTAATTGCAGGCAGCTGGTGTTACTTAAGGAGGCATTAGCCCACTGCTCCACCAAGGCTCAGTCATTTCAAGTTATCCACCTTACTAAGGATAGCTATCTTTAAAATATTAACTTTTTTAAAAATGGAGAGAGAGAATAGGACAGATAATGCAGGATTGCAAAGATCAGGACAGATTTGTATTCTCATATAAACTTGGGTATATTAATAAAAATAAATTATCGGTGGGTGGATGTGTGCATTAATTGCCAAGCTACACAGGTGATCCTTGAATTGCTACTGAAATTGAGCCTGGCAACTATGGTTGTACGTTGTGATTTTCATAAAGCCTGATTCTGTTACCTTTTTGTGGCTGTCATTAAGTGAATGTGGTGGTCATTAAGTGACCCACTGTTTGCTAATGGGCAGGGGTTTTTTGCAGGAAACCAGAAATAAAGACTGCTTTCTGGCAAAACTGTCATAAATCATGGCCACATGACCTTGGGGTGCTGCAAACACCTATAAATGTGACCCCATTGCCAAGCACCCAAAATGTGGTAATGTGACTGCAAGAGGGGTGATGTTGTAACTTTGAAGCCAGGTTTCAAGTAGCTTTTTTTTGGGGGGGGGGTTCCATCAAAACTTTGAATGACCATTAAGAGATTGGTCATAAATTGGGGAGTACTGTATAAACTTAAAGAAAGGAAGAGATGCAAATGAATAAGAAGGTGAGTGAGTGCTAAAACATCTTGTAAGAATAGATGCCTATGCATGAAAAAGATCAAGAAGAAGTTAATAGTCGAGATCACAACTGTCACTCTATTAATATTATAGATTATTTCTTCTAAAGCTGCATCTTAGAACATGTTGTGTACGGATTATGGGAGCTGACAGTAGTTATGCCTGGTGGGAAAAATAAATATAGACAATAAAGTTTGCTTTAGAACATATCCGTGTATTATAATGAAGATAAAAATTGTATAACTTGAAGGTAAATATATTGCCATTGATAATTATAGTTTTCCTCTTCTGAGAAAATGGTACCGTAGCAAGAGATGTACAAAAATGAAGAATAAGTCAGTATTTGCTCAGCACTGGAAAAATAAAGAAATGCCATTTGAAGAAGAGATAATCAAGAAAATACTGGACTGTGAAGAAATGGATAGACTTACAGTGAAGAGTAAAGAAAAAGAAGATACAGAATATTTTCAAATATGGGACGTATTTTATCAATGGCTGGAGAAACGAGGTAGAGATTAGGAATTTAATGTGTATTATTAAATAAAACAAATGAACCTAGACAACACATTGTCTACCAAGCACTATGAATTGTAATAAATTGCTAACAAAGAATTAAAGGGATTTAATTTAATTTAATTCTTTGTTAGCAATCTAAAATTTATACAAATATGAGTTGTCACTGTTGTGACTACTGCCTGTCGATGGCCTTCGGTTAGGCTGAAACAGGAAATAAAGATTTGTCCCATGTTTGGGGCCTAGCAAGGTAATCTAAATAGTTAACAAGCATCTAACATATAGCATCTGCCAAAAAAGCCAACACAGTGCTAGGCTGCATTAACAGAGGGATAGAATCAAGATCAAGTGAAGTACTAATACCACTTTACAATGCTTTGGTAAGGCCACACCTGGAATACTGCATCCAGTTTTGGTCACCACGATGTAAAAAAGATGTCGAGACTCTAGAAAGGGTACAGAGAAGAGCAACCAAGATGATTAGGGGGCTGGAGGCTAAAACATATAGGGAACGGTTGCTGGAATTGGGTATGTGTAGTTTAATGAAGAGAAGGGTCAGGGGTGACATGATAGCAGTGTTCCAATATCTCAGGGGGTGCTACAAAGAAGAGGGAGCCAAGCTATTCTCCAAAGCACCTGAAAGCAGGACAAGAAGCAACGGATGGAAACTAGTCAAGGAGAGAAGCAACCTACAACTAAGGAGAAACTTCCTGACAGTTAGAACAATTAACCAGTGGAACAACCTGCCTCCAGAGGTGGTGAATGCTCCAACACTGGAGGTTTTTAAGAGACTGGACAGCCATTTGCCTGAAATGGTATAAGGTTTCCTGCCTGACCAGGGGGTTGGACTAGATGACCTCCAAGGTCCCTTCCAACTTTATTATTATTATTATTATTATTATTATTATTATTATTATTATTATTATTATTATTATTATTTGTGTATATATGTGTGTGTGTGTGTATATATATGTGTATATATATATATATATATATATATATATATATATATATATATATATATATATATATATATATATATATGTTTCAAATGTTAACTATTTAGATTACCTTGCTAGGCCCCAAACATGGGGCAAATCTTTATTTCCTGTTTTCAGCCTATCTTGAAGGCCATCAAACAGGCAGTAGTCACACCGGACAATTCATATATTTGTGTAAATTACTAACAAAGAATTAAAGGGAAACTGAGATGCATTTCTGACTCCTTAGTCGTCCTCAGTCAGCTATACCCTTCTGAGATTCGAACCTGGGCTGATTGCATACAAGGCAGTGTTATTTGCCTCTAAGCCACAAGGTCCCTCTCGCTCTGTTAGCTTTTTTCTGCAAGGGAAGATATGTTTCAAATGTTAACTATTTAGATTACCTTGCTAGGCCCCAAACATGGGGCAAATCTTTATTTCCTGTTTTCAGCCTATCTTGAAGGCCATCAAACAGGCAGTAGTCACACCGGACAATTCATATATTTGTGTAAATTACTAACAAAGAATTAAAGGGAAACTGAGATGCATTTCTGACTCCTTAGTCGTCCTCAGTCAGCTATACCCTTCTGAGATTCGAACCTGGGCTGATGCATCTCAGTTTCCCTTTAATTCTTTGTTAGTAATTTACACAAATATATGAATTGTCCGGTGTGACTACTGCCTGTTTGATGGCCTTCAAGATAGGCTGAAAACAGGAAATAAAGATTTGCCCCATGTTTGGGGCCTAGCAAGGTAATCTAAATAGTTAACATTTGAAACATATCTTCCCTTGCAGAAAAAAGCTAACAGAGTGAGAGGGACCTTGTGGCTTAGAGGCAAATAACACTGCCTTGTATGCAATCAGCCCAGGTTCGAATCTCAGAAGGGTATAGCTGACTGAGGACGACTAAGGAGTCAGAAATGCATCTCAGTTTCCCTTTAATTCTTTGTTAGTAATTTACACAAATATATGAATTGTCCGGTGTGACTACTGCCTGTTTGATGGCCTTCCAGATAGGCTGAAAACAGGAAATAAAGATTTGCCCCATGTTTGGGGCCTAGCAAGGTAATCTAAATAGTTAACATTTGAAACATATCTTCCCTTGCAGAAAAAAGCTAACAGAGCGAGAGGGACCTTGTGGCTTAGAGGCAAATAACACCGCCTTGTATGCAATCAGCCCAGGTTCGAATCTCAGAAGGGTATAGCTGACTGAGGACGACTAAGGAGTCAGAAATGCATCTCAGTTTCCCTTTAATTCTTTGTTAGTAATTTACACAAATATATGAATTGTCCGGTGTGACTACTGCCTGTTTGATGGCCTTCAAGATAGGCTGAAAACAGGAAATAAAGATTTGCCCCATGTTTGGGGCCTACCAAGGTAATCTAAATAGTTAACATTTGAAACATATCTTCCCTTGCAGAAAAAAGCTAACAGAGCGAGAGGGACCTTGTGGCTTAGAGGCAAATAACACTGCCTTGTATGCAATCAGCCCAGGTTCGAATCTCAGAAGGGTATAGCTGACTGAGGACGACTAAGGAGTCAGAAATGCATCTCAGTTTCCCTTTAATTCTTTGTTAGTAATTTACACAAATATATGAATTGTCCGGTGTGACTACTGCCTGTTTGATGGCCTTCAAGATAGGCTGAAAACAGGAAATAAAGATTTGCCCCATGTTTGGGGCCTAGCAAGGTAATCTAAATAGTTAACATTTGAAACATATCTTCCCTTGCAGAAAAAAGCTAACAGAGCGAGAGGGACCTTGTGGCTTAGAGGCAAATAACACTGCCTTGTATGCAATCAGCCCAGGTTCGAATCTCAGAAGGGTATAGCTGACTGAGGACGACTAAGGAGTCAGAAATGCATCTCAGTTTCCCTTTAATTCTTTGTTAGTAATTTACACAAATATATGAATTGTCCGGTGTGAATATGAATATGAATATGAAATATACTTTGATTAAGAACTCTGTGGGCAAGAATGCATTTTTCCCACTTTTTAAAGCTATAATATATACACAAAACTGAAAGTAAAACTGAAAAAAATGTGTTAAATAGTAAAATCCTTATTTGCAACGTCTTTCATTTTCATAGAGAATAGCACATTTAAATACAGTGAAGCTCATTATCTCAGATGCAATGCAGACATACAATGCAGACATACAGAGCTTTCTATTTTATAGTCAGATATTTTCTGTCAATGAACTCAATATACATATATCTAGAAATTAATTTTCTGCATGCACCCCCCTCCTCCAACATTTTAGGAATGTGAATTCCTATGCAGTCCTTTTATTTGTCTCTGCATGTTAAAAAAGGAAATCAAAATAACTCCTGTTTTTGTCTTTTTCTTGTTTTCTGGAAGATTAGCTATGCAGTCATCTGTGGAAAATAACATCAGTGACCGACCTAACAGTAAATAGGCAGGTAGGCTAGTGTCACTTTGAAAGGCTAAAATTGCACTCCATTATCTGCTTCAATGCTTTACTGTGTTCTGAGAAATGGTGATACTTCAAAAATAGCCACTGGGAATCACAAGTATTTCTGCTATTGAAATCAGGGTTTAAAGTATGCAGATTGAGGAATTATCAAGTAATCCTGAAACAATATAACAGAATTTAGTTCCATGTAACTGGTTATAGAGGGACGCGGTGGCTCAGTAGTTTAGGACACTGAGCTTGTCGATCAGAAGATCGGCAGTTTGGCGGGTCGAATCCCGAGTGCCGCGTAGCAGAGTGAGCATCTGTTATTCGTCCCAGCTTCTGCCAACCTAGCAGTTCGAAAGCACAGAAAAATGCAATAGAAAAATAGGGACCACTATGGTGGGAAGGTAACAGCGTTCTGGGAGCCTTTGGCGTCTAGTCATGCTGGCCACATGACCACGGAGACGTCCTCGGACAAGCGTTGGCTCTTCGGTTTTGAAACGGAGATGAGCACCGGCCCCTAGAGTTGGAAATGACTAGCACGCATGTGCGGGGAAACCTTTACCTTTAACTGGTAATAGGGACACAGTGGCTCAGTGGGTTAGGACGCTGAGCTTGTCGATCAGAAGGTCGGCAGTTTGGCGGGTCGAATCCCAAGTGCCGCGTAACAGAGTGAGTGCCTGTTACTCGTCCCAGCTTCTGCCAACCTAGCAGTTCGAAAGCACGTAATAATGCAAGTAGAAAAATAGGGACCACTACAGTGGGAAGGTAACAGCATTCCATGCGGCTTTGGCATCTAGTCATGCCGGCCACATGACCACGGAGACGTCCTCGGACAAGCAATGGCTCTTCGGCTTTGAAACGGAGATGAGCACCGGCCCCTAGAGTTGGAAACGACTAGCACGCATGTGCGGGGGAACCTTTACCTTTTAACAAAGAGAAGAGAGGGTCAACTTATTCTCCAAAGCACCTGAGGGCAGGACAAGAAGTAATGGGCGAAAGCTTGTTAAAAAGAGATTAGACCTAGAACTAAGGAGAAATTTCCTGGTAGTGAGGAAAATCAATGGAACACCTTGCCTCCAGGAGTTGTGGGTACTCCCATTGATGGAGGTTTTCAAGAACAGTCTGCATAACGATTTGTCCAAGATCATATAAGGTCCACTGCCTTGAGCAGGGGTTCAACTAGAAGACTTCCAAGGTCTCTTCCAGCCCTGTGAGTCTATGAAAATCTATTCCACCCACTCCATCCTTGCTTTACCCACTATGTCCCTTGGACACCCAATAAATCATAAATATAACTTCACTTTGACCTTTAAATGTCTTTCAAGATAATTTCTAACTGAAACATTAAAGGTTCTGTAACTGTTTTAGTGGAGGGATCTCTTGTCCGTGCACACCAGGAACTCTTCCTCTGTTGCATTTCCTATGGCCATAAAAACACAAATATTTCACATAGTTTGGGGGTGGGGGTGTTGGCTTGGACCTGCCCTGACAGAGGGCACTATTACTATATTATTTATGTTGTGTTTTGTTTGTTTTTAATGCATTGCATGTGGTTTCTTGTACACTGCTCAAAGCCAGTGTGAACTGGAATGGAACAGAAATTTTAATAGTGTCATGAATAAATAATTGAAAAAAAATGTCAGCTTCAAGATGTAGATCAGCTCAATAAATCCACATTAAGACTAAAATGGAACAGAATCATCCAAGTCTGACTGTGTTTTACGTTTTCCCTTTATTGTACTCATGTGAATTAGGCGGACATATGCCTAAAATGCTTACAAATACTTTCATTGTTTCATCTTCATTGTTTAAGCTTAAGCAATATGTTTGCTTGTTGCCTTGGTAAGGGATCTCCCCTCTCTTTAAGGGTCTACACTTTATTCTCTACTTTTCTCATTATTCTCTACGCTTACATAGCTGTAAGGCCTAAGCAACCACACTCACGCGTAGAGTTCAGGCTTACTACTTTGTCATATTCTGCCTACTATAAAGGGATCTCCTCAGACTGGCAGCCTTAGCCTGAGAACAGACAGATAAGGCGCTATGAAGCTTAAGGCGGCGCGGGGGGGGGTGTCCATTCTGAATCTCTTGTGGCTCTGCAAGGACTCAAAACTAATTTCCTTTCCTGGCTAAGTGTTTCCCAACAACAGCTCGAATCAGAAGTTGATAGGGCTGAATAGCACATAGGATTAAAGACAGAAAATATTCTTCTGAGCATGCCAGGATGCACATGGAGCCCCTGTACAAACACTGTGAACATGTCTTTGCTTAAACCGTAGAGGATGACTGCACAATCCCAGGAAAAGCTGCTTTAAGGAACTGCCTGCAAGTGCTAAGTTAATACTCTGACGTGTTCCCAAATGCCCTTTTATCCCTGAAGTCCAAGTGACGTACTGCTATAGAAGTTAACATTGTAACTCTGCCACTTTTTTTTTTATAAATTTCAATAAATTTCAATCTTTTTTCTGATTGGGATGCTTTTTTTAAGCACTTCATGTGCCATAAGGCAGAAAAGAATTATTTCAGCAATTAATATTCTACCCTACAGTTAAAAATTGTCAGAGAGGGAATTGTGCAACACATAGTTTTAAGAGACAGAGGAACAATTAAATCCAGCAGCACCAACATTAATTAAAATTAAGCTTCAGCAAAAGGTTGGAAAGCTTCTATTTCCAACAAGCCTCTATTCTATAATTGGTGCAAGAAACCCTTTTCTCCAGTCACATCCACCCACCATTATTATGCAATGATTCTCAACAGTCAGGTGGAAAAATGGGGGAGTTTGAAAAACTGCAAGAGAAGCTGTAGCCAGCTTACTAGCATGCAGATATGGCAACAAAAGCAATATTCCTTGAAATACTCAGGGCTTTTTTTGTCATAGAACGCTCAGAACGGAGTTCCGGCACCTTTTTTGGATGGAACCTTGTAGGGTAGGCAAGACAGGTTGTATGACATGTGTGAGTTCCGGCACCTTTTTCTTTTACAAAAAAAGCACTGGGAATACTTATATATATTTCTTCATACGGCACATACAAACTTTGTATAACACCTACCTCAGAGACTCAGGGGCCATTAAAATAACAATACCCACACAAACAAAACTCCCCAAAACAACAAATTGCCAAATTATAACAGTTAACCTGAATCCCCCATCAACACCGGATTTATGGAACCATCTTCCGGTCGAGCTCCGGATGGCGCCCGATCTCCGCTCCTTCCGGCGCGATCTTAAAACCCATCTCTTTAAACAAGCTGGCCTGGCCTGATGGGACGGGGTGGGATTTTTATAAATGAACTTCAATTTTTAATCTGTATTAATTTATTATGGGCATTGTTTAATCACGTTTTAATAATTTTTAATTTTTGTATCTAGTTTTTATGTATTGCCCTGTTCACCGCCCTGAGTCCTCCGGGAGAAGGGCGGTATATAAATTAAATAAATAAATAAATAAATAAATAAATAAATAAATAAATAAATAAATAAATAAATAAATAAATAAACACTAGATTTTTAATGGAATATGCCATTTTAACAATCTTAAGAAAGGCTAGCTGGATTGAGGTCACTACAGGACACTGCTCCAGGGCAGACCCTTATTAAGAAGGAGTGCTTTCAGACCCCTCAATTCGCACAGGGTGGGACCGTTACGTTCTTGAGATAAGTGCAGAGAATAAGAGAGCTGGTTCTGGAGATACACAGAGGCTGAATCACATAGAGTTAAAAGTTAAGAACAGATCTGATTATACCAGAAATGTAAAAAAATGCTTCTGAGACGCAATGGTTAAGATGCTGGAGTGAGACAAAGAAGACCCACATTCAATTAGATGTCTGGAAGCTCACGTGATGACCCTTGAGCCAGTCACTAATTCAGCTGAACCTTTTTCAAGGAATTGTTATTGTAGGAGAAAATCAGAAAAAAAAGTAATACAGCACCTAAACCCCTCCTGGATGAATGGTGGGATACAAATATAATAAACAAATAAAATATTGACTGTGTGTATTCAGTGCTTTGAGTCTATTATGTGAGTTGTCTGGTTTTGGCTTAATCCATTAAATAAACTCAGCCACTGTGTTGGTAAACCAACCCTGGTTTATGAGATATGGTGAAACGTGAACCTAGTCAGCTGTGGCTTATTCAATGAAATTTAGGGAGCTCTGTGAACATAAGTCATTTAAAGAAAAAAAAATTACTCAGGATTTTCAACTAATCTCAGGGCTACCAAATAAAACGAAATATGAACTTAAGAATTAAAACACATACAAAATAATCAGAAAGAAGTAAAATGTTTTTAGGTTTGTGAGAGAACCAGCAACAGGGAAAACAAACTTAACAATACTAGCCTTGGGAATGCTTTGCTTTGATGAACCTTCCAATTCACATTTCAAGGTCACATCATAGGAGGCAATATAAGAGCTCATCTATCCACTTTCTTTTCATGACATGGCACAGAGCAAGTTATTTTTAACTGAGGAGTTTGGAACAAGCAAGTCCACTACACTTTAGAACAGCCACTAGAGAGATCTCATTACTTTCACTGTGCTTTGAATGTAAACCTTGATCGTATTAGTACAAATTAGCCGCCTTTGGCTGTTCCAGGTTTAAAGTCCACATTAGTTCAAATAAAATAAAAGATATTAAGTTTTGACTAAATTGTTATTTGTATATATTTGTTCTGTACCAGCCTGCTACCGGCCCTGCAGAAAAGGCAACCCCTTTATAAACGGCAAGAGGCTGGAATGACGTCTGCCAAATTTATTACTACAAAAAACAAACAAGACACGTACCAAGATACAGGAGCTTTGAAACACTATCTGAGTGGTTGCTTTCAGCAAACCAGCCCTCCCCAAACATTCCCTTTATAAAGAGTTCAGGGCGTGGCCTCTCTCTGCCTCCTTCCGAGAAGCCCAACAACCTTCCTCTGTTTACTCCTACTTGACTGTCTCCTGCGTCGGGCATCCTTGAACAGGGCCAGCTGTGGGTCATCTTCATCCACACTGTCAGGCTCACACAGCTGGGTCTCCATGGTGACCAAGTGGGAGGGGCCTGCCTGAGGGCTATCATCAGCAAGATCTTCAACCCCCTCAGCAAGGTCTTCAAGACCCCCCTCCTCCTCTGATTCGTCCGACCCAACTGCCGAACCCACAGGCTGACCCTGAATCACAACAATATTCTTCTTCAAACTTGAATTTAGAAAAAAAAATCATGTTTAGTTCTAATCTCTCTGACAAAGAAGCTCTTCTCTCAAGGTCCAATACAGACTCTCAATATAGATTCATATCTCAGAAAGATGAGAAGAACCGTAGTCACGTGTCTTTACATTTGCATTTTTGCCTTTCAAGGAATCTCCAGATTCAATCAGTGTACCGGTAGCAAGAAAGTTAAATATGCCATTGTCCTCCTAACAACTTTTTGCATCATATTCCAAGTTCTTTACAATTATATTTAGATATAAATGAATATACTGTATTACTGCATGCATACTGTATGCATGCCTAATTTTTTAGTTTGGTTTGTTTATTCATTTATTTGTGAAATTTATAAAACCACCTCACTTACAATTAGTGAGTACATCAATAATAATTAAAAAAACCAAATTAAATCAAAAGATAAATTCATACCCAGTCTGAGTGTATTATACCCCTCTGTAAGAAAATCTCCAGATATACTGAAATATAATTCCCAATAATATCAACTAATATTGGATGGGCAATGAATTAATGAATTCTTAAGGAAAACAAAATATAGCTAAGCTTAATGTCTAGATGGGGACCAACAAGAAAAACTAAACTAGGAAATATAATTTTAGTTTAACTGATGCAAGGATTTGATTTTATGGCCTCAGGGTGGGTGCACAAAGAGCCATAGGATTTTGGTGGTTTCCATTTTTATAGGCGAAAAGGGAAAATATTCTGCTCCTGAAATATATCTCATAGTTCCAGTGAAAAGATTCATCACTGTTGTTCTTCGTAGCACTAAAAGGAAGCCATCTGAAATAGACCAGGAAAACTTTTATCCATCAATTCCAAAGCACTTGTATTACACCCAGCTATCCTGAGAACTAAAGGAATAATGGAAAGAATATTTAATAATCCCCTTCTTCCCCCCCCAAAAAAGAATGCTGATGAAAGGTGACAAGGCAAAAATCCTCCCTCCATCTTTGCTTTCCATGCTATAGGCCAGGCATATCAAACTGCCGGCCCGCAGGCCAGACACGTCATGCTGAAACCGCGCCCACGCCTTTGCCAGCAATGGGGGAAAGGTCGCGATACGTCGCGCGATGTCACGTGATGTGACAAGTTCCACATGTCTGCTACAGGCCTAGTAAGGTTTTTAATGTGTGTATTTCTTCTGCCACAGGTTTTCCTTCCATTCAGATTGTTCAGGCTCGTTTCTTCAAAATAAGCAACAACAATAAAACATGCAAGCATCTTGAAAACTTACAGTGTCTCTCAGTTCATCGTAGCCTGATGTACGAGGTATTTTCATAGGGATTTCATCTCCACATTCAGTATCTGAAGCATTGGGAGACTCTGCTAAGTCCGGGAATTCATCTCTCTTATGTCCTCTGAACCTTATTTTGTCCAGCCTCTTTAGCATGTTCAGCACTGCACCTTTCTGCTTTATCTTAACATGACGGTTGGAGTCCCTGAAGAACACAAAGGGAAGGAGAAGAAAGCATTAGATTATTCTCAGGACATGTAATTAACATAGGTTCTGTACTACATCAATAGCACAACTCTTGGCCGTGCTCAAGAATATCCAAAGCAATCTTACAGTCTAGAGCAGACATGTCAAACTCGTAACTTCATGTGACGTCGTGCAACATATCGCGACTTTTTCTCCATTGCTGGCAATGGGGTGGGCACGGTTTCGGCATGATGCATCTGGCCCGCGGGCCGGCAGTTTGACATGCCTCGTCTAGAGTGACCTCAGTAAAAACAATGAGAAAAATAACAAGAAAAAATTACCACTTTCTCTTCCCATTTGGACTCAAAGAAGAAAGGTCTTCAAAATTATTCTAAAAGCAAGAAAGGAAGGGGTCAAAAATATTTCAAGGGATGTTATGTCGCGATTGGGGTCACAAGTGACAAGGCTTGTTTTCTGCTCCATACAGTCCTCGCTTCATGTGAGGAGAACACCCTGTGAAAGGATTCTACCGAACACTTAAAAAGATAGGCAGATTTATTTTGGATTTGTGTGAGTAACTCAAGAGTCATATATTTCAGATTAGAAACCATATAAATTGAAAGAACAAATAAAGTGACCCTCACCTGTGATATAAGAAATATTGTAATTATACAGTATGTCTTACTACTAAATCCTTGATAATAAAAAAGCCACCATACTTCAGAAACCATGTTTTTTAAAAAATAATTTGAATTCACATTTTATTTTACCCAATAACTTTCTATAAAAAGATAATACTTTTTGCGCATGAAAGTATCAGACTGCATTCAGATCCAGTCATATTTGCCCAGGTACACTAAATCAAAGGGATATATTAGATTAGCTACTTACATTGATTTCAATAATTCAGTACTAAATAAATCAGTATCAAATCCATGTTCCCTTCCACCAGACACATAATGAAAAAGATTGTTGGGTCAAAGTGTGTGCATTTTATCCAATTAAATATACATTCCACCAAGACAAAATTTTAGTTGACTTAATACAGCAGTTCCCAAACTTTTCTATACCTTGCACCCCTAGAACACTTCTGATATATTCTTGCACCCCTTACAAAAGTTCAAAGTAACGGCAACAAATTATGGATATACACTATAATTTTGAAAACCAAGTTTTCACACCGCCTAGAACACAGGTCTGCAACCTGCGGCTCCGGAGCCGCATGCGGCTCTTTCAGCCGTCTCCTGCGGCTCCCAGTCCTCTGCCATGTGCAGTCCCCCCCCAAAAAAAGTGGGACTAAAAAAGTTCAACCAATCAATTCAAATATGCAGGGTAGGTGCATATCTCGCCTTGGCTCCACTCTTCAGTCAAACTCTGTTCTGCGCATGCACGCATGTACGCGCATGTGCACACATTTTTTGCGGCTCCCAGTTTTTCCTTTTTTGAGGGAACCAGTTCCGAGTGGCTCTTTCAATGTTTCAGGTTGCTGACCCCTGGCCTAGAATATTGTCTCACACCCCCAGTTGGGAACCCCTGACTTAATAGAATATGAATATATATCATTCATTATAAAGTTCTGGAAATGTATTGTTTCTAAATGTATGAGCTAAGAAATCAAACCTACTTAGGCAAACTTATCCTTAGCCCCAGCACGGTACAGAGATTAAAGTATTAGTATTGCTAATATTATTAATAGAAGCAGTATTAATAAGCTAGTATCACTGCAAAATTAAAGAATATGCCAAAGAAAAATGTAACTATTACTGTCTTATTAATTTACACAAAAGTGCCAAAAAGGGCCAACAGAGAAAAAAATAGCCCAGATATGTTCATTTACCATTTTTTTCAGATTTATATGCAACAACTTTGGCTTATTGGCATTCCAATAAGATTAAAATAAATTCACAAATATATACCTCACAAATGAAAAGAAATGAGCATAAACCTATCCAGGATCAAAGATGAAATCCTACTGGAATCCATAGGCTTCCATATTGACAGCTACACATCTTGCTGGGATTGAAGTTAAACCTGTTTCTCCCTATTCCAAGACTTATAGTCATGGGAACAAAAGCTTAAATGCATCTGTTATTTGGAGATAACAGCACCATAAGCATATTGATGACACCTCACATGCCCTATAAGGTTACTTTTTCATTGGCTTTGTGTGGATATTAGGATAGAGGAGAGAGTCCACAAAAGAGAAACCACAGACTCAACCATTCGTACCCCCCACTGCCATCATTTGTAACAATCTGCTCAGGAAGGAGAGCCACAGTAAAAGTGTCCTCCATTGACAATCCTTGCAAACGATCCAGAAAGAACTCATAGGCTATAACAGTGATGGCGAACCTTTTAGAGACCGAGTGCCCAAACTGCAACCCAAACCCCACTTATTTATCATCGGGTGCCGGATGAGTGTGGCACACTGGGTGGGCGTGGCTGGCATGGGCATGGCCTACTGGGTGGGCGTGGCCAGCTCAACATCACTCATGTCAGGGGCACTTGTGCAGAGCTGGGCAGGACTGGGGTGGATCTGAGGGAGGATGGGACCAGGGCGAGCGCTGGGTCATGGTCCAATGGAGGAGCTTTACTGATATTAAAGGGGATGG